>NW_019392742.1:52500-458056 GCF_000648675.2 Cimex lectularius
AAAGAATGTCACATCTACACGGAAAACAAACACGTTGAGCTCTGAAGATGATCCCAATAAAGATCGAAACGTTGGCACGATAAAGAAAATGTTGAGGTCTGGTGAAAGTGTTTTCCGTACAGATGTGTCATTCTTTCATTCTTGTGTGTCGTGTTGAGAGTGTCCATACAACACGACATATAAAAATGACACATCTACACAAACCCTTTGAGCCCTGAAGATGATCTCAATAAATATCGAAACGTTGGCACGATAAAGAAAATGTTTTCTAAAACCTACGTCACACCATACCGCATCTCACGATCTCTAAATAATCATTGACTAACGGTCACAAAACACCACACGTTATTTGAGAAAGTTGATATGTGACAGAAACTGTTTTGATTACAATATTTTCTTTTTTGAGTAGGAAATTGATATCCTCTTAAAATCCGGCTAAGTTTCATGAGAGGAATTTGTACATTTTTCATTACAACTATATATGAATCTATTTAGATTGGGTTTTGGATAAGTTACATTAATTTGTAATATTGCTGGTGACTTGAGTTAAGTACTACACCTAAATTTCCCTAATTATCAAAACATTATTCAGAAATCGTGAGATGCGGTCTGGTGTGATGTAGGTTTCAGAAAAACATTTTCTTTATCGTGCCAACGTTTCGATCTTTATTGAGATCATCTTCAGGGCTCAAGGTGTTTATTTTCTGTGTAATTGTGCCATCCTTGCGTGTCGTGTTGAGAGTACTACTGTACTCTACACTCAACACGGGACGCAAGGATGGCACAACTACACAGAAGACAAACCCTTTGAGCCCTGAAGATGATCTCAATAAAGATCGAAACGTTGGCACGATAAAGAAAATGTTTTTCTGAAACCTACATCACACCAGACCGCATCTCACGATTTCTGAATAATTACCGATTAACGGTCACTAATCACCACACATTATCAAAAAAGTAAAAACAATAGTGTATGACAATTTGTTCTTCAGTTTAGTTAAAGCACAATAAATTCAAAAATTTTCCAAACATTTTTTTATTTATGACTTTAACTATTTTGTCTCACAACGTTCAAAAACAAGACTGAGCCAAAAAATTCTTTTTTCGATGGTTTTAAAAATACCCGCTTATTTTATGCAATAAAAGCACACACCTTTATTTACGAAATCTTTATATAAATCTATGATATTATATGTATTTATTTATCATCAATACTAGTCATCTAACTGTAAAATGTAACATATACTATATTATTAGTTAAAAATTAAATAAAAATTCTATACTTCTTTGTTAGAAAAAACTGCAAACAACCTAGAAGTGGCAGTGTTTTATTTGCGCTGGATTTCTTCTATATGTATGTTTAATAGACGTATCTGCCTTTAATGGTCTTTTTTTTAAACATAATATTTCTTCGATATTTTGACTTTTATTAAAGGTCCAAAACGAAAAATCCCAAAATTCCATCACTTCATCACTTCAGTCTTTCTAGACATTAAACAGACAATAAACGTTTAATTTCTTAGCAATTTTTATTATTAATCAGAATGTCAATTAACAAATGGTAAATGGCTTGTGTTGGCGTTAAGTGGGCTAGTTTCAATTTAAACAAAAATTGTTGCGTTAAATACATTTTTTATAGAATTGTTCTCTTAAATGGTAATTTTAAATAGTGACATCCTTAATCAGGACAGTTAAAAAAAAGCTCGAATTCCCCTTGAAAATGCGTATTTTTCATCAAAGTTTCAAGTTGGTACTTTATGTGTAATTTTTAAGCTGATTACAAACCGTGAAAAGCTTTCTCAAGTCGATTTATGTTTGCCAAAATGAAACGGAAGAAAGGACATTCCAGAAACTTTCCTATTTGTCTTATCTTGTTGATTTATTTCAAACGACTCCAACACGGAAACGCTGCGAACCCGGAGGATTCCACGTAATGACATTAGCTTCTTCTAAATGCGGAATCATCTGCCGAGGGATGGCTGTTAGCAGGACGAAACCGTGCTTTCTATTCACGCGTCGTAAAAAACGATAACCAAGGCCATTTCCGGTTTTCTGCCCGTCGTTTAAACGACGATAGCGGCTGAATATAAATAACCTTTTTAATAGTGAGAGTGAGAGAGCGAGACAAAGAGAACCCCGATGAGAGCTTTTCGCCCATTATCTTAGTGACATTCGCCCCCTTATGTCGATATTTTACAAAAATATAAACCATTTCCGATCAAATTTTAGCCAGGACGTGACCCCATTGTTTAGCTGACTTTTGAATTTACCTTCCAACGCTTTTTCTACCAAGCATTCTCAGGGCCAGCAAAATTTACAAGACAGAAAGTCATTTATTCAGTTTTTATAAAATCTACTATTCTAATAATTCAGTTCATCAAATAAACCAATTTAATTTATTAACAGTTTAATTCTATTTGCTACCAAATTAATGTAGCGCATATATATAATTTTGAATATATATAATAATAAAATTTAGGTATGAAGCGATTTTGAAAAAAAGAAAAACACTCAGTTTCTTCGTAAAAATTATAGTAGTACTGTAACTAATTTATAAGTTTTGCTTAATATGCTAAACAGTTGATAGATTTGTTTAAATGTTCATGTAGATGGTTATATTTCTTAATATATTAAATCATTAGAAATGGTTTTAACGTGCTGATGAAGGTGATGTGTTGCTCGGAATCTTGAACTGAGTAAAATACTTTAAATTTACAGTCTATTGCAATTACTTTCAATTGTGCAACAAGTAAGAGTGAGTGTATAAAATAAGATAGCTAAACAAGAGGAAAAAATACCCGTTGGTAGTGACGTGCGATATCAATCCATATTTTTTAATTTTATTTATTTACAGTCCAAAAAGGTCAGGTACCCAAGCATAGGACAGTCAAGCAACACAACAAAACAATCATAATGATATAAAATACTAAAAAAGGATATAAAAATAATAGCAGTAAAACTAACAGTAAAGAAGCGCTTACACTTTTAACGAAAAATCAATATTATAAATAGATTAATAAATAGCACATCAAAAGTAATAAATAAACCATCAATTACATTTTAAAGCACGTTTAATATTTTTTTTTAAAGATCTGAAGAGACGAGGAGAAGGGGTCCGCACTGATAGCGAATTTATTTAAGTAATTATTCAAGCTTTCACGCTACCGTTAATAAGTTTATAAGCAAATACTATCTGTTTTACGTGTTGCGTCGAAGAATGCAGTTGTAAAAAACAAATAAAAAGTTTTTTAAAAATGTGTGGTGATTAGTGACCGTTAATCGATATTTATTTAGAAATCGTGAGATGCGGTCTGGTGTGATGTAGGTTTCAGAAAAACATTTGCTTTATCGTGCCAACGTTTCGATCTTTATTGAGATCATCTCCAGGGCCTGGGATTTACAAACATGTACCGACATCCTCCCCCACCCCTTCAAAATCCAACGTATATAAACACAAAATAGCAAAATCTCACTGGCACTCTCGACACGACACGCAAGAATGACACAATTACACAGAAGACAAACACTTTGAGTGAGTAGAAATACTTTGTTTGAATATAAAATATATTTTGCGTTGTATAAATTCACTTTTCCACATCCTAGATGTATTTGTTAAATGTAAACATTGTTTGTAAATCCCAGGCCCTGAAGATGATCTCAATAAAGATCGAAACGTTGGCACGATAAAGAAAATGTTTTTCTGAAACCTACAACACACCAGACCGCATCTCACGATTTCTAAATAAATATTTTAAAAAAATTTTAAGTAATGCACAGCTGTGGAGATTGAAGACTGTAATCCGTATTTGGTCCTCTGCCGTGAAGTACCAATCAATTCATGGGGCCATAGTTGACGCTGGGGAACCCTAAAACCAATACAAGATAATATATCCGGGGAATCAATAAAATTATTTAGGATCTTCCACAGAAACACAACGGAAGCCAAAACTCTTCTATCCTCCAGAGAATCCAGGCCTACGAGAGCAAGTCTGGCTTCACAGGAGCAATGATGGTAGTTCCTGTGATCGCATAATTTGTAATACAGGTATTTCGTGGCCTTTCTCTGTACCCTTTCTATCATGTAAGACCCATCTAAAGAACTCGGTGACCAAACAACCCTGGCACACTCCGATACTACTACAGTACGATTATTTCTTTTGATACCATTATCGAGTACTGGTATCGAATATTTTCGGGTATCGCACGTTACTACCCAGGCAGGATTAGTTCTCTGATTAATTGCGGTTGGTTTCGCTAACACTGGAAATAAAAAAAAGTAGGTGGGTTGGGGTGAATTCGTCGGGACAAGAATTTTGATAATACATGGTGGTTGGTAGATTTAAAAATGGTGATAATGGAAGTGGTTTGCATCTTGGACAAAAGGAATATTTCGATCCGTCTGTGCAATTTCATTGGAAACATGAAATAAGTATTAACGATTTTTCTAAGGAATTTAGATTTGGCAATTTGGATGCCGAGGATTGTTTCCAGTTTGTAAGTCAATATCGGCTTCGCAATGGTATACTAAAGCAGCCTTTTGTTTTTCGTGTGTTAAGTCATAGCGATTATCAAGAAGTCACTAAAGAACTCTGTAACGTTTCTTAATATTTTTTTTATAATACTGTCCCAACTCCAGGGAAGTAGAAATCATACTGTTCTCTGAGTAAAGACTACGAAAACCAAACTTCGGCAATATTTTTGGGGAATTAAATATTATGAGGATTCATTTTAAAATAAGCAATTCTAGAACATTTTCTAAAATGTGTAGCGACTGCTGGCTCTGTAGGAAGTAGGATATTTTTTTTTGGTTTATAAATACTTCATACAAAAACAACAGATTTATAATGGTGTCGTGGGGGTGTGTTCAAGGGATAATAAGCCGCAAAGTGATTGGCTTCTCTTCGTTCGCTTTGGACCAAGAGAACTAAAGAAATGATTATTTTTTCCCTTTCAAATTCCTCAATTTCTTAATTATATTAATATAATTTTAATATTAACGCTGATATTAATCACATCGAGAAATAAAGCAAAGTTATAAGCTAATTTATTTAAAACTTATCTCTTTGGAAAACCCCATAACGCAAAAACCAAATGAATATCTACGTTCAATTTAAACTTAAAAGAGTTATTCCAATTTTACATGCGAGTTAAAGTGCCTCTGTGTGTTAAATGTTATTACACTTGAAAAATCTGAATGGATTTTCCATTGGCTCCGGGAAAGGTAGCATGAATTTGTAGTTTCGCAATTAATTTCTTAGATTTTCTTGAATTTCTGGTACCACCTTGGGGTAGTTTCAATTGTTAAACTTTACCGGGTGATAATTCTTTTCTCATCTTCGTTCCTCTTTTGTTTTATCTATTATTTTCTTTATTTTTTTATCCCTTTTTATTTTTCTCTCTGTATTTTTATTTATCTTTCTCTCGGTTTATATGTTTAGTTTATTCTCTATTCCGCCTTCTTCGTCGGATTTCTTTTTCATTCATTCAACCCCTTTGTATTTGTCTATTTCTTTATATTTTTCGTTATTCATACTTCTATAAAATCAATGTATGTGCCATTCCGATTTTAAAACATGACATCTAAGGTGGTAAGTATTTTCCTTTCTTTCATGGAATGTTAAAAAAATCGTATTTTCAAAACTTTATAAACTATAATTTTATAATTTTATAAAGTACAGAAAATGCTACATGAAGGTTAAAGTCAGGGTGAGCCAGGACATTCTTCAAGGTCTTCCATTCGAAACGTTGTCTTGTTATGCTATCGCCATATAATGCTTTTAATAAGCCATATATGTTTAGCGGTTGTAATTGACCGATTTAGTTTTTCAATTAATTATACTTTTTATCTAAAGTCTTGGTTGAGATGTAAAAGTTAGTATCACCAGCGGGATTCGAACGCGTGACCTTCGGTTCAATACGCCGCTGCTATAATCAGTTGATGAATCACGATAGCTCAAGTGGTTGGTTTGGGAAGGCCGTAGTGAGCCGAAGGTCATGGGTTCGAATCCCGTTCGTGACACTAACTTTTTCATCTCAACCAAGACTTTAGATAAAAAATATAATCAATTGAAGTTTTTAAATAAGATTTATTTTATGTGTTTTTATGTGTTAGATTTTTTTGATGACTTCTTTTTTATAAGACAAATATACATTTTTTTGTTTTGACTTTCTTACGAAGTGCAGATTTGTCCAGACGTACTTGCTAGTTTACCGTGAAAGTTTTCTAAGGTGTACCAACATCACTGATTCTATTTTGTAAACAGGACAATCTGTTTTTAAACTGACACTGGTATTCTTCTTAAAATTTAAAATTCTGATATGGCGTGCTTCACTTGTAAAAGCAAAACGGATATATTAAACATTTATTGAATTTTTATATAGCACAACAGAAATGTTCTCTTGGATAATATGAGACAAATATGTTATAGTATGCACATATGAAACTAATAAGGCCTTATTAACCAGTATTTGTTGGTTTTGAAATCAAGATTAAATTACTTAGAAAACATTCAGCAACGGAGTTTTGTTCAGAGAATGACGGATCGACAAAAGAAAGGCCGATAGTAAATAAATACAACTGGACCTTTTCTCTCAAAGACACTTTGTCTAAAACTGATGACGACTTAGTAACAGTAAACAAGGGCCAATGTTTATAAGAGACAAAAGAAAGAAAATACCACATTTGAGGAAATCGTCAAGAGTATTTTACGGACCGAAATACTGTAGCCATTTGAACAATTATCACAGTTACATCAAAAGGATAATAATTTTATATTGAACACTGAAGAAATTGGAAACAGGATTGGCCTGTACTTGATATTAAAAATTATTTTTTTTGTAAATTAAAGTCGTCATTTCATATGCTTGAAAACTTAGGTCTCAATATTGCAAAACCTTTAAAAAAAATTGAAAAATTATAAAAAGTATAAAATTACAAAGTGAAATTATTGCACTCATAATGTAGGGCATACGCTCAAATACTAGTTAGATGTCGCAAATGGTAGGCACAAACCAACTTGAAATATATCTTTTTAATAATATTTTAATTAAAAACCCAGGGGCAACGTTACAATTTGAACTCGGAGCCACTTCACTCAATCATTTTTATTTTCAAGTCCTCATGATGTAGATATATTCATCGATATTTCGACGAAGGGAGCAAATCCAATCGGCTTTACCTCTTTATTTATGTATAAACTGATAATATTGAAAGCCAATATTGGTACTTGGCATTGTCATCTTTAAAACAAGCGGATTCCGTTAACCGATGATTAATTACAACAACTCAAACCAAAATTTGTATTTCGCAAATTGGTTTGATTTTTTCCTGGTTGGAAAAAAAAGGAGAAATGTTTGAAAGTTTGAACTCTTTTACTTCAATAATTTTGAGTAAAAAGAAAAAATTGTATAAACAGTCGATTTGACGAGAAACAAATTATTAATTATTTTACCTGAATATTACTTTTTACTAGACTTGACTATTCCGGCTATTGTACAAATGGTTTTTAAAACTTCTGCAAATTTTTCTGAGCCAGTTTAATGTCAAACGGAATACTTGAATTTTCATACTTTTTTGAAAAATGGAAAAAGGAGGGAAAACTCAAAAAGGTGGGGTTGAGATGGGGAGTTGATGTCCGAGTGGATCGAGGTCACGATAGCTCAGGTGGTAGAGGAGCGGCGTATCTATCCGAAGATCGTGGGTTCGAATTCCTCTCGTGCCATTAACTTTTTTCATCTCAATGAAAACCTTAATTAATTGTCATGTACTAATTAGTCAAGCGGACCACGAAATTAGTGAATTAATGATTTAAAAATGAAGTACACTTCACTAAACCTCTCCATCGCCATTTCAATTGTCGTCGAGAATCCAAACCGATTACACGACATTTGAAAAATGGCAAAAAAAGGGAAAACTCAAAAAGGTGGGGTTGAGATGGGGAGTTGATGTCCGAGTGGATCGAGGTCACGATAGCTTTGGTGGTAGAGCAGCGGCATATCTAGCCGAAGGTCGTGGGTTCGAATCCCTCTCGTACCATTAACTTTTTTTCATCTCAACTAAAAACCTTAAATAATTGTCATGTATTAATTGGTCAAGCGGACCACGAAATTAGTGAATTTAATGATTAAAAATGAAGTATACTTCACTAAAGCTCTCCGTGGCCATTTCATTTGTCGTCGAGAATCCAATCCGATTACACGACATTTGAAAAATGGCAAAAAGGAGGGAAAATTCAAAAGGTGGGGTTCAGATGGGTTTTCACAAATTTTCTCGGCCAGTTTCATTGATGAAGAGGTTGATCATTGACAGCCGAATCATTCTCTGTACATTCAAGAGCGTGAAGTTTTCCAATTCATTTTGAAATGTTCTTGGCTTTTAATTTCATTTCTCCCTGTCACACAATTGAAGAATGATTCTTAACCGTCAACAAAATTTTTTCACCCTAGCTTTTCGCATCAATGACGTGTTCAAATGACGTCAGAATTTGCATCTTTTAATTGGAGAAGAGAGACAAAATATTTTCCTCATTTCAACTCATTCATATATTCACTCAAACATTCGTAGACAATTTTCTTAGAAAAATACCGAATACTCGTTGCAAATGTTTAAGTTACTCCATATTGTTTAGTGGCTATAATTGGCCATATTAATTTTTCCCATAAATTATTCTTTTCGTCGTTTTTTGTTGAGATGAAAAATTAGTGTCATGAGCCGGATTTGAACCCACGCCCTTCGGCTCAATACGCCGCTGCTCTATCCACTTGAGCTATCGTGACTTCGATCCCCTCGGACACCAACTTCCTAAATGCCAAAAAGAGGTAAAATTCGAACGGTTCCTGCTTGAGATGGAAAGTTGTGGAAGGTCGTGGGTTGGAATCCTGCTCGTGACATAAGTTTTCTTGTCGACCAAAAACCTTAGATGATAACGATAATTAATAGGTTTAAGTTACTTTTGAGTATGGATGCATCACAGAAAAAAATTAATAAAACCTTTGAAAACTCGAAAATGTGACTATTAAAATCATTTCAATGAAAATAATCATAAAACCTGCAAAGTTATGATCTTAACTTTAGTGATTGTTAATGTAAGATAAAAGTAAATTTTAAGTTAAAACAGATCGACATTCTTTTATAGAAACCAGCGTAAAACAGGAACAAGTAAATTTTAAATTGGAACAATTGTCAGAATACGAAAAAAACCCGTTTATTATATACCGACGACCCATCACTCTTTTATTTCTCCGTTCAATACTAAATATTAAACTGTTTTTCCAACACAATATCAAATGTATTCTGTATTTAATAAATCACGATGAAATTGTATTTATATTTGATTTGGGCAGGTATCAAATTAAAAATGTCTTTAAAATAATAAAAAGAAGAGATTTTACAGAATTGCAACGTTTTTTCTGTGTTTATGGTTGCAGTAAAACAAACTGCTTCTACACCCTTGACCCAGGGTTAGTTGAATTAATAAACTTTGCCTATTAAAATATTTTGACTACTTTGAAATTATAATGAAGCGGGTAAAGAAGTAAAAGGCAAAAGTAGATTTATTGGTGATTGTCACTTTCTTGTAAAAGAGTGGGGCCCGTTTACGTTCAATCCTCTGGTTGTTTTATTTCCGTTTTACAGTATTCCTTGGGAGAAGACTGGATTGAATACGGTTTTTTTTATTTTTTTTTTCGGCGCATGTTTTGAAATGTATTTGTACGATTATTCAGTTCAGCAGAAGTGTGCCAGCACGGCATACTTTGGCGTCGTTCCACTTCGTTGAAGAAACTTCTCTTTAAAATACTTTAAGATAGATAGGGTGAAAAAATTCTTCTTAGCTCTCTCTCTAGTCGACACTTCAATAAGAGGAAATGAATTACTTTTTCTCTTCTCGGTTCCCGAGCTTCTACTCGGTTCAATAATTATGCCGAAGTGATCATACGCGCGAATTTGTTCAAAAGCCGTTATCGAGTTCTAAAAATGCAATGAAAACAGTTTTGTATACTACATTAATTTTTATTCGTTATATAGTGCATACTAATTGTTTCTTTTTTCGAACACACATAAACCCCCTCAAAGACATATTTTTTCTTTGGAAGTGATTAGCATTATTACAATTTTCAAATCTTAGTATGCAATTGTAACCGATTTGTAATATATTTTATTTTATTTAGGCGCATGGTGTCAGAACACGAGTCGGTCGAGTATAACGATTAATCATTATATAAAATGATGAACGGGGAATTTTATCGGCTATAAAAATCAATCAATTGTTTGTATACGTATCAGTGTAATAATAATGAAGCCATTCAGCTTACATTATCCCCAAAACATTTTATCTAAATTTATTGAATTGTAAAATACCGATATAAAACCATTTATTTGCAATTCTTCCTGTTGTAACCGCTTTATAATCATCTTCCTTAAAACCATGAAAAATTTAATATTAAATTTCTGTTTATTGCTGTGTAGATAAATTATCATTTTACTTTTTTTAAGATTTAAATTGCTGTTAATGATGAAAATTTAGTTTAAGCAACGTTTCGCATCAATATTAGATATTATAATCAAAACACATTTAATTGACAGTAATTTTACAGTAGAATAAATAGATCAATATTGAGAACAGAAGGAAAATAATGAGGATGTGATGAAAGGAAACATACTAGGACCAATACTTTTCTTGCTATATACCAGAATTTTTTTCAAATTTGGTGACATAAACGAAATGGTTTTACATGATACAACAGTGATATTTATAGGACCGAGTATCAACCATTTTTCCAAAAAACGGAAGACTTGCCGCTACATTGCTGCATTCGTAATTGAAAAAATGAATAAAGTCAAACCGGAACATGGAAGATGGCCCAATTTTATACTAGAAAAATGTATATACTTTCACCACTCATGGAGCCACCTTAGCGTACAGAGATAGAGTTTTTTTTAATATTTATTTTATTTATTGCTATCTGTACATAATATACATTGAGCAAATAGTTAGTAATAAACTAATCTGACAGACCTGTCAGACCAGGAGGCAGTAGGGAGAGAAACCAGCTTTTATTTAATTGGGGGGGGGGAGTAAAAGTTAATTCGGTGGGTTAGATAGAAGGTCACGAGGCCATCGTCGTTTTAAACGGCGTGGAGGATTGTAAGGGTGAGATGTTGAGGAAAAAGTTAGGGCTAGTGAGTTAGGATGGAGGGAGCGTTTAGAGTGAAAAGTGAAGAAGCGTGTATGGATAAGATCTTTCACGAAAGGGATTTTAAGATCTTTATGGATCGTTNCAATACATAGTCTGACATTTACTAATTTGGTAAATAAATACATATAGAAACAGTAAAATTAACAATTTAATAAATAATTCACTAATTTCGTGGTCCGCTTGACCAATTAATACGTTACAATTAATTAAGGTTTTTAGTTGAGATGAAAAAAAGTTAATGGCACGAGCGGGATTCGAAGCCACGATCTTCGGCTAGATACGCCGCTGCTCTACCACTTGAGCTATCGTGACGTCGATCCACTCGGACATCAACTTACTATCTCAACTAAAAACCTTAATTATTTAATAAATCATAACACAGTGAATAAATATACAAAGCAGTCATACTAAAATGTGTTTGATCCTCCTGTGTTTCCAATTTTTGTTGAGGTTATAGTTTCCTACATTCTTTACTGTCATATTTGTTCTGTCAGCGCTACGTTCATAAAAGGAGCTAGTGATCCTTTTGATATCATCCTTAATGTATGGGATGTTTAAAATTTCGTGCATATAATTTATACGAACACTTCTTTTAGAGGATGTAATTAACCTTAAAAATTTTGAATAGTTTGTAGGCACTTTAATTGGTGTTACTTGTGTAGCTCCATACCTGACAGGCGTATAACAGCATTGGTCTGACTGTGATTTTATATATAATGAGTTTATTTTGGTGGCTCATCCCAGATTTTCTACACATTAAAGGGAACAGAGTCTTGAGAGCACACTTCCCTTTATCAACCTTTTTACAAGTGTTGGTACCAAAGTTAAGCTTGCTATCGAGGCGTAAACCAAGGTATTGAACACTATTGCGCCAAGGAACATTTGAGTCACCGATTCTTATAAATTCCCTATGTATAGGATGTCGTTTTGTGAATAGAATTGCCTCAGTTTTTGTTGTGTTTAACTTGAGTTCCCATCTGTGGAAAAACCTAACGATCCTATGGAGGTTTCGGTTCAATTTGTTAGTAATAGCACTTACCCTCCACGGGTAACAGTATATTGCTATGTCGTCAGCATACATAGCTATTTCACAGTCTAGCCTAGGGAGTGCATTCATAAATATATTGAACAAGGTTGGCCCTAGAACCGAACCTTGTGGGACTCCAGGGGTAATTTTACATGGTGGCGAGACAATTTCCTTGGAGGTTTCCCTAATGCCAAGAGTCGAAAGTGCACATGAAGACCAAAAATATTAAAAATAGTTTTGTAGGTTTTTTCAGGGTTCGCAACATCAGAGGTCATATAAACACTCAAGGTGCCGGTGTTTTTGAAAAAAAGCCCATTTGTAAATATGTCGGTTTCGAAACAGGGCTGCTGGATTCGAACCCGGGACCATTACTTTACAGTAATGAGCGCCCTGTCAACGCGTAAACCGTTGCGACCACCGACGCCCCTAGTTTAGTAGGTTTAAACTACAAATTAGTCGTGAGTAAACAGGGTAGCTAGGAACATCGTGGCTTACTTATTCAGAAATAACTTATTTTTATGGGGGGTTTAAAAGTTGTTTAGTCTAGTGAACAGGTAGCGCTGTGTCGTGGCGACGAAAAATTGAGGGTAATTTCTAATATGGTTGAAATAATGAAGAGCGGTCAGGTTAGATGGATGTCAGAAAAACACTTTTTCATTTAATCGCAGACGTTTTGACCTTTAGTCGAGTCGTCTTAAAAGCATAAAGTGTAGTTTCAAGTATACCAACAACTTCACCACGTACGCACTTGATGTTGTGAAGTTGACTCACATGACACTTTCTGCTTCGCCGGCAATTAAATGGAGAATGTATTTTTCTGATACTCAAATACCTCTCCTCACTATTTCACGCTAAACATCATACATTTCTAATTTGACTCTTCATGATTATCTTTATCAGAGATATTAATTTTCTGTGCTTTCTCAATAAACTTTCACTGTATTTTAGACCATTATTATCTTGGAACCAAACGATATTGTCGTAGATATATTCTCGCACGATATTATGTCAACTTTTCTTATTTTTCTTTGGTTAAACTAGTACACGGTCAGATCGAATCTATCAAACGAGAGAAAGTCTCGACGGTAAGCATTGCCGGTTATTAAATTCCATCTAAGTATCGAGGGGATTTTATTTGTTGCCCAGCCGTCTTTCGGTTTAATAAAATCCTCTAGCAAACGCACACAACGAGAACACGTGCTTAATAAAAGAGAGGCACTAATTTTAATTTAAGTAAGAGAGTGTAAAATACTGTACCGCCCAGCTCTACAAAGGAGGTTATAAATATTCTTGAGATATTGCCTTATATGAGCACACTGGTAAATTAATTTCCCTTTATTAGACGCGGTTATTTTCCTAGCCCATTGCAATAGTGCTAAACTAATGTTTTGACGTGGTCAGGATGTTAGGTTCTAAGACAATAAAAAATACACAATTAAAGAAAAAGTTAAACATATTCCATCTATAACACGTTTGCAAGTTCATAATCAAATCCGGAAAAATTTATTTGCAATCACCCATAGAAATTCTTTTAAAATCAAACAAAATAACATTTAAAGTACCAAAATAATCTCCCATCGTATTTTATATTAAGCATATATTGGATATACAGGTTGAGGGACAAATTACGTGCAAAACTCATAGAGATGATTTTTCAGCTTATTTGCAACAAAATTATAATGTAATTAATTTTCATCACTTTTCTTGAACTTGAATTTTTCCTTCAATCTCTCTCTCTCTCATTCTTATATATATATATNTCTCTCTCTCTCTCTCTCTCTCTTTACCCTCACCTTCCTTCTCTCTCTTTCCCTCCATATACCATATACCTAACAATCATCACTTTCCTTGAGCTTGATCTCTCTCTCTCTCTCTCTCTCTCTCTCTCTCTCTCTCTCTCTCTCTCTCTCTCTCTCTCTCTCTCTCTCTCTCTCTCTCTCTCTGACCAAGACTGCCATTTTGTTTTTTCTCATTTGAGGGAGATCTTAACTGACATGGCTTTGGAAGTGTGGCCTAGTACCCATAAAAAGTAATCACCAAAACTAAAGTGGTTGAAAATTTTGAAACTGAACTTTTATTTTGGTTGAAAAATTTGTTTGTTTTTTAAACGCAATGGAAAATACTTGACCAAGAAGTAGACTATAATTTAAAAAAAAAAAATGGAAATGAGTTATATTTTTCCAATTGCTAAGTATTAGCTGAATTTATAATCCTCCGGAAGGCATGAGAGTTTTTTCTTTTAATTTTTAAATTTTTCAGATCACAAATAATCGTGGTGAAAAAAATGTATTAAATGGACGTTAAATGAATTTTCTACAATTGGCTACAATTTTATTATATTGTGAGCATTTATAATTGTCTGTATATGAAAACGAAATTATCATCGCGATTGAAGTTAGTTCGCCATGAACTTTATAGAATTTTATTTTTTAAACGATGTTGAGCAATTATTCAATATTTAAAATAAATATTAATATCGAGTAGTGAAGTATAAATTTGCTGTTATTATTGTTAGAAAAAATAAAATAATTGTCAGGTATAATCATTTATAATTAAATATTTTAAATACTTCTTAATAGTGTTAACCATCTTACCAACTTACAAGTTTCTAAGGCTTCTAAGGTATTTCAATCCCTATTAGTGGGTGATAATGGTCTACCGATTCCCACAGAGTTGGTTTCGGATGAATCTCCAAATAAATGTTGCCTGGGGTAATTGGCCGGATTAGACTGGCAAGAATTAAATGGACAAATTCATTACCTGTCTTTAAGGCCCGGAATCATTCATCAAATTAGGCCGAAACCTAATCCAATTGGCCTAAATATGTCATTAGCACAGCGGGAAGAAAACTCAATTAAACTTTTATAAAACCGTTCGCAATTAGGATTTTAATACATTTCAACCTTTCTCTTATTGGAACACTTCAATCAGACTTGAATCAATTGATCAAAGCGTTGATTTATGTCAATTTCCAAATGGAAAAACCGGTATTTTATGAAAATGGATGGGACATTTTGCAATAATAATTTTGTTCTTTACATTGATAAACTTATTTTTTATTATAACTGCTTTTAATTATAAATACTGTACAATTAAAACAAAAATCTACTAGACTAAAAAAAACAAAAAAAAACTACATTTTCGTACACAGTGTCTCATAAAAACAATTTCATCAGTACGATTAATTGCAACACTGATCATATCTTTTATAATATAATTTTATGTGTTTCCAAGAGTCATTTCTCTTTTAAGCATATATTTTAACTATTATGAAATGTAGAGGAAATCTCTCTTTTTTGTTAAATATGAGTGTTACATAAACTGTCCTAAAACATAATAACTTGGATCAACAAAATTAATGGACGTTGGTGACGTAGCGATCCCCAAGCTCGGTCTCTACTCTAAATAAGCTGGAAAGTTTGAAACAAGTGGGTTTCTAGTCTCTCCTCTTTTGAATCTGTCAGTATTTCTAACTTTTTCAACTGGCCGAATTGTTACTGCTGAAGGAGGGATGTCGGCGACCGTAGGCGTAGGCGACGGTTTAGGCGTTGATATGACGACGTATGGTAAAGAACCCGGGTTCGAATCCATCGGCCCTGCAGTCGAACCCGACATATTTACAAATAGGCTGTATTTTCAAAAATATATGTGAGGGTTGATATGACCTCTGCTGTGAAAAGAACAACTGGTCGAAATTCTCAAAGCACTTCTTTTCCTAGACTACAAACAAATCTTGATACAATTTTTTCTAACAATTTCATTATATCTACTTTTAAAAATTTGTTCATGTTTGATTACGGTCAATTCGATGTTCAACAAATCAATTTTTTTAAATTAAATTTATTTATTAAAACTGGTCTTATTAGACCACCCATTAATTTTACAATAATATTACATAATAAATAAATGTTTACATTCTTATAAACCCATTGGTACAATAAGATTTACATTTCATTATTCACTATTCACTTTTAATTACACAAGTTCATATGTTACTTCAAGTAAGCTGCTATTGATGATTTTATTTGGTTTGAAGATTTCAGCAAGATAACTAGCAAACAATTCGGCTTTTTCTCTGCTATCTCTCGCCCAAGTACCATCCTCTTTTTTTAATGGGGGAATTTGGACGATTGGTCTTTTAATTTTTTTATGGCCTTCCACATCGAGTAGTCAGTGGCTTCGCCTGGAGTAGGTCTTCTAGATAATTTGTGATTGAGTCGTCATGCAGTTTTTTTAGCTTTCGTTTAAGTTTTTGAGCCATATTGTTATGAATGTTTTGTCTACAGTGTCTCTTGATTGTTGCCATCTTCTTCTAGCCTTTCTTTTCTGATTTATTAGTTCTTTAATTTCCTTGGGGTAGTTGAAGCCAATTGTTTTATGGATAGTCTGTCTAGTATTACACCATGCTGAAGTCTGAATGATTGAGGTGAACACCTCTGCTTCATTATCTAATTGGTCCTCCGTTTTAGAGGAACATTAAGGACTGTTTTTGCATCCACGTCTAAGGCAAAACTACTCCAGTAAATTAACTAATGTTGGCTTGCATTGTTTTTTTATTATCCTTTCACTTAGTGTCAGTATAACTGCTGAGTGATCAGAATTTAGATCAAAGTTTTCTGTTACTTTAATGAAGTTAGGAGAAACTTTTTTGGTAATAAAAAAGTCTAAGAGATCGGGTATTTTGTTGCAGTATGTTGGCCAGTAGGTTGGTTTCCCTGAAAAATGATAGACGCACTCTCGCGTAGCTTTCCTTAGTTCGTGGCCTTTGGTGTTAGTCAGTCCCCAGTCGACATGTTTAGCGTTGAAATCACCGCCTACTATGAACCTTTCGCCTAGGTACTCTAGGAGTCTCGAGTAACCTGAACACTTTAAGTTGTGCTTTGGCGGGCATTATACCTCGCCAATAGCTATTTTCTGTTTGACAGAGTTAAGTACGACCACGGTGAGTTGGATCTCATCAGTTTGAAGAGAACGATCTTCGAAGTGTAGTATGTTGTACTTTATAATGATAGCGCTATGTTAGGTTTGTTATTACGATGGATGGTGTGATATATTCGGTAGCCATTTAATTTTAAAAATGACTGTTTTGTTACGTGGGTTTCGCAACAAATCAAATAAAAAATATTATTTTCCAAATACACTGATTTATAATATTGTAATAATTGTAATATTAGAAGGATGAATCAGTTAATTTGGAGGTTCTGGAAAGGTTTTAGGAGTTAAAGAATTATATTATAGATAGTGGTTTAAAAGGGGCCCCCCTACTTTTTTCAAAAAACGGGAGCTACATTAATAATTTGAGACCCTGACACAACCAAATACTGGTCTAATATTAACTCTCTTTCTCTCTCTCTCTCTCTCTCTTTCTCTCTCTCTCTCTCTCTCTTCTTTCATACGGAATATCATTTTTTTGACATCCCCATCTCTTCCCATCTATCTCTTTTCTTTCTTTATGAAATTTTTACATTTTTAAAAAATATTATAATTATCGCTTTTTCCAGCTAATCTATTTTCCATCTTAATCATTCATAAACCAATTTTGCTAAACCATCTTGACTGATGGTTGTTGCAAAACTGTGAAGTGCTCCATGCGAGCAGATTTTTTTACTATATCCCATTGTTTTCCTGATCAACATGCAAGTATATCTGGTTGTATATTTCTCTCTTTGGTTGTTATCTATCATTCAGGATTGACAATCATCGTCGTTTGGATATATATTGATATTTCTGATACTCATTGTTTTAACAGCTGTGTTTTACTAGACGTTTCTTTGGAGAAAGATAGAGAGTTAGCGAGAGAAAGAGAGAGAAAGAGAGAGAGAGAGAGAGAGAGAGAGAGAGAGAGAGAGAGTGAGGGAGAGAGAGAGAGAAAGTAAGTGAGTGTGAGGGAGAGAGAGAGTGAAAGAGTGTGAGTGAAAGTGAGAGACAGAATTATCTTTGTCGTTTCAATCGAAAAATTGTTTTTTCTTTTTTAAATATTTATTTTCTAAATTAAACTAAACCCTAAAAGTTAGGGTCGTTTGTACCTTACGGCATCGCCACATACAAACAGCTTTCTGTTGGTGTCGCGGACACTGTGGCATAAAGGGTAATGACATAGTAGATCAGTTAGCCAAACGAGCGACAACAGCCGGACAATACCAGGACATAAAACTGCCAAAGACAGATGCGAAACGTACCTTAAACAAACACTGGCTAGTGGAGTGGCGCAACTGGTACAACAGCGGAACAGCGGGAAACTTTTACAAATCGCTACACCCAGAATTGCGCTCCATCCCATGGTTTGCAACATCCAAATTCGGATGCAAAAAATTTTATTCTTCAATGACTCGGATACGCACCAACCACTACATTTGCGGGGCTTATTTGCACAAAATAAATCGTAGAGCGTCCCCAAACTGTCCCACCTGTGATCAACCAGAAACTATCAAGCATTTGATTTTAGAGTGTCCAGAATACGAGTCTACCAGAACAGACTTCCTTGAAAATCTGTACAACATAAAAGAAATCAACAAACCTGTCAGCTGGGAGAGCCTACTTGCTCTTAACAGAGTGGACGTATACCAGGTCATATATTCCTTCTTACAAAATAGTGGCATCAACGTGTAAACGTGAAATCGTTAAGGTAGAGGTCGGTTCAATCCCCTTGGGTTTCAGCCCGGAGGCGGGGCTGTCTTCGGGTCGGGCTCTCTATACGCGCTGGGCATTTAGTCCCCGGGATGTGGGGGGGATGTGGACTTTTCCATAGGACAATGCGTCATATTTTGTAAATGGTTTTTATCCACATCCTCCTGAAACACCCGTTTTATGACGAACAATAGCCTTTTAAATTGTGTAAAACCGTGGACGAGAGCCTCCCCGGGGATGGCTTTCTGCGGCCGGCAGAGACCCCCTCCTCGTAGGACGGCTATTAGCTTCCCGAGCGTTTGATCTGTATTTATTCTGCAGTATTTATTGTAGTTAGTTGATAGTTAATCATTGCATCTGTTACTTGTTATTAATTTATTAGTTTGTGTCTTCAAATTGTTAGTTTTGTCAAAATGTAATTTGTTATTTGGTAGGTCTGCACCTTTATTTATTCATGTTGCTGTTATCCTTTGCTGTTGTTGTTTTCGCACCGAAATTTTTTATTCTTAGTACTTATTGTGTCGATCAATCTTTATTGCTCTCGTTACTTGTTATTTATTTATTGCTTTATGAATTTCTAGTCATGCTAAAAAATGGAATTTGATACTTCATAGGTCCGTACTCTAAACACTATTTTGAATAGAATGAACCGTCTACCTTGAGAAGCGATCAAAATTTTACTTGAAAGTTGCGAGTCAAGTGTCCTGGTAAATAAAACTCAGCGTTGGATATTTTGAATACTCCGACTTCACCATTGTTTTTAGCGTAAAAAATCCTTGAAAATGAAATCAGGATGTATAGGTCTTATTTGAAATTTTTTAATTGAATTGGGCCTGAGATGTCCTGTATAATTTTTCTCCGAAAAAAATGTAAAAATTTCAAACTAGACTAGAAAATATTAAACACGTATTTATTTTTTTTTATAGTGTCATTGGTTCAAGAGAAATTCAGCCGGGCCATCTAAAAAGCACACCCATTATATATTTTTTTAAAATGTGGTTAATTGGCTTACAGTTGAATATATGTAAAGTCTGTCTAAATAAAACAATTTATTTTAGCATTGTTTTAAAATTTGTAAAATTTACCCTCTGTTGTACATATACAGATGGAATTGGTAAAAGGGTCGCCAAGACAACAGATACCATATTAAAGCTTACCGTCGTTGTCGGTTGGGGGTTATATATGAACTGAACGATAGGATATCTACGTAAAACCGACTGAAATTGATTCGTATGGGCGGAGTAACGTCATTTGCCTCCCTTTTGTGGTTGCCGGAGGGAATATATGTGACATTTTAAGTCATTTTCACCCGTTTCACATGACTAAAATGCCCTTTTATTCACATAAGCTCAAACCCACTTCAACCGTACTTTTCTAATTTCCTTTTTTCATTACGACTTATTAAAATCAGGTTTTTCTCGTTTTCAGATTGTTCAACCAGAAAAGATGTAGATTGGCCATACACTAGAGATGATGCAGGCTACAGTATTTTTGGCTGCTTTCCTCTACTTCGCCATGTGTGGAGCAAATATTGTTCAAGGTATTTATTTAACTAATTATTTAAAGAAATCTTAGCTTTTTCTTTGAGCTGATATTGTTTAGGGTTCTTTATCTTGGTGGCACTTTGTAATCAGATTTTTCTTTTGTTTATCCGCCATTTTCAATTGAAGATATGGCTCACTCTTTTGCACGGCATGTTGTTTTCTTATTGGGTGCAAATATTTAATTACATGACAGTGTCCTGTAAACACGCCAATGTCATAATGTGTGGAGAAACTGTACACGACAGATAGACGAAGAATGGACAGCCCTGCATGTTTGCAGGTGGTCAGAGATGTCTAATACCGTCAGAGCATTAGTACAAGATGATCAATATCGCAGTGTCACATTGCAGACTAGAATACAATTTTTCACAACTAATTTTATTGAAATCCCTTTGAGTCTGAACAGAATTTTTGTCTGCTTTTTTATTTGTTTAAAAACCCAAAACATCTATAAAGGTAATTTGTTTTTAATAACAGTATTACAGTATAACTGTGTATTGTATACAGTATGACCGTTAATGGATAATTATTCAGAAATCGTGAGATGCGGTCTGGTGTGATATAGGTTTCAGAAAAACATTTTCTTATCGTGCCAACGTTTCGATCGTTATTGAGATCATCTTCAGGGCTCAATAAAGATCGAAATGTTGGCACCATAAAGAAAATGTTTTTCTGAAACCTACATCACACCAGACCGCATCTCACGATTTCTGAATAATAAACGTTACAACTTTTCCTTTCGAACGCGTAAATATGTTAACACGGATATTTTTTATGCTAGAATGCATGATATTTTTTTTTGCGTAATCGATTTTACGTTACCGCTATGTGCCGATTGGTACGCATAGGTAAAGTATTGTAGGGCTAAGGAAAATGTTAACTTAAATAATGTTCATTTGAGGGGTTGATTTCTGTTTCTAGCCATGTACATAAAGATTGGTTAAGTATTTAAGCATTAACCTACCAAATCTTGTCTCACTGAACCTCTTATAATGCATCCTCTCATTAATGCTACTAATTTGACTTTTTAAAAACCAATTTGTCTGATATTTCATTTCTGGCCGCCTTGAAGTATGTTCCAAAGACGATTTTAAAAATAATCATCTTATAATCACAATATGACCTTTCTGTGCTTTTTTTTAAGGGAAAAATTAAATGACTAGTTTCAAAGCAACTTTGCATATTTCTTAATCCGTGCTTCTGTAGTTATTATTAAATGATTTTAATGAATAGGTTCTTTACATTGTTTTGATATTGAAATGAGCCAGTATTATATATAAGTCGTATCAATATTCCAGACCGGATTCATCAATATCAAAACCAGGAAAACTCTGGACTAGGGCCGACTGTTTATCGTTTTAAGTTTACAAATTATGAACGTTCTCTCATTTCTTAACTGAATTTTCACCAAAGTTACATCCAGGTATTGTTTTAAGGGGTAGGTTTCTCCCGGGGAGAACCGGAAGAAGCTTTAATTCAGAAATGACTTGATGGCCGGAAATAAAGGCTCGCAGACCTTCATTCAGAAATTAGGGAGACCCTGACTTTACGATCACCCTGCTCGACGGTTTATTGCCGGAACCTGAAACACTGGCATAAACCATAACAACGACTCTTTTCAAGTCGAAAATAATCTTGATACTCTGACAGAAACAAATACAAAGCGAATGAAAAATTTGAACTCAAGGTCTACTCACCAATGTTGCTTTTATATCAAAATTGATTTTAAAAAAAGTATTAATTTTTATATAAATTTGTCTCACAAAACAGTGTTGAGTTTAATTTTCTAAGAGTTTATAGTGTAAATACATATGATATTTATGTGTGCCAATAAACAAATCTATAAACATTCCATAAATGATTATTCAGAAATCTTGAGATGCGGCCTGGTGTGATGTAGGTTTCAGAAAAACATTTTCTTTATCGTGCCAACGTTTCGATCATTATTGAAATCATCTTCAGATCCTGAGCCCTGAAGATGATCTCAATAAAGATCGAAACATTGGCACGATAAAGAAAATATTTTTCTGAAACCTACATCACATCAGACCGCATCACACGATTTCTGAATAATTATCGATTAACGGTCACTAACCACCACTCATTTCATAGATGTGTCAAAACAAATTGAAGTGTAATTAAAATTCTATAATTTCATAAATATAATGAAATACAGTTTTGACTGTTAAAAAATTAAAACCTTTAAAAAAATAGAACCGGAGTTTGTTGGCTGTTCTGGTATTGAGTTATTTTTTTAATCAACTTGATGTATGATTCCTGCATAACATAACGAAACGTTTCATTTTACCTTTCCCAAAATGTTTGTTTATTAATATACAGGAGTGAAAAGTACGAGAAAAACAGTACGTATGTTCATATGAAGGCGAAATTTTCCGATTGTGTTGTTCAATTGTTGTGGCAATTCCTACAAGTAGTCATTTTAACCGGTCAATCCAGGGTATTAGCACTGAAATACTAGACAAAGGGCCCTCCGATGAAAATCTATAGAAATTTTTAATCCGATATAGAGATAGATAGAGGTAGGTAGAGATAGGGTGAGAAGAGATAGATAGATAAATAGTTCGATAGATAGATAGACAGAGGTAGATAGAGACAGAGTGAGATAGATAGAGATTGAGTGAGATAGAGATAGATAGATAAATAGATATAGAGGTCGATAGAGATAGAGTGAGATGGATAGAGATAGATAGAGATTGAGTGAAATAGATAGTTAAATAGATAAATAGACAGAGGTAAATAGAGACAGAGTGAGATAGATAGAGATTGAGTGAAATAGATAGTTAAATAGATAAATAGGCAGAGNTTTGATTAAAGAACATTGCTTTAAAGTAACTAGTTTCTTTTTTTTTGTTTAATACCAAAATCCTGCATTATTTTCCGGACAACCCAATAGATAAATAGATAGATAGATAGAGGTAGATAAAGATAGAGTGAGATAGAGATAGATAGATAAATAGATACCAAGATAGATAGATAGATATATAGAGTGAGATAGAGATAGATAGATAAATAGATACATATTGGTAGATAGAGATAGAGTGAGATAGATAGAGATAGAGTGTGATAGAGATAGATAGATAAATAGATAGATAGATAGTGGTCGATAGAGATAGTGTGAGATAGATAGAGATTGAGTGAGATAGAGATAGATAGATAAATAGATAGATAGATAGAGATAGTTAGAGAGTGGGTGAGATAAAGATAGATAGATAAATAGATAGATAGATAGACGTCGATAGAGATAGAGTGAGATGGATAGAGATAGATAGAGATTGAGTGAGATAGAGATAGATAGATAAATTGCAGAAATAAAGAAATAGAAAGCTAACTAGCTAGAATAGAAAAACAGAAAACGAAGGAGAAAAGAAGAGAGAGAGAGAGAGAGAGAGAGAGAGAGAGAGAGAGAGCGAGAGAGAGAGAAAGAGAGAGAATGGAAAGTAAGTATGAAAATATAAACTATGGTCCTCAAAAATATAAACATGGATAGGTAAAAATACAATAATGGCAAAACTAAAAAAATACGCGTCAAAAAACAAACTAAACCCCAATATCGTTGTACCGAACAACCGAGGCTTGTTTTTACTGATTACTAGTACTAACTACTAAGTTCAAATCTGCACACACTTGTACATATATAGACACGTGTACAGGATCGAACACGACTTTTCTCGGCATCGGGTATACTAGGTGCTCAATATTCCGCCTTAGGCTGGCTCTGTTACACTATACATCAATATTCTTTCTCAATGAACATAAGACGAGATATCTGTGATATACTATATGCGATAAAACATATCTATTTCTTCCAAAAATCAGAACATGGGACTCAAACATTCGTTCCTCAATTATCGGTTGGAAAGGAGTTAACGAATGCGATATGATGCTTATGCCCGATCAAGAGACGGCAGTTTTAGACCTTTTTTCAGCAATTCGATCTTCATTATTCGCTGTGATATCCTGGAACGTAACACCCAACAGGGCTACAAACGCAATCCCCATTCAAACTCAAAACGAGCCGAGAATTTCCTACTTAGTGGTAGTACTCGCTCACTGTGTAGACCCAAGGAATCACATCTTACCAATTATGCAAGACAGTTCTAACAACTTTTCTCCAAAGGCCGTACACAAGCTAACCTCGGCCTGAAAGTAACCCTATCATGACCAATATTAATAGTAAGTTCCCTTTTCTATTCAGATCCTCCCTCTGAAGACACATACTGTCCGACCTTTTGATACGTGAAACCTTCTTTCATATTGTCTTCGATTGATTGATTTTTTTTTTGGGGGGGGAAGGGAGCACTCAGAAAATTTCACGTCCGTCGATGGGAATCGAACCGACGACCTTGTAACCAAGGGTCTGACACGATAACTCGGCTCCTGCAGTCCCTTCGTCTGTGTACGGCCGGAAGGACCAAGGTTTGGCCAGCAATACAAATTTAGTCGTTGTAATGAAATTAAAATATGGTTTCTGACTTAACCTTGATAACATTTAATTAAATAATTAATTACAAAGTGACAAAAAAATTATATTAGATTATTTGCCCTTGTTTTACTGCACTTGTTATTAATATGAAAAAAATGAAAATAAATAATGACTGGTTTTAGCTTTCTTTTGCATCAATTTAGTAATCTTTTGCACAAGTTATTTGAAACCTGTTAAGCGACTGTCTTTTATAGTTCTAACCGCATACCGCAAACGGTAGCCAAAGTATCGGACACCCGGCCTTGCAGAAGGTAATTTCTTATCTACCGAAGGTTATTATCCGAAAAGTTTCACTGTCGAATTATTGTCTCGGATCATTTTCTTCGGTTGTTTGAGTTGGAAAGACCCCATCCTCCTTATCGTTACACAGCAGGGCCCGTTTCAGTTCAAACTTTCCTTATTACGTATGTCGAAGTGTTGGAACAAAGAAACCCGGCCCTTTACAAATAAACATCAATATACCCGGGAACGACGTACTGCGAAAGGGGCTACCTTTTCTACCCGATATTTTTTACCGAGCTTGATCCGACGGGGCGAAAACAGAGTAGGGTCCTGAGTAGCGAAACATCTGGAAGGGCATGTAACGGATGCAAATCATATTTGGAAATTATCAGTATGTAGATCCCCTGTATAACTTACAGGACGTGGCACATATGTTCGATCCTTTTTAACGTCAATGCTTATTTCTGTCGTTAGTTCAATATGTATATATTACGATATTTTCTCAAATCGTGCAGTTCAGCGGAAAATTCAACATTCAATTTAATTTAATAAATTGAAATATCCTCTTAATATATTTAACAGATAAAATCCAAAATACGAAAGAATTACAATGAAATTTTTCTCCATACGCATAAGATTTATGGCACCGGGGTAGTTTTATTTTATCCAGTAAATCTAGAGTTTCTTATACTTTAAAAAGAAATTCCTGACCATCTAAATCATCTTTACAACATTCCCGATATATCGCACATGTGTTAAAACGTACAATAGTATTGATTATAAATTATTTATGACTTTTCTAATGGAAAATAAAAACATTACAATATATAAACTCCGTTCTCTCGTTTTAAACACTTTTTTTGGTTAAATTTATTCAATTATTTTCACTCAACCTAACAAGACTGAATTGTTAGAAAGGTTTAATTAAAACATAAAATGTCGTACTTAATAACGCCTCTTTTTTTCTTTTAAGTCCTATGATAATATAACGACTTACTACCACGGCCATCTGAATTGAATTGTATTTTGTCGAAAGCAGGACTGAATCTCATTAGAGGGTCCATTGGACAAGCTGCCTTATAAATACTGGCTTTTCATTCTTCATTGTTAACGTGGTCTGTTCATATTTTTTTCCGTTTTAATGGACATAACTTTTTGTGCAACATGAAGAACATAATATTTCGTTTCATTATTTTTCATGAAACTCTGACATTGTTTTATGTCTGTATACATTTGAGCGCGCGTATACACCCAATTATACCTTTTTTAAAATTCATAATTTAACTGACACTGTCTGTATGATTATATATTTAAAAGCAATATACAAGCTGCTGCTGGTAAATCATTAAAAAAAATAATAAAAAATTAATACAAGTAATGAAGGTTTTTAGTTGAGATAAAAAAGTCAGTGTCACGAGCGGGATTCGAACCCACGATCTTCGTCTAGATACGCTGCTGCTCTACCACTTGAGCTATCGTGACCTCGATCCACTCGGACACTAACTATTGGGTTGTCCGGAAAATAATGCAGGATTTTAAGTTTTCATTAAAAAAAATCTATATAAAATATTCTGTTTACGTTTACAGGATTACTCATTNTTGATTAAAGAACATTGCTTTAAAGTAACTAGTTTCTTTTTTTTTGTTTAATACCAAAATCCTGCATTATTTTCCGGACAACCCGATAACTTGAAATTAATGCAAGTTTATTTTTGTTAATACATTAAATTTTTCTGACAATTAATATTAAAATCCTGGACAAACGACATATATTCTTGGGAAAAAAAAACTATGAAGGAACTGGATGATGTCTTTAGGGTTAATCCCTAATTTCTGTATGTAATTATGCTTTTCTGTTGATGAATATTTAGATAAAAGAAACCAGGTGTTCCGTAATAGTTAAATTGGTTGTATTAATTAAATTTTAAGGATGGACATTTCGGCAATACCACGGAATACCTGGTTTCTTTTTACCTAAATATTCATCAATAGAATACCATTTTATATTTTACCGTGGACTTAACAATATGAATAAATAGTTATATTCGGGACATTTTCTTTACGCTCTTTCGTTATTATAATGTTCTTTCGTTATTTGGCTATTTTATTTATTTATTAAATAATATTTTTAAATATTTGTCCATAATAAGTGGAATAAAGAGCGAGACCGGCCGGGAAGCACGTTCCGAGGAGTATATCACCTCTATTTTTTTAATTCCTTCAATATTTTTTTTTTTACTTATTTGGAGATAGTGAGATGAGGTCTCATGTGACCTAAGTTTTAGAAAAACATTTTCTTTATCGTGCCAACGTTTCGATCTTTATTGAGATCGTCTTTAGGGCTTGGGATTTATAAATATTGTTTAAATTTTACAAGTACATATAGGATGTGAAAAAAGGCCCTGAAGGTGATCTCAATAAAGATCGAAACGTAGGCACGATAAAGAAAATGTTTTTCTAAAACTACGTCATACCATACCGCATCTCACGAACTACAAATAATCATTGATTAACGGTCACTAAATACTAAACATATTTTTTACTGATTTCAGGTATATTCCTGTATAAAAGAATATCATACAAGATTTGTCAATAAAAAAGTGAGACATGTTAATCCGAGATTTTTTGGCAAGTGAACAGCTTTGGTACAATATTCCAGAAGACTATGAGCTTTCTTACCAATAAAGCATCGGAGCTTTTTTCTTGACAGGTCGAACAATATTAGTCTGCCTTGGTTCACTCGAATAGGGAGAGCGGTTTGTGTAAAGGGCCGTAAAAGAAATAGAAACTCGGTAGTTAAAAAAAATAGAACAGAAAAAAGGTTTAAGAACAGGCAGAGAAAAATGTTCCTATCTGGCGAGAGGTGGCCTCGTAGGGCTACGCTGCTTGCCCTTCAGCACAGAATACAAAGCAGGTCCGTTGATTAAGGCCAACTGATTAGCGGTGATATACTCCTCGGAACGTGCTTCCCGGCCGGTCTCGCTCTTTTGTAAACCTGCCGAAACTCTACTTCGATTCCTATTAAGAGAGACGGGTTTAAAATAAGTATTTATGTCCAGTTACCCCGCTGGGCAGAGAAATGCAATTTTACTATAGGTGGGATTTTTGCTTTGTCGTAGAAGAAATGTAAAATATAAGTTTTGAACGTTATTTGTAGTATAACATTAAACATATTCTGGAACACTCTGGATCTCGGTATAGCTTGTATGAAAAAAATTCAATTATTATCTACCAAGCTTTTCGCCAATCTTAAGGTCATCACAGTCATATACATATCTACAAAATGTGTGGGGATTAGTGACCGTTAATCGATAATTATTCAGAAATCGTGAGATGCGGTCTAGTGTGATGTAGGTTTCAGAAAAACATTTTCTTTATCGTGCCAACGTTTCGATCTTTATTGAGATCATCTTCTGGGCCTGGGATTTACAAACATTGTTTACATTTAAAAAATACATTTAAGATGTGGAAAAGTGAATTTGTACAATGCAAAATATATTTTTTATATTCAATCAAAGTATTTATACTCTCTCAAAGTGTTTGTCTTCTGTGTAATTGTGCCATTCTTGCGTGTCGTGTTGAGAGTGCCAGTGAGATTTTGCTGTTTTATGTTTATATATTTCCATTGTTTCCCTTCGGCGGATCTTTTCACCTCAAAGACGCCGAGTCCTTATACAAAAATGTCTTTTCTATACCGACTTCCTTCCCCACCCCTTCAAAACCCAATGTATATAAACATAAAACAGCAAAATCCCACTGGCACTCTCAACACGACACGCAAGAATGGCACAATTACACAGAAGACAAACACTTTGAGTCAGTAGAAATACTTTGATTGAATATAAAAAATATATTTTGCATTGTATAAATTCACTTTTCCACATCCTAAATGTATTTGTTAAATGTAAACAATGTTTGCAAATCCCAGGCCCTGAAGATGATCTCAATAAAGATAGAAACGTTGGCACGATAAAGAAAATGTTTTTCTGAAACCTACATCACACCAGACCGCATCTCACGATTTCTTAATAATTATTTACAAAATGTTGGGACTGAATCTATGTTCAAACAAATTTTAATCCCTGAAAACTTAATTATGCCAATTTGTAGATTGGAGCTACAATTCTTCCAAAGGTCTGTTGATAAACATAGATATATGTCCCCTTGGGAGGTTCCGGCAAAGTTGAGTTTTTCTCTCATTTAGACCGGTACCTTTATGGTCATCTGATTTATTTTCATTCTGTCCATGTTGTTATAGTGGCTCTTTCTTAGATCATGCTTCATTTCCTTACATCTGAAAAGTCTGTTGGCACTTTCGAAAGCCACCTTTTGTACATAAATGTGTAAAGGTGGAAGGTCGAGTGCGGTTTCCATTGCTGGTAGTGGTGCAGATATGTATTGCTCTTGTTATATTAAGACACATTAATCTTTGAGGGCTTTGTATCTTATTATTTGTCTCGTTGATCTATTCCTAGTTAGTTAAATAACTAAAGATTCAGTAGAAAAATCATCCATTAATCACGACCAATTTAAGTTCTAACAATAGCACGTTTTAGTAGTCTTTATCATATAACTTAGAGGAATTTGTTTAAATATCCTCAGCATGATAGGCGAGGAAGACTCGCCAGCTGACTGTATCTTGTTTATAGTTTTTGTTTTTGTGAATAATTAAATATTGGGGCTATGAGTTGTTATGAGTAATGATTTGTTCATAAAGCTTGGAAATGTGAGAAAGAATGAACACAGAACGACATTTCGTTCCGTTGTCTTTGATACAACGTTTAATAAAATCTTTCAATTAATTAATATTTATGTAAGAATTGGTTGAAATAAAAAAGCCAGTGTCACGAGCGGGATACGAACCCACGACCTTCGGCGAAATACGCCGCTGCACTATCCACTTGAGCTATCGTGACTTCGATCCGCTCGGACATCAACTTCCTATCTCAACCTACCTTTCGAATTTTCTGTCCTATTTGCCTTTTTTTTAATTCAACCAATATCTTACGTAAAAATTGGTTAATTGAAAGAAGTTATTTGGTCAATTGGACCACAAAATCTAATAGGTTTAATAAAATTTAACTTTCCAAAAAATAAGGACGTTTCAATCAAAATAAATAATTATCTTCCAGAGAACTGGTGTTAAACTACTAGTGGATGAAATCTGTTCGTGTAGACGGAGAACGTTCCTCTTCTTTCAAATGTTTTACGTTGAAATCCTTTTAGCCGTGTTTGAATTATAGCCGTTTAAATCAGATATTCCGAAAACGAGTTCTCAAAAAGCGGAACAATTTGAGTGGTCAAAAAATTGATAAATTTAAATTCAAACAAAAATGATTTATGGGTCTCTAGAGGTGCTAAAACAAAATTGCATATTAGTTTCACGAGAAAAAAATTAAGACCTAGTTTAATTGAAAAATGTTTGGTTTTTAAATTTTTTTGGTTATTGATAAACTTTGAGAGCTTCTATTATATTTTTATTGCAATCTACATTAAAAATGCTGTAAAATGATATATTCACAAAAAGTGGCGGATACACGTCCGATATTTTGGAGTGTACACTCACAAAAAAAGTTTGGCCCAATCTGTGACACACAAACCTGGTCGTCTCCTTGGTAGTTGAAAAAAAACTTACGAGCTACTTTATATCTATACAGGGTGTTCGGCTACTCGTGTTACAAACTTTGCCAGTAGATTTTATATTCAAAATGGAACCAAAATGTTCTAATTAACAATGGTCCGAATTTCAGCGGTTTCGGCGATATTCCACTTTTAGTGATTTTTTAAGATTTCAAGACCTTGCTTCCAAATAAACAATTATAACTGCAAAACTAACGGTTTTGTAAAAATCCGTTGATACCATCGAAAACTACCTTGAATTTCCAATAAAGTGTGATCAATACTAAACTTGTAAACATAGTGAAATAAACATTTTAGTAGCCAGAACTTAGGATTTGTTTTCGAAGTTGAAAAACTGAACTATGGGTGATTCTAAACTACTATTTCCAAACCTGGAGACCAGCACATTTCAGAAAACGTATTCCATTTAATATCCTTTTTAGTGGTGTAATTTCTATTTTAGTTACTTTTTTCATAGATGAAGAAATTGATGGAAGAAAGGAAAAAACCTTGGCTGACGGATTAGTAAGGTGGAAAAAACACGTTTAATAAATTCATTCAATATTTCCTTAAGTTTTTTATTTTGTACGTTTGCTGAAATTTGTTGGTCTCTAGGTTTGGAAGTAGTAGTTTAGAATCACCATAATATGTTTTTCAACTTTAAAAAAAATATATTTTTTCCAAAGTTCTGGTTAAATAAAACGCTTATTTCTGAGAATTCATATGTGAGACAAACGTTCCAATTCAATCAGTTGAAGATTTAATATTTATCAAAGTCAAGGAAGGAAATCAAAATAATAGGTGTTAAAGGAAATAATTTATTTGAACCAAATAAATTTGTACTTTCGTTTAAGATTGTGAGATGCAGTTTGGTGTGATGTAGGTTTTAAAAAAACATTTTTTTTTATCGTGCTTTTTTTCGAACTTTGTTGAGGTCATCTTCAGGCCATAGGATTTATAAACATTGTTTAAATTATACAAATACATACATTACCACCAGACCATATTTTAAGATTTTTAAATAATCATTAATTAACGGTCACTAAATATTACTTTGGTTTATATAGTATATTGCAAATTTATTCATTATTTGTTATAGGCAGTAAGTACTCAGTTAATTAATCTTTTCCCAACACATCTTACAAATGGATACTTAAAACAAATCCGATTATTTTAAAATTCGTGTCAAAAAGTTGACCTTCCTAATGCAAGCTCTAGCATCATTTTTCTCAAAAGGTAGTCGACCGAATTTTATTATTGATAATTCGTTTTCAAGAAATTTTTATAACTGTATCAAACATTAAAATCGGACTATTATTTCCTTGTAAAAAAGGAGCTTAATTCTTCGAAAAATATTTTCTTATTTTATGCATCTTCTTGAAAAATCGTTTTTACATTTTTATCGTCGTTAAAAAGCGATCTTTCTCTTCATTCAAAAGGTATCTTTGACGTTAAAATCCATTTGGCAATTTTTTGAAATATAGCGAATTCAGTCTGATAATCGGAGAACGACTTTTTAAAATTGGGGAAATTTTTAGACGTCAGAATAAATTTAAATTAGTACAAAAATTTATATTTAGGGGTTTCTAGCGGTGCGAAAACGAAATTTCATGTTAGTTTGACGAAAAAACACTTATGGCCTAGTTCATATGAAAAATATTTAGTTTTTAGAAATTTTTATATTATTGATAAATTTTGATAGCAAAAATGCTGTTAAATAATATATTCGTTTATTTGAGTAAGTAGAACGACGAAGTAAAAATAGTATACATCAAAAATTTTCAACTTTTACAATTTTTTGACGATACTAGGGCCTATGCACAAGAAATGGGGGATACGTGAACGATATTTTGGAGTGTAGAAACACCAAAAATGGTTCGGTCCGTGACACACCAACCTGTTCGTCCCCTTGTAAGTAAAAAAAATCTATTGAAGTAAATAAATGCAGAGGTGAAGTAAGGATAAAATTCTGGGTTGTTAAATTAAAGCTTTTCTCGCAAAGAAAAAATTATAAATAGGCCTGCTCCAAGTAATTATCTCGCAAATCCTTTCCTTGTGCAAGGCAGGAAAATAAGCACATTTTCCTCGTTCATTATTACATTTATCATCTGACATTGTTATTTTATTATAACTTAAAAAAAAAAACAAGAAATACTAAAGAAGGTCCTTATTAAATGACTTGTGAACGCCTAAATAAGTTTATCGTGTTTGTAGTCCTGCGAGTCGGTGAACTATGCGTTTATAATAATTAAATTAGGAATTTGATGTTAGAATTAGTAGTAAATATGTGCCAATAGTTGGATTGAAAAAAAGAGGCATGAGGTCACTAGGAAAACAGCATAATTCTATGTCGTTGTGGCTATATTTCAAAGGCTTAATCAGACCTCTAGGAAATACATCCTTTAAAATTCGGTTTAATATTTTTAGCGATGTATTTTAAGTCCTAATGAAGGCTTTAAATAATGGTGAAAGCTCGACAGAGAAGGATGTGTGCTTTCTTCCTAGAGGTCTCACGTGCGATCATTTCAAACAAATAATTAATCACATATATAAACTTTTTTTTGGGAGGGTGAAGTAAGGATTCCTAACTTTCTTCATCTGCGTCTTATATAGGTCGTCAGAGAATAACTTATAAATAAATCATAATATTAGTAATAGTAAATAAATCTCAAAAAGTAAAGTTATGGAGCGATGGATGAGAGGGAGGAGTTGAACCGTATCTTTTAAGAAATATTGTAGACTAGATACCATAGAATAATAATAATATACAGAATTAATTTGATTATACCTTTAAAATATATTTTTTTTTTTGAGAAATTTTGATTTTTTTGTGTTATTTTTCAATTGCAATGTGACCATTTCTTACATTGCGACAGCAGAGCGTAAAATTAATAAGATAATAATCTAGGGGGCTCACTAGTATGCCGAGGGCTTATATAAATTTGTTGTGAAAATACCCTCGTAAAAAAAAGAAAAAAATGTCTTTTCTCTCTTTACCAAACAAAACAAGTTGTTATAAATTAATTAATAATTACTTAATATTATTAATTTTTTACAATTTGCATATTGATCCATAATTAATTTTGATACAATTTAAAAATTTTAAAATCGTTTTGCACCGATTTTTGGGAATAAGCAATCTTACCCGAGTAATCCTACCTAAAGGAGATGATACAATATTATTATTCGACCGTTCAGTAAGCTTAATTTTACCTTCTTAAATTTAAATATAAACCAATAATAGCAATAATAATTAACGTATGTGTGATTAGTGACAGTTTGTTGATGATTATTCAGAAATCGTGAGATGCGGTCTGGTGTGATGTCCATTTCAGAAAAAAACATTTTCTTTATCGCGCCAACGTTTCGATCTTTATAGAGATCATCTTCAGGGCCTGGGATTTACAAACGTTGTTTTCATTTACCAAATATATTTAGGATGTGGAAAAGTGAATTTATACAATGCAAAATATATATTTTTTTATATTCATCAAAGTATTTCTACTCACTCAAAATGTTTGTCTTCTGTGTAATTGTGCCATTCGTGCGTGTCGTGTTGAAAGTGCCAGTGAGATATTGCTGTTTTATTTTTATATACGTTGGATTTTGAAGGGGTGGGGAAGGATGTCGGTATAAAAAGGCGTTTTTGTATAAGAAAATGTTTTTGTTAAACCTACATCACACCAGACCGCATCTCACGATTTCTGGATAATAATAATAATTAACAATTAGCAACTAGTCAAATCGAACATTTCAGATAGTTTTAGCTTTGTTATTAATTTGTTTGTCAATTTGACGTTATTTTTATTTTATTTACCTTTTTTGTGCACTCTCTTTTGTACCTTCCCATTAAAAATTGCCATGATAATCACGACAATTTTTATTTAATTGACCTTTTGTTTATCTCTTTTTATGTTGTAATTTTCAAGTAAAATTGTTATTATTAACAATGAAGAAAATGTAATTTTTTTCAAACAAACAATAATTTATTTTAAAAAATTCTTATTTTGTATTTGTTTAAATTGTTAAGTCAACAAAATTTTGTATTTTGATTTGTATTATATAAAAATGCAAATAGTTCATTTGCCAAACAAATATTTAGAAATACTAGCGCTGCTTTCGCTATTAAGAGTAGTAGCTTGAAGGCACTCGTAGCTTCTACTTCGTATAATCTAACGTTAACCGGTTGGAAAAAAAGAAAATATTTTAATTCTCTTTTTGTATGGTTATTTTGATTGAGATTTTTTTATATTTTATAATTTGTTTGTTTATTTTTTAGAAAGGAATATAATTTTTTTTTTAAATTAGGATTTTGTTTTATTTGTATGATTTCTTTTTATTTATTTTGTATTTTTATTACTAAGCAGCAAGGATCTGCAGAATTTGTTTTTCATTATTGTCCCATTCGGCAGCGTCCGAATAAAAGATACCACATACCTTCATTACAAAATACTTTTTTTCTGTACAAATTGATTGTGGAACAATGCAATCTGAGTGTAACTGACCCAAACAGGCATGATCAGACATATCAATATGTTCCGAATGTAACAAGAACCTCCATTACTTGTTCTGAAGCCCAAAGCAGAACAAATTGGGTTAAAAAAACAATACAAAAGCATGGATTAACGATACATGCTTCACGCCTGTTTATTTTGCCCAGTGCTTGAATTTTTTCTGAAGCCATTTTCTCTAATTTTCGCACTCTCCTTTGTACTTAGTTGTAGCTCTGGTCCTGGATGAGAGGGTTGCGGTTGCCCCTTTATTGGCTGGTTGGACTGCCTGTTCATTTCCTCCTATACATTGATGTTCGAGAATCCACTTTAATGTAATTTCGTTGTGTTTTCTTTGCTAACCAGGCAATTTAACCACCAAATCACATTTCGTGCCTTTATGCCTGACTATCTAAGTGTATGTTAATCTGTGCATTTGTCATATTTTTCATTATTAACACCTGTGCACAGACTTGTATTGCCCAGATCTCAGCCCCCAGTTCAACACGTATTCACCAATTCACAGACCAACATCTACAATCGACTGTACAATTACACTATATATTCCTTCAGAGAAAAAAAAGCCCAGTTTTTTTAATTAAATGTAAATTTTTGTTCATTTCCTTGAAAAAAAGTATATTGTTTATTCGTTACAAAATTGTAGAAGTTAGATAAATAATTGAAAATAATTGAAAAGTTTACCATTAGGCAACATTGTAAAAGAACTAGGCATCTGGTAATGGGAGCGGATCGAATGTCGAACAGTATCCACTGGATATTTGATTTATCCCTCGGAAAAGGGCTTGAAGAGGTGCTTTACCCTGAGTCTCAAAGTTGAGAGGCCGCCGGTTTTCAAGTAAACCATGGAAAGGACAAATCCACTATCACTAACACCTCCCGACATTTTGTTTAACTGCTAACTCGCTCCTTTTTCAATGGGAAAACTCGTTCTCATCAATCTTGAAAGGCCTCGACTTGGCGTCAAGTAACAGTTTGGATTGACTGTTTGACTTATCGTAAACTAGTTTTCTTAGAAGTCGCCCCCTGATAAACTATGTTCTTATTCTGAAAAAGAAAGACCGAACTAACTTAGAAGGTTAATGTTTAAATTTTAAATTCATAAATAAAAATTAGCCGATGTGAACCAACGATCACCATGTATCAAGGTTTCAAAGATAATTTTACCCTCAGAGAAAACTTACTGTCAAATAGAACAATAATGTAAAAAATAATTTATAACAAAAAATTGGCAAGTAAAGTAAATTATGTTAATGATAATCGGCAAGCGCCAAGTAATCCAGATAAATATTGAATCATTGTTATTTAAATGGTACATTTTTCAAAATCTGAATTTGCTTCTATGATGATTCTTACATAAAGGTTTATTACTGTTGTAGATGTAGATGTAATTTTTCCAGGGTATGGTATACTGCGCCTTTTAAGAGCTATTCCATTCCCCGTTCTCTGCCTAAAGCACATCGGTGAGTCCTATTTCATCAAGAAACTTGATTAATATGCCCGGTTTCAGTGGTTGAAGCTCTTCTATGGTCGCATTATACATCCCAAAACATTTCCTCATGCGGGCTAGTGTAGCTCCACAGTTTGTTAGTAAATGTGTTGGTGTTTCTTCTGCCTCCTTGCAGAATCTGCATGTGCCATCTTGGACTGTACCAATTTTCTTTAAGTGTCCGTTTAGTCTCAGGGTCCTGTTAGAAATCCTGTTAGGATTCGCAGTCTGTTCTTGCTTCCTTTGACACATTCTGTGATTTCTTTCTCACCAAAATTGGTTAAAAGATTCTTGGATTGTCTGTATCCAATGAGTGAATTCCATTGTTCCTTCATTTTCTTTTTGTCCTTCTGTCTGATTTATTACTGTTAAATGATCTCTTTTATTTTTTTTCTTACAAACTAGTCAGAGTTAAATAATTTATAGAAAGAAGGAAAAAGGAAGGGAAAGATAGAAAGAGAGAGAGAGAGAGAAAGAGGGAGAGAGAGAGAGAGAGAGAGATTGATAGAGATAGATAGATAGATAGATTGGTAGAGATAGATATATAAATAGAAATAGTTAGAGATAGATAGATACATAGAAAGATAGATAAATAGAGAGAGAGAGAGAGAGTGAAAGGGAGAGAAAGAGAGTGATATAGATAGATAGTTCGATAAATAAATAGATAGGTAGAAATTGTTAGAGATAGATAGATACATAGATGGATAAATAGAGAAAGAGAAAGAGAGAGTGAAAGGGAGAGAGAGTGAGAGTGAGCGAGAGAGTTTGGTAGAGATAGATAGATACATAGATATATAGATAGAAAAATATAAATAGTTAGAGACATATAGATACATAGAAAGACAGATAAATAGAAAGAGAGAGAGAGAGAGAGAGAGAGAGAGAGAGAGAGAGAGAGTGAAAGGGAGAGAAAGAGAGTGATATAGATAGATAGCTAGATAAATAAATAGATAGGTAGAAATAGTTAGAGATAGATAGATACATAGATGGATAAATAGAGAAAGAGAGAGAGAGAAAGAAAGAGAGTGAGAGAGAGAGAGAGAAAGAGAGAAAGAGAGCGACTGTGAGATATGTACGGTGTGTTGTATGGGAAAGGTATGCAAGTTATGCCAACTATTATGACAGGAATGTTTGGAATGCAGATCTTGGTTATTTTTTATTTTCGCATAGTATAAATTCATGTAGGATCGTTATTCGCCTTCTCTCTGTAAACTTGTTGGAGTAAAAATACCAGTTTGTTATAATTTAAACAAATCTAACTTGGAGAGATGTTGCCTATTGTTAACAAGTTGCAGTAAAAAAAATATTAACAGTGAAATTCGACCTGAAAAAATGAAAAAAAATTGACCGAAAATTATTACTCACTTTGGTGCATTACTTAGAAAAATATCTAGTATATGATCAGAACCAATTCACTACTAAACGACAAAGTTCGTCAGGTGCTTATATACCTCAAATACAACAAAAAGTTCCTACGAACCGGTGTCCGATTCTCAACCCTTTCGCAGATATTTTCTTTTTTACCACTCAATCTTTCCACAAAAACAAAACAAAAAACATAAAAATGAGACAATAAAGAAAGTGAACGACCAAAACACAATGCTTGGACAAAAAATATATATTTTCTTTGATTTTGACGTTAAATTTAGGTTTTAAAACTTCTGTATTGTTGTTCTTTTTATGGTTTTGTCTGTGTTCAGTGCAGATATGTCGTCCAATGTTTGTTTGGTGGTTCAATATGTTTAATAAGTCTTTTCTTGTGTGTTTTGTTTCATTTTTCTTTCTTTATATATTTTTTTTTAATATGTAGAAATTGGGAATTATATTTTGGCCAGTGGAGAAAGGTGAATTACTAGAGTAACTCCATTTTCTCTCTTCCACAGCAGACTTATTTTCTCATTGGCATACAATTTCTGCAATTGGTTCGATGTAATTAAAGAGAAAGTATACACTAGAAAGCTCATTAATCAAAGAATTTATTTTGAAATTTACAAATAAATATACCGTGAATTTTTCCAATGAGGTTGCAAATTCATTTTTTACAAATTTTAAAGCATTTTTTCTAAAATGTAGTGTTTATTTTTTTAAGAAACAATAAATTTAAAGTTTTAGAAGCGTCCCTTCTTAAAGAAATTTAAGAATACTTTCAATGCTTTTTTTTAAATTCCTTATTTTGAGAGTTCAATTGTTACATGTAGTTTTATAAGGAAAACCGTAGTTAGTTGAAACGTAAAATGTTGAGAATAAGAAAGGGTTGAGAATCGACTATGGTTCTTACGAACTTTTTTGATGCATTAGGTTTAGAAGCACTGAAACAAAAGAACTTTGTCGTACGAGACGTAATCACCCGATATATTTCTCCAGTGCCAACGGTATTTCCAAAATAAGCCACATTCACTAGAATAGCTAAAACGATCAAATTTGTTACAAGGTGGGGTTGAGATGGGAAGTTAGTGTCCTCGTGGATCGAAGTCACGATAGCTCAAGTGGTAGATCAGATGAGTATCTAGCCGAAGGTCATGGGTTCGAATCCCGCTCGTGACACTGACTTTTTTTATCTCAACTAAAAACCTTAATTAATTGAAAGATATTAATTGGTCAAGCGGACCACGAAAACTATTGAATTTGTTAAATAAAGGTGGACAAATATATTAAGAGGTGTTTAACTTTATTCCCTGATAATCCCACTTTCTCGTGCGCATTATAGCGATTAAACGTTTTCACTCTGATCAGATTGTTAATCAGTCTCGAGTGAAATATAAACTGAAGACTTCAACAGAAAGTCCCAAAGCTTCAGATAAAATGTGGGCTATTTGGGCCCAGCTCCAAGAAGTGTTGCCAGAAGAGTTAACAAGAGCTGCAGTGCCGTGATGAGTGTTGAACCAATTCAAAAGAAGAGACTCAAAATGCAATAAAAAGGAACTTCACTGTCCTCTGGGAAAACTTTCATTAACTATAAAATATAATTTTTACCCGTCATTATTTTTATTGATAAAATTTTACTGTTCATACTTCTTTTTTTGGTATTACTAACACACTGAATTTTGCAGAAATTTATTAATAGTAACGGTACAAAGGTAGACAAGTGTTAGCGTGAAAGAAACTCGGCTAATAGGCCGTGGGTGCGATACCCACCTTCATCTCTGCAATTTTCCCTACATCAATGAACTAACACAAGAATCATACACTAGGCTACGTCAAAGGCTAATAATAATAATTATTAAAAAAATTAAATTCACTAGTTTTCGTGGTCCGCTTGACCAATTGATATCATTCAATTAATTAAGGTTTTTAGTTGAGATAAAAAAGTCGGTGTCACGAGCGGGATTCGAACCCACGACCTTCGGCTTGATACGCCGCTACTCTACTAATTGAGCTATGGTTCAAGTGGTAGAGTAGTGGCGTATCAAGCCGAAGGTCGTGGGTTCGAATCCCGCTCGTGTCACTGACATTTTTCTCTCAATTAAAAACCTTAATTAATTGAATTTAAAAAAATAATTTAAAAAAGTAAAATTGACACTGATTTAAATGTATATGTTAAACCAGATTTTCGTTGGCGATTTTTTAACAAAAGAATAATTGAATTAAGCTCTTCCTCCAATCGTTTTCAATAACAAAATTTGTATTTTTAGTATTACAGAAATTTTAATGAAGGGCAATTAATGTTCATTTTAACTAAGTGTTATTTTACTTAAAAATTGGCAGGACTGTTTCTTGGATTCAATATTGTAGTTTTATTTATGATTAGAAATAATTTACCTTTTATTTTGAGGAAGTCAAATATTTTTCCGTAAATCTATAAAATAATTAAACTCCATACATTGTTCGAACTAAGTCAGAAACAATTTACAATTTGCATTTCTAACGATTACAGTTAACCAAGTGTTATAAGTCAGCAGTCGAAAGTTTTAATTGTATTCTAATAATCGAGCCATTCCCTTCCACTGGAGAGGCCGTAGGGTCTTGAAAAGCAGCCAATTTAACCGATTCGCACGATTCCAATTTAATTATTCCGCTCCCGGCTGCCATTGGTTAGATATACTGGGTAGACCAATTGGCAGAATAATTAGTGTATCGACTCATCACAAGGGTTGAATTTTCGCACGATGAATCAATATGGGTATGATCTATTCTCCAGGAAATGTTAAAAATTAACTAAATAATTAAAACTTTTCTGCATTATAAAAGCTTAATAGAAAATGCAAAAATATCACAAATTACACTTTATATTATTATAATAATTTATGACGTGATTGAAGTGATGAGGAGAGATCAGGTTATATTTATACATCAGAAAAGCAACTTTTTAATCTAATTGTCGATGTTTCGACCATTAAACGGGTCAATACATTAATCCAAGTCATAAAGTGTAATGTTTTTTCTGCAGAGTTATGTTCGTTAAATGCATAGTTTGGGAAATTGATGACAAAATTAAAATAAAATTTAAAAAATTATAAATGATTTGTTAAATTTATCCTGTATTTTTGTTTTAACTTTTTAATTATATGATTATTCGGAAATCGTGAGATGCGGTCTGGTGTGATGTAGGTTTCAGAAAAACATTTTCTTTATCGTGCCAACGTTTCGATCTTTGTTGAGATCATCTTCTGGGCCTGGGGTTTACAAACATTGTTTACATTTAACAAATACATGTAGGATGTGGAAAAAAATGAAGTTATACAATGCAAAAAAAATTTTTTTTTTAATATTCAATCAAAGTATTTCTACCCACTCAAAGTGTTAGTTTTCTACGTAATCAAACAACGTTTTTCTGCGTTTGAAACACTGAGTGATTAGAAATATTTTGATTGAATATTAAAAAATTAAAATTAAAAAAAATTTTTTTGCATTGTATAATTCAATTTTTTCCACAACCTACATGTATTTGTTAAATCTAAACAATGTTTGTAAATCCCAGGCCCTGAAGATGATCTCAATGTAGATCGAAACGTTGTCACGATAAAGATAATGTTTTACTGAAACCTACATCACACCAGACCGCATCTCACGATTTCCGAATAATCATAGACTAAAGGTCTCTAATCATCACACATTTATAATTATAACGTCATACAACCCAACATAGATTGCTTGACTCACTGGTTGCATGGGATCTTGTAATAATCACGGAAATGTTCGATAAATAACCAACAAGACAAGTAACAGATTGATCGCCACCCACATTTTGTAGAAATTATCTATTTTTCACTGTCGAATGTATTAATGAATTGTACAAATGAGGGCGGCAGCAGAAATCAAAATGTCAAAAAAAGGTTGAACAATTATGAAACAAGCAATATGAATGTAAATAATGTGACAACAAAAAAAGTTATGAAGCAAAAGTAAATAAAAGTTAGGTGGGTGGAAACTGAAGTGTGAGAAAAAATGAAAAACAAATAAAAATAGAAAGATAGCTTGATAGATAGAGTTAGAGAGAGAAAGAGAGAGAGAGATAGAGAGAGCGTGAGGGGGAGAGAATGAGAGAGAGAGAAAAGGAAAGAGAAAGATAATTAAATTGAAACGCTTTATTTATACTTCTCACCGATTTAGGTCATATTGAATTTTCACACAATAAATGGATTCGGTTTTACAAAAATAAATACAGAAAAAAAATTATGGAACATACATATTTTTAACTTTAATCGGTTTTACTAAATTTAACATGTAGTGCGTAATATATAATATATCTGACCTAACTTGATTGTGTTATAAACAATGCAAGATTTCTTCAACTAAACAACTTTCAATAACTACCATTAAAAAAAGTGAAGAAACATAATATCTTGAAGTAGATACCTAAAAGAAATTTTTTTTAAAGATTAAAAAATGTATAATTATCTAATAATAATTTAAGAAGGGAATTAATTAGTGAACGTAAATATCAAGTAATATTTGGTAGAGAATTTTTTTCTTGGCTTCCGACATCTGGGTCATTTCAGCCCCAAACTAAGTCAAGTCAATATTCTATTTACACTTCTATTTACAAAAACTACATTCATACAGATAAATACATTCATACACATAAATACATCCATACAATACACACATTCCGTTTGGTCGGTGGAGTACTTGATATTCCTCCACCGACCTATACTCGAACTAAACTAGATTGGGGTCGACCCCGAACACAAACTCATACGCTCTCATTGTTCGAGGGGCGATGATGATGTTATATTTCACCCTCACCCCTCGCCATTCACGCTAATAAATACATGCACTCAGACAAACATATAGACACACAACACATGAGACATACTATATACAATAAAAAACCCCAATTTCCCGTAAAAATCGGAACAGGGGACCCTGAAACCCGCTGCAGTGCTCGAGCACCTTCTTCAGATTGGATGGCATGCCTACGCGCTCCCTGTAGGGAGCCAAGGCATGGCATGTTTCCAGTATGTGGGACACATCGAGCAACCTTTCTCTGCATAAGGGACACCTGCGCGGGCTTTGGCCCAAGAGCAGGTGGCCGTGTGTCAACCGTGTATGGCCTATTCTTAATCGCGTTAGGACGATTCCTTGTTTCCGGCTCAGGTTCTCGGGGGGCCATCTACGAATCGTGCTCTTGACGCGCAAAAGCCTCTCGGACGACCCGGCCCACTGACGCTGCCATCTTTCTTTTATCATGGTCTTTACTGCTAGCTTGGCGTCAGAGGGCCTGGTCGCGATGGTCCGGTCTGGAGGGTTGGACGTTCCGGCCTTTGCCGCCTCGTCCGCACGTTCATTACCCTCCAGCCCGACGTGTCCGGGGATCCAGACAACAACCACCGTTTTTCCGAAGCGCTTCAACTCGGCGATTTTTTCCAACAACAGCACGACGAGAGGGTCCAAAGAGAACCCGTCCCGCAGGGCCCAGACAGCGCTCAGAGAGTCGGTGCATACGAGGAAGGCTGATCCTTCCTCGGTCCGCACCGCCTCGAGAGCGTGCCAAATCGCGTACAGTTCTGCCGTGTATATGCTGCAATGGGGGGGCAGCGACCAGGAGGTGGCCACTCCTTTGCTATACACGGCACAGGCCACACCATCGCCAGTCTTGGACCCGTCTGTAAAGACAAGACCAAAACCGGCGTACTTGTTCCTAAGTTCAAGGAACTTAGTCTTATAGAGGTGTGGCGGTGTACACGACTTGGGCAAGCTCGCCAGGTCGTCGCGGACGAGTGCGGCAGGAAGGGTCCAAGGAGGTGTCGGTCGGTCACCCAGCCGAAGCACGGTCCCCAGAGCCAGTCCCGCCCTCCCTAAGGCCTCGCCGAAGCGAATCCCGAGGGGTCGCGTCCGCGAGCGAAGCATGTCATAGACGGCTCTGTACGGGCACTCAAGAATCGTCCTTGCTAGGGGATGCCACGGCTTGGCCAGATACCCGGCCGCGTAACTGAGGGTGAGCTGCTCTCTCCGTAATTCGGGAGGCAATACCCCCAGCTCACAGCACAGACTGGCCAAGGGGCTGGTCCTGAACGCTCCCGAGATCGCTCTGAGACCCTGGTAGTAGAGCCTATCGAGCTTTCTCAGACGCGTTTTTCGGGCCGAGGAATAGGCCATACATCCGTAGAAGATTCTCGAACACAGCAGCGAGTCAAACATTTTTAACAAGGTCTCCCTGTCCGCTCCCCATCTAAAGTGACCAATAAATTTCAGCAGTGTGAGGATTTTTCTGCCTCTGACCTCGACGGCGTCGATGTGTGGCTGCCATCTCAACTGCTTATCAAATATGAGGCCGAGGAACCGTACCGTCTCCACATATCGAAGGGGGGCGCCCAGCAAGCAGAGCTGTGGGGGCCTATGGGCCCTCCTTAATCTGCAAAAGTGGACGCAAACCGTCTTCGACGAGGAGAAGGAGAAGCCGGTTTCCTCGGCTCTCGCAGCCACAACGTCTATTGCTGATTGCACCCTGCCGCCGACCTCCGCCAAATCCTTACCGGAATGGTAGAAGCAGAGGTCGTCGACAAAAAGCATCCTTTTTATCTGCGGAGGGATGCCGTCAGCAATTCCGTTCACCGCCACTAAGAAAAGCGCAACGCTCATCACCGAACCCTGGGGGATGCCGTTCTCTTGAACGTGATCCCCAGAGAGCACGGTACCCAGCCTGACTCGGAACCTGCGGTTCTCCAAGAAACCCCGGAGAAACCTCGGCAACTGACCTCTTAGACCAAAATCGTGACACTTCCGTAGTATCGCGTATCTCCACGTCGTATCATACGCCTTCTCAAGGTCGAAGAACACAGCCAGAGCGTGTTCTCTGTTCAGGAACGTGTCCTGAAGGTCGCCCTCGAGAAGACATGCATGATCTACCGCAGAGCGATGTCTACGGAATCCCGCCTGATACTGGCTGTAAAATCCCTTCGTCTCAAGGTACCAGGTCAACCGACCATTTACAATGGACTCCAGGATCTTACTCAAGCAGGTTGTCAGCGAAATCGGTCTGTAACTCGAAGCCAAGCTTGGATCCCGACCCTCTTTAAGGATAGGTATGATGAGCGCCTCTCGCCAACGATCGGGGTACGAGCCTGATTCCCATATGTTGTTGAAAAGGTCCAACAAGCGACGCTTCACACCCTGGGGAAGGTGGTGAAGCATCTCATATGGGATACCGTCACACCCGGGGCTTGAATTCCGGGTGCGCCCCAACGCAGACTCGAACTCTCCCATCGTCAGGGGCACGTTGTACGCTTCACTTGTTCCGCCGTCGAAGTCGATTGTCATGCGTTCCGCCTCGGTCTTTCTTTGCCGAAAGCTATCGGAGTAGGCTTCGGAGCTGGATACCGCAGCAAAATGCTGCGCTAGTTCTTCGGCCACCTCCGAAGCTTCTGTCACGCTCCCATGATCCGTGCTTAAGATAGGGACCGACGGAGGTTTGGATCGGCCCGAGAGGGCTCTGACCCTGTCCCAGACTTTCCTGGCGGATGTATGGTGCGTCATTTCTGACACATATCTCGCCAGACTTTCTTTTTTGGCCTGGGACAGGATACGCCTCTCCCTAGCCCTTTTTACTTTAAAATTATCAAGGTTTTCCTCCGTCGGATGTCTTCTGAAGCGTCGGAAAGCTCGCTTCTTCTCCGCGTGTGCGCGGCCACAGGCGGCACTCCACCAGGGAACCCGAGGTCTACAAATAGACCCACCGGTCCTGGGGATAGATCCGCCTGCGGCGCGATTGATCTCCCTCTCAAAAAGTAGGAGATCATTGTCGACATTCCCTGTTAGGTCGGGTGCCGACACCGACGCGGAGAAAAGCTCCCAATCCGCACGCTTCAGGCTCCACTTCATGGGCGCATGATACATTCCTCTCGAGACGGAACTCCTCAACACTATGGGGAAGTGGTCCCTCAGATGAGGATCCTCTAACGGAGCCCATTCTATCCGGTTGGTTAGGGAAGGTGAGGCTAATGACAGGTCTATCGCACTATAGTTGCCAGTTCTGAAATCAATGTGTGTAGCAGCGCCGGTGTTTAGGAGGACCAGATTGGACTCTCCGATTAGGTCCCCCATCTCTCTGCCCCTCGCGTCGGTGCGCAACGACCCCCACCATGTGTTGTGCGAGTTAAAATCGCCCAACACCAACGTTGGCGGGGGGAGTTGCTCGACTAGGGCAGAGACCCCACTTCTGTGCCACGGTCCTCCTGGAGGTAGATAGATGGAGCACAGTGTGAGGTGCATAGGCGCTGCGATTCTCACGGCGACCGCCTGGATGTCAGTGTTTAGCCTCACCTCTTGAACCGATATGTTTTCTCTTATTAGGATGGCTACCCTTCCATGTGCCCTACCCCCGGATCTGGTTGCACCTCTTTGGAGAAGGTGTTGAATCCCCTCAGTTCGAGGCGCCCCCCCGGGCGGATACGGGTTTCCTGGAGGACGATAGCCATCGGTATATATTCCCTAACCAGTAACTGTAGCATGTGTCTTTTATTGCTTATACCTCTACAATTCCATTGTAGAATGGACTCCATTATTCGCTATCTTTTGATTTTTGTTTTCGCAAATTTGGTCTGGGTCGGCCTTTCTGCCACCCCTTTTTCCTTCGGAGAAAAAAAAAAAAAAAAAAAAAATTAAATTTAAATTTAAAAAAGAAAACCACAGTAAATCATAATAAACTAAAATTTTAGTAAATTTAATGTAAAATTATATGTAGACATAATATAAAAGTTATATGTAGATTGATAGGCATAGAAGATTATTATACATATTTTGACATGAGTATTTCTTTTAATTTATTTTTGAACAATTTTTCGTTTTTTTTTTTATATTTATTATTTCCGATGGTATATTGTTCATGATCCTAATGATTTTTAGAGAAAAAGAGTTCCTAAGTGTTTTTATTTTATGTTTTGGAATTAACAAATTTGAATGTCGAGTATTAATATTACGAACATTATAAAAATGTTTGTAATTTTCATATAAATATTGTAGAGTTTTATATTTAAATATTTTGTAAATTAAGGTAACCAATTGACAAAGTTTTTATATCTTTCAATTTAAGGATGTCTAACGGCTTACATTTGCCATAAATTATATTGTTATATTTTAAATTAAGTACGAATAATTATACACATATTAATATACCTTTCAAATTTTTTCGTTAATTCATAATTCAAGTCACTCATAACAACATTGCTGTAAAGTAAACGAGATATAATTAATGAAAGTTATCTCATTTTTTGTTTTATAACTGATTTATAATACAGCAACTTGTTACATCTGTATACTTGAGTATAAAATTATTTAACTATTTAATTTACTTCCGTTTTCGATGACAAGTTAGATTCTAAATCATTACAATTAATTAAGGTTTTTAGTTGAGATGAAAAAAAGTTAATGGTACGAGAGGGATTCGAACCCACGACCTTCGGCTAGATACGCCGCTGCTCTACCACTTGAGCTATCGCGACCTCGATCCACTCGGACATCAACTCCCCATCTCAACCCCACCTTATGAGTTTTCCCTCCTTTTGCCATTTTTCAGTTCGAATCTCTCTCGTACCATTAACTTTTTTTCATAATTTAGTGAATTTAGATTCTAAGCTTACTCACAGACAAACAGCACTTGTCTCATAAGACAGTGTATCATTTCCTATTTTTACCGGATTTTTTAAAATCTAGTTTGATTTCTAGTTAATTGCCCTAAAATTAGGTATGGCGTTGTTTTGGCATTTAAACATAGAACACGTTCAGGACACCAATTTTTTAGACTATTCAGTAAATTTAATTTATCTGTTTGTTCGTTAAGATTGGTGACATTTGAATCTATATGTACATTCATATCATCAGCATAGATTTCATATTTGCAATATTTTAGTGTATTAGATATTTCACTAATCTATAGTTCAAAGAGGAATGGTGATATTGTTGACCCTGGAGGCATGCCTCTGTTGATGTTTTTACTCTTTGTAGTCTGCTATCAAGGAGAGAAAAAGACAGGCTTAAAGAGGGAAGGAGCGAGAGAGAAAGAAAGAAAGAGAGAGAGAGAGAGAGAGAGAGAGAAAGAGAGAGAGAGAGAAAAAGAGGGAGAGAGAGAGTGAGAGAGAGAGTGAGAGAGAGAGAACAAGCACCAAGTTAGAAATGGAATGGCTAGAAGATAGAATGGGAAAGAGAGTGAGAGGGTGGAAAGTGAGAAAAGATTAAGTGAATGAAAGGACCGAAAGAATGAACGATGAAAGTATTATTTACTCTACTTCTACAATTTTGTGTAATGCACATTATTCAACAAATCCCTCTGGAATTATCAAATCACTTTTTTGATAATTCCAGAGGGATTTATTGATTGATAAGATTAACGTAGCCACGTAAGTTTTTGTCTCGGACTTTCTACCACTTAAATAACGTACTACTTAACAAGGAAGGGAGTGAGAGTAAAAAAGATAGAAGAATTGAGAGAGACAGGTAGAGATTGAGAGATTGAGAAAAAACCAACGAGATGGGACATGAAGACAAACACAGAGCCAGAACTAGAAAAACAAAATAACTTCTACAGTATTGCAACACGCATCTGTCATATTGGTTTAATATAATCGCTCCGCCTTTAAATAGTAAACCATTGTACGCTTAAGCCTGAATTCCAAATAAATAAAAAGTGAGAAAAAGATAAATAGACCAAATAGAGAGAAATACAATCAATAATTGAGGGAAAAATTAGAAACAAAGAAATCAAAGTACGTAGGTGAAAGAGAAATGCATTGAGGAAACTAAAAAGGGAGAAAAAAGCAAAATATATACATATATATATGAAATTCTAGATATGAGAAATCTGTTGGATTCTTATTGATGAATTTGTAAGAATTAGATTTACTGTTTCGCTTCATGATGATATGGCCATTAGGTTTTCAAGTAAGTTTTGATACTTGACAGATAAGGTAAAGGAAACAATTAAGTTTAACTAAACCAACTCGTTTTATTATTTACTTAACGATTAACATACAAGTTTGTGATGTTTGAGTTTGACTTTGGACAGAAGTTGTTTTCCAACGGGTCTGCCCTTTTGAACATATATGAAAGGGGGCATATTCAATATACACGTCGGGTCGGCGAGGCAAGTTGCCAACAACTTTAGTTGGCATACCTTTTCCGTTAAAGTGATTAGTGACGCACGAGATGGAATTGGATTAAGGGGTATAATCTCGAGGGCGCCTGCTTACGCATGGATCGCTAAACATATCCTGATAAAACTGGGAAAGGACACTTTATAGGCAAACGGCTTGGCAAATCGAAAGGGGTTGCAATTAAATCGCTTGAAGGCTGAACAAACAAGACGTTAAAATAAATAGTGAAATCTGCATTTCAAAAAAAAAAAAGATCAATAAAAAATCATCGTATTTTTATTAAAAATGAACTTGTTCGTTTCGTACTAAAATAACAATAATACTGAAATGATGTTTATGCTTAATGAAAACATTGACATATATAAAAATTAATTAACAAAAAATAATATGGGCTAAATGGAAGTGTATAAAAAAAATCAAAATATTGGGTTGTCCGGAAAATAATGCAGGATTTTAAGTTTTCATTAAAAAAAATCTATATAAAATATTCTGTTTACGTTTACAGGATTACNCTAGTTTCTTTTTTTTTTGTTTAATACCAAAATCCTGCATTATTTTCCGGACAACCCAATACGACGTTGATTGAAACTTTGAACTTGTTTAGTTCCTTGCCGATGACTGAGATGTTTGTCCATCAGTAACAAATATAATACAATCTTATATAATATCTTAAAATTGGGATTATGAATAGTTGCCAGCCACAATACTGCGTTTGACGAAATACACTCTTGCATCATTTTCCTTCTCAACTCAGACCTCTTTTATTAGATACCCTCCATCATGCGCATAAAATAATTTCTTCTCACCAATTTGACTTCTGTCCACATCATTCTGCGATCCAACAAGTTTTCAAGGCTGTGACTATCTGCTCAGCTCTAGAGAACAAAGAGAATTGCTTTGGTGCGTTCTTATGTAGGACAGGCTTTGAAAGTGTTCTAGCACTCGGATGTGCTTAATAAACTTAAGCGCTTCCTATCCTCTCCTTTTTATATTATCCTGAAATCCTACCTTACGGACCACTCCTTTAGAACGTCTTGCGGCAACGAATTCTTTGAAACCAGATTGATTAATACCGCCGTCCCACAAGGAAGACTTGGTTCCATCCTTTATGTAATCTTTTCTAATGAACTACCTGCTTATACTAATACCGTCATCTCCTCCTACGCGGACGATGCTGAAATTTTGTTTTCCAATTCGAATCTTATCAAAGCTACGTCCATCATCCATGAACACCTGGAGCATACGCACTAGTGCAAAAATTGGAGGACAAGAATGAATGAAGATAAAAGTTCACGGTGCATGTTCACGTTAAAAAAATTTTGCCCTGTACTGTACACTAGCATCAAGGAGATACCGATTTACATTCCAGTCAAATACTTGGTACTCTACCTAAACAGCAGGCTGATGCAGATTTCCCCACAAGATTTAACAGATCACAAATTAACTGAAGACTTCGAAGACATCTTGACACTAAACAAACCTTCTACGAGACTTTACTAATACCACGTTAGACCCATGCCCTTTCTGCCAAGCCACGCAAAATCCAGTGCGTCTAATCCTTTCAACCAAAATCCTCAGGCAAATTGCTCCGTACTACGTCACTAACCTCACTGTTCACAAGGACCTCAACAGTCCTTTTTTGAAATCCATTATATTTAGTGGTTTATTGACCAAATTACTTCTTTCAATTAACTAATCTTTTTATGTGGTTTTTGGTTGAAATGTAAAAGTCGGTGTCACGAGCGGGTTTCGAACCCACGACCTTCGGCTAAATACGCCGCTGCTCTACCACTTAAACTATCGCGACTTCGATCCACTCGGATACTAACTTCCCATCTCAACCCCACATTTTGAATTTTCCCTCCTTTCTGAAAAATGGCAAAATGGCTGTTATAAAATATTTGTCAACAACATTGCATCCATCTTAAATCACCACGCGGGTCACTGGACATTCGGAGTATAGAGGCAACGGCCATAAACGGGGCCAACATGGACTCTATGGGCCCAGAACCCAAATGCGGCCAAATAGCCTGCCTTAAAATGGGTTCTTAACGAGTCAAAAACCTGGTGGAACAATACCACAGGCACGAGGCACACGAAGAGATTCGTAGAAGAATTACTGAAAGGCAACCGCAACCGCAACCGAATGCTGGTTGGATTCCTGACAGGCATTGCCACTTAAGAAAGCACATGCACCGGATAAGAGTACAGACAGACTCTTCTTTGCAGACACTGTCAGGAAGAAGAGGAGATTTCAGAACACATTTTATGTTTCTGTGAAGGTCTATGTAGTGCAGGTTCTTGCAACTAGGGCAGAAAAATCACAACAAAGATCTTACACCAACGAACCGCTAGCAAAGGTGTGGAGGCTGGTTAATAGCCTGAAGCTGGCCAGTGAGTTATCAATAACAGGGGAGCACAAAAGATCTATTCAGGTCGAGGTGCAGTAGGCCTTGTGGCCACCTCTCATTCTTATCCCCTATCCCTATATCACCACATCTGAAAACTTGCATCCAACCAAATTCCTTCAAACGTTCCAAGCCGATTGAATAGACGTTGCCCGCGAGAGTGATAGTGACAATGACACAAGCAGCAGTTACATTTTTGCATCTATGGAGTAATACATTTGTAATGATGGATGGTCTTGTATTATAAATTAAAGTGAGAAAAATTTTCTTTTTGTATAAATTTTTTAAAATAATTTTTGGGGTATTATCATTTTTGCACAGAAACTCATTTCGAGTTTCAATAAATTCTGTACAGTAATAGTTTATTTGTTCGATCTTATTAGGTCTAATAACCTCTGGGAACAATTCATACATATATGGATTTTACTTTCGTCCTCGTCCTTCTTTTATTATGTCCAGGACAAAAGGCTTCAGTTAATAACCGCCCTTGTTCTGTCCTAGGTTCTTGCTTAGAGTAAAAGGGATTTGCTTCGTCGGTGCCAAATCCTCTTCGGTTCATCGATCTCCACTCACCCCACGTTGGTTCGATAGATAATCTTCCTTTTGCTCATCTTACATGTGGATTACAATTAAAGCCCCCTTTCGAGGAAAATATCTCATTTGGTACGTGCCACGACATTTCTTTCGATTCGGCATGACCGACGTGAACCTCAATCGGAATCGAACGTAATAAGACGTAGGAAAAACGTTATATTTGGCCGAGATGAAATTTAAACAATTATAATATAACTTGTGACACGTATTTATGTAATTATAAATTCAATTTCTTGTTAATTTAATTGCATGAAAAATTAACAGAAGTTCTTTAATATATTTTAGACAAATAAACTAAAAAACCAAATTTATTTGCACAATATCAATTATCTTCTTATCGATTACGTTCGTTCTTAAAAACATTCGTTGCTCGCTAATAAAACTACTTTAAATTCACTATTTTTCATGGTCCGCTTGAGCAATTAATAACATTTAACTAATTAAGGTTTTAAGTTGAGATAAAAAGTCAGTGTCACGAGCAGGATTCGAACCCACGACCTTCGGCTTGATACGCTGCTACTCTACCACTTGAGCTATAGTGAATTTAATGAATTTGAAATGAAGTACACTTCACTAAAGCTCTCCGTGGCCATTTCATTTGTCGCCGAGAATCCAATCCGATTACACGACATTTGAAAAATGGCAAAAAAGAGGGAAAATTCAAAAGGTTGTAGGTTGAGATGGGAAGTTGGTTCCTCGTGGATCGAAGTCACGATAGCTCAAGTGGTACAGCAGTGGCGTATTTAACCGAAGGTCGTTGGTTCGAATCCCGCCCATGGCACTGACTTTTTAATTTCAACCAAAAACCTTACATAAAAAGATTCATTAATTTAAATTCTTTTTATTCACGTACTCTTCCCTTCCCGATTTAGAAAGTTTCAAAACAATCTTTTGATATCTAACCATACTGCTGGAGCCCTTTTTGTACACAATCCCCCGAGAACCGAAAACATTGGCTTATCAACGATGGTTTCGAGACTTGCTTGCCCCTTAATTCCTCACACTGAGGATCAGTAGTAGGTTGTTTGCTCAGGGCATGTGTCATCCGATTGGAGGGCTTACGTTAGTACTGGTGATTACCGTGTGGAAAAATGTATTGTGAATAAAAAATGGATATAAATAAAAAAACAGACTTCTCATTATTTGATGTTTTAGTGGATTGATATATATTTTTTTTAAGATTTGAAATTAAAATGCTAAAAATGTGTTACATTTTGCTGCGAAGAGACTTTTTACTCGTGACCACATTGCAGAATCGGTCCAAATAATCAACTTACTGGTAAAACGAGAAATAGGCCTTTTAAATTTGTTTTATTTGATTTGATTTCCTAATCGATTTATCTGCCTATTTTTTTGTTCATCACACCTGGTTTATTATCAATGATCATGGCAATTATCATCAATTTAATTGTCGTTATTAATTAGCAATTCATATTAAGTTCTAATTTCGTTGTGAATGTTATATAATAGTTAATCGTTAATGCTAATGAGGGTGGGCATTCATATTTAGGACAGGAATTTAATGTGGAAGAACGATCTAAATGGTTTCGAACGTTGCCAACAGCCGGCTCACACTTCAGGATTTAACTTGCAGAACAGGTGTTTTCAAAGTTTTGTCTCAGCTTCTATTTTAACCCTTTGCGAATCCCCGGTTTTTTGCAATATCACCGCCCTCCCTCCGGGCACCGGCCGAAAAAGATAATCCCGTTAAATAAGGTATTTCGCAGTTAACTAAAATAAAGTGGATAATCGGGTTACAATTTTTACAGGCTTTAAAAGAAAATATATTCTTTCTTCGGAAACAAACTTGGTCGGCGTTCCACAACCAAACTTCGAAAGTTAGTGGAACGGGGGGGGAATGTATTTATGACCTGGAGCCTGGTTTTTAATCATTTTACTTCACGACGGGAAAACGAATAAAAAATTCCCAACTCAGTCCCTCTGGGAGATGTAATTAAAAAGCGGTGTTATTATTGAGTTGTAGAATAATTTCGTCTTCGCAATATTGCAGTTTTTTACTCCTCAACCGTGTAAAAAATATTATAAAAAATTCCCAAATATTTCAATAAAACTGTACTAGATATACAGGGTGTCTTTTTTAGATGGCCTGGCTGAATTTCTCTTGATTCAATACACTATAAAAAAATATTTGTTTAATATTTTTTAGTATAGTTTCAAATTGTTATCTTTGTTACGAGAAAAATTATGCAGAGTACTCAGGCCCAGTTAAACTACAAAATTTCAAATACGACCCTACACATCATGGTATAGCATTTTAAAGGATTATTTACGCAGAAAGCAATGTAGTAATCAGATTTTAACTTGGTCAAAAAATGTTATGGCACAAAGTTTGGAAAAAAACATTCATTTGGTTTGCTATTTATTAATCAAATTTCATTTGATCGAACTGCCTGCCTTGCGTAAAGATTTCCTCCTTTTAACCACTCTTCACCGGTGCTCAGGGGAGAGGGATTGACACACATTTTCTGTCCCTTGCTGCAGTTCTTCGACTGAGGTTGCTGTGTTATGTTGAGCGTAGGCTCTGATTTTTAAATGACCCCACAGAAAATAGCTAAGAAGAGTTAAATCGGGTGACGGAGGAGGCCAACAGATCCTGGACCATGAGGTCCTATCCATCTATCCCGGAAGAGACTATTCTAATAATGTCTCACCTGAAACAAAAACAAAAAAAAGCAGGGTGGGGGCAACCATCAAGCTGGAGAATCTGTTTTTGTCGTTGTTGCAGAAGAACATCATCTAATATTGTTGGTAAAACCTCCCTAAAAAATTGAAGCACTGGGCACCATTTAGCTGATTTTCTTAGAAAAAAGGCTTAATTAATTTATTTCCGAGTACGAAATTCTTGGATTTTCCTCTGCCAAAGTTCGAAAATTCCAACGGTTTAGTATGTCATTAGAGGTGAACATGGATTCATCAGTCCATAGGATGTATGGAAGAATGTTTTTTTTCCTCAGCCTGCCAAATCGACATTTGGCAAGGAACGTCCGACGCTTGTCATAAACAGTGTCCCGAAGTCCCTGGACAAAACGAGAGCGATATGCCTTAAAATTGTAAGTCCGGAGTACATCTCTAATTTTATTATTCGGTGATCGTGAGATGCGGTCTGGTGTGACGTAGGTTTTAGAAAAACATTTTCTTTATCGTGCCAACGTTTCGATCTTTACAATTAATTAAGGTTTTTTAGTTGAGATAAAAAAGTCAATGGCACGAGCGGGATTGGAACCCACGATCTTCGGCTTGATACTCCGCTGCTTTACCACTTGAGTTATCGTGACCTCGATCCACTCGGACACCAACGTCCCATCTCAACCCCACCTTTTTGAATTTTCCCTCCTTTTTGCCATTTTTTCAAATGTCGTGTAGTCGGATTGGATTCTCGACAACAAATGAAATGGCCTCGGAGAGCTTTAGTGAAGTATACTTCATTTTAAATCATTAAATGAACTAATTCCGTGGTCCGCTTGATCAATTAATATATTACAATTAATTAAGGTTTTTTAGTTGAGATAAAAAAGTCAAAGTTTCGGACTTTATTGAAATCATCTTCAGGGCCTGGAATTTATAAACATTGTTTACATTTTACAAATACATGTAGGATCTGAAAAAATATAGATTTATACAATGCGAGACATTTTTAGATTAAAAAAATGAATTTATACTATGCTAGAAAATTTTAGATTAAAAAATTGAATTTATATAATGATGGATAATTTTAAATTAAAAAAAGAATGAATTTATACAATGCTAGAAAATTTTAGATTAAAAAAAATTATATAATGATGGAAAATTAAAAAAAAAAAAAAATAAAATTTATACAATGCTAGAAAATTTTAGATTCAAGCAAAGTATTTGTACTCACTCAAAGTGTTTGTTTTCCGTGTAGATGTGTCATTTTTGTGTGTCGTGTTGAGTGTGCCAGTGAGATATTGATGTTTTATGTAAATATACGTTGGATTTTAAAGGGGTGGGGCAGGAATTCAGAATGGAAAGACATTTTTGTATTAGGAGTCGGCTTTTTTGAGTCGAAAGGAGCCGACAACGGGAAAATATGTGGGTAATGGTTCAGAAAACATATAATATAACATATAAAACAATCGTCACATTCCGCACATCAAACATTTCTACATAGTCTAATTCTTCAACAATTTGGTTTTCCTTTCCCTAATTATCCCCGTCTTTATAATCCTGAAAGGCCGAACCATTACCCACCTTTTCCCATTGTCGGCTCCTTTCACCTCATAAGCATAAAAATATTTTTCTATCCCGACTTCCTTCTCCATCCCTTCAAAATCCAAAGTATATAGACATAAAACATCATTATCTCACTGGCACTCCCAACACCACACAGAGGAAAGACACATCTACACAGAAAACAAACACTTTGAATGAGTGTAAATACTATGATTGAATATAAAATTTATAGCATTGTATAAATTCATTTTTTTCACATCCTACATGTATTTGTAAAATTTACACAATTTTTATAAATCCCAGGTACTGAAGATGATCTTAATAAAGGTCAAAACGTTGGCACGATAAAGAAAATGTTTTTCTAAAACCTACGTCACACCAGACCCCATCTCACGATCTCCGAATAATCATTGACTAACGGTCACTAAACATCACACGTTTCTAATTTTATTTTTTTAAAACCCTAAACCTCTTCCGACATTTCGGTTAGAGGAATTCGGATTTCGCAAACATACAGTAAAATATTCAGTTCCTCGTCAAAATTAGGTGACGGTTGCCTTGGTGATGGAACAGGAACTGATCCGTATCTACTCATATTGCGAGCAACACGAATAAACGTTTTGTGGTTTATTCTGGGGAGATCAGGAAATTTCTGGGAGTACAACTCCACTGCAGAACGCGCAATGCCATCACTATCAACAAGCAGTCGTGTATATCAACTTGTGCCCTCCGGGTCATTTTGAATGGAATACTGAATATATCGCATAGGTACTACTGTAAAATTTATTTACTTCCACTAATTAAGATTTGCTCTCATAATGCGAGTTTGACAAACAATGGTATAATGTAAACAATAAAGGCAATTAATGTTTACTTTAGAGAAGAAGCAAATTATTGAAATTAACGACGAAACAAACGCAATTAGTTTTTCAAACTTTTTGCCGTAACGATGTCACTTTTTGACCAATTTAAAATTCGATTTTACCATTGTTTCAGTGTATAAAATCCTTTAAAATGATCTGTCAGGATATGTAGGTCATCTTTGAATTTTGATGTTGAACTACGCCTGAGGTACCCTGTATAATTTTATTAGAAAAATAGTAAAAATTTGAAACTAGACTAAAAAATATTAAACAAGTTTTTTTTATAGCGTCATTGGTTCAAGAGAAATTCAGTCGGGTCATCTATACACGATGTGCATTATTTCCTGTTGCATAATTTAAATGGTTTCTTAACAAACCAATTTCTTAATAAATAATTAGATTTTGGAAAATTCTCTTTTAAATCGTAATTAATGTTTTACCAAAGAACACTTTTTTTAAGAATGTCAGTTTGACATTTAGGAAAAATATATTACTCTTTGATTCTAGCTTTTCTATGTTTATTTCAGTTGTGGGTTGGTAATAGTTTTCCGTTTAAATTTTATCCAGCTTTTCTTCTCTCATAAATCCTCAGGATTTCTCAATCTTGCCTACGTCTGTCAGGAAACGGTGTTAAACTTACTTTTTTTAAAATTCGTTTAATAATCTGTTCCAATTTTAATTACAGATTTTCCCTTTAAGCACTGATTTGGATTTGGATTTATTTAGGCCCTAATCTGCACATGTACGTACAACATGTGCCGAGTTGAGCCTATTCGTTTCTCGTAGTCCACCGGCAATTCCAGCTTTTGCTATTTACAGTGAATTGCCGACAGACTCGAGAATCAGCAACCCCCAGTTGTTGGCAGTCCATCGCAGACCTCAGTGTTATCCGTTCAGACACCGAGGTTATGCTCGAGGTGCTGTCAACAGTAGGTCAATCCCATTTACCTTTAAGCAATGAACATGATATATATATTGTTGCAAATCCGAGCGGCTGGGGTGACGGTGGGAATTGAAAACTGGCGGTCATAGCACTTTGTCTCAATGTTGCTCCCCTTGAAGCGATTCTACCTGCTCTAATAGAAGCCATGGTTCAATATACTTTTCGCAAATATGCGGATATGGTGCTTGTATACGGGTTTTGTGAAGGGAATGCTTTAGTCTTAGGGATATCAACGTCGTTTTCCGAACCTACGTGTTCCTCGCTATACACTATTTTCCAGAACCTACCAGCACCTTGTAGAATTAGGTGAACGTAATATCACGTCAAATAGCAATAAATAAATTAGTATAGTAATTATAAACGTGTAAAAAGAATAAGTATTTCATTCTTTATATATTATAAGTTTAAGAGTACATACAGAACAGGTTGAGTTGTATATCACAGTAAGGTTATTTCAGAAGGATGTATTAATTATATTATTACTTTGATTATTGCATGGAGTGTTGTCTTTTTGAACACAAATTGTTTAGTTTACTAGTTTTCTATCAAGATGGTTTAATATTAACAACTTAACTAAAATTTAAAGAATGTTTATAAATCACAGGCCCAGAAGATGATCTCAATAAAGATCGAATCGTTGGCACGATAAAAAAATGTTTTTCTACGTAACACCAGATCGCATCTCACGATATCAACAACTTTTACATCTTTACATTGTAGGTTAAACGAGTATCCCAACTGAAATTTATGTTTGGATAGACGTGGCCGGTTTGGGCACTGTCATATTTGTGACGACTTAATTTATGAAGTATTATTTCGTCCCCCCCCCCCAATAAACCTTGGGACAGTCATTACATTGAACACAGTAAATATATTATAAAATTATATCTTTTATTATTCGGAAACAGTACTTTCTAATTAGATGAAGAAATTGTTTTGAACAATTAATTAAGGTTTTTAGTTGAGATAAAAAAGTCAATTAAATCCACTAATTTTGTGGTCGCTAGACCAATTAATATATTATAATTAATTAAGGTTTTTAGTTGAGATAAACAAGTCAATGGCACGAGCGGGATTCGAACCCACGATCTTCGACTTGATACGCCGCTGCTCAACCAATTGAGCTATCGTGACCTCGATCCACTCGGACACCAACTTCCCATCTCAACCGCACCTTTTGAATTTTCCCTCCTTTTTGCCATTTTTCAACTAAACTTTTTTATCTCAACTAAAAGCCTTAATTAATTGTAATATATTAGTTGGTCAAGCGGACCACGAAATGAGTGAATTTATTGTTTTGAACGTTGTTCTTAAATTAGTAGACAGTTTTAAAGTGTGGACATCGTTGTTGCAACAAGTGTCACAACTTCTCGGAAATGTGGTCATAATGCCAAACTTTTCGGTAGTTTCAAGTGTAGGTTTACCTTCTGACTGTCACCAACTCATGACTTTAGACTATTGCCTGAACTAAGTTGTATACCTATAAGTTATACTCTTTTTAAATAAAACAGTTTAGTCACACATGACTTCCCTCATGATAAGTACTTAGATTTAGGCAACATCTTTATTATGTAAATAGATAAACGTAACTATGGGTTCAAAATAATCAAATTTTGTATTTTATTTTGTTACTGTTGTGTAGAACCCTTCACATCACTGACCACATTCCGCATACTCCAAAATAAATATTAATTTTTGTTGATCGATACTTCCACGCATAGTTTTTTTAATGTCCAATTTTTTCCACAAAGTCTGTTTTAATTACTTTGTTTTACTTTTATTGTGTTGAATATAAGTTTCAATATCTTAACAGCGAATTTTTTAACTCAATTATGACCAAAAAATCAAATAATTAGGAATTGAAGGTTAATTTTACCCTGATGTGATCTGAACTATTGAATGCACGTGTTTAAAGCAGTAGCAGGAAATATTCTGTAAGCGCTATTTTGTCAGTACAGTGTCACGAAAAACTTACTTAGAATTTGGAAAAGAAGAAGAGAAATCTCGTAAAAGATTTTGTTTTAACTGATTTTGTTGTTTTATTACTGAAGTTTGCAATAAACAAACAAATCAATCTCTTAGTATTTTTAATATTCTTTCCATTGACGTAATAAAATATCTAGCAGGATTATAGCTTTATGGAAAAAGTTGAAAAATGTTGAAATAATACGAAACGTGAAATATCTCCAAATGGATTGAGAATCAGACCACATGGACAATAAGGTTTTTGTCCCATTTGAACATTGTAATTGTAAACTAAACAGCATCAACGATGGACTAAGTAAAGACAAAAAACAATGCGAGGCTGTCAACACATGCTGAACCGGCTCTGGGTCATTTATTGGGTCCGTCTCCACTCGCTGGTTTGTTGAATAGTTCCATTACTGGCGATACTCTGATGGCGCAATGCGAAGTTCATCAGACCGGCAAGTGAAGACGGATGTTTATAGGTTTCGATTGATATATTCATTTCATCAGGGGTTTACAATGTCATTTAATATTTTAAAGGGTGCGATTATTCCTAATTTTGAACCATTTCCGTTAAGTAATTATACATTCAAAGTTCTGAAGAGTGGTGTAAATTTCTTGAAACGACGAAGGACAAAGTTTTCCTTCTAATTGGTTTCATACCTAATCTCCAGTTAATAAAACATTTGTAATAACATATGATACTTTAAAGTAATAAAGTACGTGAACGTTAAGATTACGTTATTATTTATGACTTTAGAAATTTATATTGGAGATAAAAATATATTGGTATGATCATAAAATGTTTTGGGTAGTTTTATCTGTGTTACCTCAAATTGAAACAACTTGAAGTGAAACATTTTATCAAGCAACTGTCCCCAAGCAGAAAATTTATCGTGGCCCAAATGCTGGAGTTTGTTTGAAAGAAGAATCGCTTATCAACTTTTCTCCCTCGGAGGCAATTTTTTGGTGGGTTCGGTCGTCGCTCTGCGGTCGGCTTTGCTTTGAACGTGATGGATCGGAGATGGGATCGCCCAGTCGGGAAATAACTCGGTTATTTTTCCTATTTTTTTTCTTGGTAGAAACAACATTCACCCCCCTAATTGGCCGAATCCCGCAGGGTTTTTCTCATTTGGCCGACTCGAGATGAATAACGGTTAAGAAAGGAGCCGCTTAAATTTCTCCCTTCCCCCGGGGCTACAAACGGGATTGAAGGCACAACTGGGATTTCTAGAGAACTAACAACATTTTAACTTCTTCTCGGCCACTTCCTATCCGATGGTTGTCGAATTTAATCAGACACTTGGCAAAACAAAATGGAAAGCTCTGAAAGTATAATCTAAGCTTTATTGGTATTAACTACGGAACTTTTAACTGTATTTACTACGAAACGTCAGTTTATTAGATTGGTTCAATAAAATATAAACAGTACGAAATAAAAAGTTACTTGTCACATCTTTTAATGTTCTCAAGTCATATAATGAACATCCTACAAATCCTCTTCTGGTGGATTGTTGACAAAAACGTAATTAATAATTAAAATTTGTAAATCAACATTTTCCTGGCATTATAATTTTAAACTCATATTCCTGCCCCAAGGAATATCGAGTACTTTGGGGGTGAGTGTGTGACGTCTGGCGAGTAAAAGAAGTTATTAGCGAGAGTGAAGTGGGTTCAACCCTGCCCCAAGGAATATCGAGTAATCTGGTGTGAGTGTGTGACGTCTGGAGAGTAAAAGAAGTTATTAGCGGGAGTGGAGTGGGTTCAACCCCGCCCCTTCGAATATCGAGTACTCTTGAGGGAGTGAATGCGCCCAGATTTATATGTTTCTATCGTATGTTGTGTTTATGTTAATTTATTGGAATGAATGTAATTTAATAGCGTGCAAGGAAGGGAATGCTTAGAACCTCACTTCGAGGAATATGGAGTACTCTGGGAGTGAGTGTGTGACGCCTGGAAAGTAAAAGTAAGTTAGCAAGAATTATTCAGAAATCGTGAGATGCGGTCTGGTGTGATGGAGGTTTCAGAAAAACATTTTCTTTATCGTGCCAACGTTTCGATCTTTATTGAGATCATCTTCAGGGCCTGGGATTTACAAACATTGTTTACATATAACATTTACATTTTTGATGTGTAAAAGTGAATTTATACAATGCAAAATATATTTTTTATATATTCACTAAAAGTATTTCTACTCACTCAAAGTGTTTGTCTTCTGTGTTATTGTGCCATTCTTGCGTGTTTTGTTGAGAGTGCCAGTGAGATTTTGCTATTTTGTGTTTATATACGTTGGATTTTAAAAGAATGGGGAAGGATGTCGATATAGAAAAGACATTTTTATATAAGGCGTCGGCTTCTTTGAGATGAAAAGAGCCGACGAAGGGAAAAAATGTGTTGCTAATGGTTCGGCCAGCTTATTCTTTCAGGATTATATAGAAAGGGATAAATAGGAAAAGAAAAGCTAAATTGTTGGGAAATTAGACTATGTGAAAAATATTTGATGTGTGGAATGTAATGTGATGATGTAGGTATGTTATCTATATTGAATTTGATGAATGATATTGGCGTAACTGCGACTGAGTTTACAAGTATCTGTTCTGTAATTGATGTTGTGTTTATCTCTGTTGATATAAACCATTTCTAAGAAATTACGTTTATGTTTGTTTTGTTCTGTGTGTAATACTTTTGGATTTTTGAAGTCGAAATTGTGTTGGTGTTCAAGATGGTGGATAGCGAGTGCTGTAGTATTTTGCTTGGGTTTTTTGCAATCATAGATATGTTGCTTTATTCTCTTGTCCAGATATTGGGATGTAAGACCGATGTAAGTTGCCGGACAGTTTAAACAGTTGATCTTGTAGATTACGTCAGATTTATTTGTTATTGGTGTGGGATCTTTAATTTTGGAAAAAAGTGTTTCGATTGTTTTATAATTTTTGAAAGCTATTTTGAAGTTATCGGACGAGAGAAATGTGTTTAATTTATGTGATAGGCCTTGAATAAATGGCATGGAAATGTATGCTGGTTTCTTTGTAATTGATAGACTTAATTTAGTATTATTAGTAATAGTGGATGGTGTTAGTGTTGAGTTGTAGTTGTTGATTATTCTGTTAATAATTACAATTAATTAAGGTTTTTCGTTGGGATAAAAATATTCTGTTAATAATGTGTTTAGGGTAGAGATTGTTATGGAGGATCTGTTTCTATATCTTTATGTTCTTGTGGTGAAATGATTCATGGCTTAGGGTAATCATTCTGTGAAATAACCCTTTGGCTGTGTTTATTATTGTATGAAGAGGATGGTGAGATGCAAAGTTGAGGTAGCGATCTGTGTTTCTTGGTTTTTGATACCAATCTGTGATTAATGTGCCATCTGGTTGTTTTATTATGAGTGTATCTAAAAATCGATTTTTTTTGTTTTCGATTTCATGTGTAAATTGTAGGCGTGGGTGAAAGCTATTAAATTAGCGAGAATTGAGTGGGTTCAACCCCACGCTGAGGAATTTCGAGTACTCTGGGGATGAATGTTGGGATATACATCACCAGACATCTATGTGTGTGGTGATGTATATACATGCATTGTATATTTTGTTTGTATTCTCTATTTGACAACCTGAGATACAAACGAGAGGACATTTTATGATAACGACGTCTACCTTCAAAAGCAGCGATGAGTAACCAGATCGAGACGCTCGAATGGCTGCAGTTTCGAAAAATATGTTCGAAAGAAGTGAAAAAGAAGGTTAACACGCAGAGGGCTAACTATTATAACTTCCTATTTTATATGTATTCTCTTGAATCAATTCTCATTGAAGCCAGGGGGAGAATGAATCCATAATTGTTTTCCTATCTCCCTACCAGGATTCTGCACTGCCGCATAAGAAGGCACGTGTACGAGATAGAAGTACAGACATAACGAGCAATGTACAGTTATAGGAAGAAGAAGAAACCGCAGTATACGTTTTATGTTTTTGCGAAGGTCTATGTAGGCGCAGATTATTGAACCTAGGAGGGGAAACCCGCATTACTTCCACTAAGAAACCTGTAGCAAAGCTGTGGAAGTTGATTAACAACCTGAAGCTTGCCAATAAGGTATAAAAATAGAGAAGCAAAATAGACTATTCAGGTCGAGGTGCAGAAGGCAATGTCCGCCTCTTATCCCTATCCGTATATCTATCTTCCTTGACTCACTGTACATCGTGATTTTGCTGATTTCGTTACTATTAGCCAATTAAACTTATCACTTGCAAAATGCAAATTAATGGTGACTTTTTTCAATATATAACACTTTTGACAACAATCGTTCGGATATTATGCTCATTTTACCAGGCGTTTTCGATTTAACTAGGAGGTGTCATCATATGGTTATTTTATCAAAATTATTTAATAAAATGCATTGGATTTTTTATTTCCCATGTGAAAAGTTTAGTTATAAAATTGTATAATATTGAAAAAAAAAGGAAATCTATGCCTAACCTGTCGGTTGGTTTTAGTTCATTGTCCTATAAAGTGCAAAAGAAATTATTTCATTTAAATTGCAACGTGTAAACGTCTTCGCCCCGTGTTACAAGTTGCGACGGCGTAATAAATTTAAATCCGGGACATTGTTAGCATATTAACTAAATGCCTTTTCCACCCCGTTGACGCTTTCCCCTTTGAAACGAGTTTTCAACGGATCTCCGTCATGGCAAAGGTTCGAATTAAACGACTCGAAGAACTCTCGACGAGTAATGAAACGAATCGATAATTGAATTTAAACTAATGGAAATTTCAATTTTAGTTCGCCAACAAGTGGCATTTCTCGTTGTCTCTTATAACACAAATTAGAGAAAGAGTTAGACAATGAGTAATGAAATTAAGTCTTAATTTGCAAGAAAGTTAACGATTTATTGTGCAAATTTAAAATGGTTACGATAAATTGGACATTGTTTCCTGGGAAACAAAATTACTGTTCGTCTTATTGGGTAAATGCTGCAAAATGGTACCTATCAGGTTATAACTTAATTTTTTTAATGTAATTTATTTATTAAAACTGGTCTATTAATTACAATGATACATATAGTATAAATAAATGTTTACATTCTTATAAACTCATTGGTACAATAAGATTTACAATTCACTATTCACAAAATTTTAAACTACAATGGTTCATACGGCTTTGTCCTTTTTAACGTTCTCAAGGTGTTTCGACCATGAAGGAGTTTGGTCGCTTCCACATTCCAGTGCTGGCTGAGGTGTTTGCTGGCAAATTTTTGTACCTTAAGGTACATAAGGAAAGATCTTTATATAATCCTTATTCCTAACGTACCAAGGTATGTTGACCATGTTACGTAAGATTTTATTTTGGGGTGTTTGTATAATTTTAATATTGCTGTATTTGGTACAACACCATAGTTGAATACCGCATGTCCACATAGCTTTTAGGACTTGTTTGTATAATATTTTATTTTGTATAGTAAGGTTGAAGCCATGTTGTCTCAACCAATCTAGTTGTCTTCACCTAAAATCTATTTGTGTCCTTTTTTTCGTCACGTGTTCTTTCTATATCAGCTTGGCATCTAAGATCATTCTCAATTACATTGATGTATCACTGCATGGTATAGTTCCATCGATTGTGAGAGGTGGAACATGGTCCACTTTTTTATTTGTAAAGTTTATATGAATTAATTTATGTTGATTTAGCTTGATTCTCCATTTTTTTATCGTTTAACTTATTACAAGCGTTTTGAAGGATTTTGGTTTAATGGATGTTGGTCGGTCTTACAGATATCGCCGCTCAGTCACCTACACACGTCACCTACACATTTTCGGCAAATCGCAAATCGTGTACAACAAGTAAAGCAGTGGATCTAATATGCTACCTTGTGCCACTCCTGAATTTTTCGTTTTTAATTCTGAATATTGATCTTCTTGTTTAACTCTAAAATGTGTCAGTTAAGTAGGAACTGACAATATCAACATACGGCTTTGGTAGTATCTCTTTTAGTTTATGAATGAGTCCTTCGGTTCAGACTGTGTCGAAAGCTTGTGAGACATCAAGGAAGATAGCAGAACAAATTTGTTTTTCTTCAAGAGATTTTTCTATTACGTCTGTATATTTGGTCTATTTTTTCCCTTTTTTACGAGGGTTCACAACAGCAGACGTTATATCAACCGTCGAGGTGCCGGTGTTTTTGAGTATGTCGGGTTCGAATGCAGGGCCGCTGGATTCGAACCCGGGACCTTTACCTTACAGTGATGAGCACCATGTCAACGCCTAAACCGTTGCGGCCACCGACGCCCCCAAATTTGGTCTATTATTGAATGTCTTGTTCGGAATGCAAATTGTTGGTTATTTAAAAAATAAATGTAAACATTAAACAATTTATAAAATTGTGTTAACAGGAAATAATTACAAAATTTAATTACTTTACGTGAAATTAATTTTTAAGGCCTGCCGATTGATGAACGTGTATTTTGATTTCTACTGTCAACCTGGTTTGCCTATTCTCATGGGTTTGTACTATCCAGTTTCAGATTTTTACAATTTGAAATTTTGAGTCGGAGTGTAATTTCGGGTAGTCGGTATTTAATCACCTCACCTCACTGATAGCACAATAAAGACATCAGTTGCTCCGGAACTCTTATTCTGTTATGGTATCACATTTTTTTGCACGAAAATTAATGATTTTAACGTCTTTGATTTTGCTTAAATTTACAAGCCCTATTAATTGTGATAATCAAAACTAAGTTATATCCCCCCTCTCTCTCTCTCTCTCTCACTCTCCCTCTCTCTCTCCCTCTCTCTCTCTCTCTCTCTCTCCCCCCTTCTCCCTCCCTCTCTCTCTCACCCTCTCTCTCTCTCTCTCTCTCTTTCATTTTTTCTATAGAACAATACAATCACAACTTCCATGAATAATGTTTTTGATATAAACTCTATTTATATATTAAACAACTTCAGGATACTTAGTTTAAGATACAGATTGTATTCAGTTTTCGTTCAGAACATTTCATGATTCATAATAATTGTTTCAGAAATGCATATAAATATTTGTGCTTCTTAATGAGCAGTACTTTATCTTTTCTATCAAAAATTAAACAATCATTAGGCGAAAATAGCCTTTCGAACCGTCTAGCCGACATGAAAGTCAATATAATCTTACGTTCACAAACAACCATAATTAATGTTTGGGATAACAGTGTCTTAACATTGAAGGGATGTACAAAAATACTTTTAGCATGCTTTTGAGTATGACAATTTTTGGTTCTGCTCCAAAAGGCTGCTCTTGTTTTTTACTAGTTTGTCGGCATGTTCTTTACTATCAATCTCCACGTGATCTACTAGCGCCGACATAGTTAACTTACTTTGTTTTCCATGGACTTGGAGATATGTTAGGTATTCCCAGGCTGGCTTTCCGTTTAAGGTACACCAAGTCCTTTAGTGGTGTCTGATTGTTTGAAAATATTATACAAGTGCACCTTTTAATCACTTTGAAGTATTTAATAATTACTGATTTATTTAAACTCAAATCTGCATACGCACATACACAATTACGCACGTATACAAAATTGAGCCTATCACCTAACATTTATAAGCTTTGTTATTTACAAATTACAATTAATTGCGGGCATGCTTACCACACAATGTTTGTTGTCCGTTGTGAGACCGTCCATCCGCCTAGGTTTGGCTCCAGGTGCTATCTACAGCTAGCTCATTTCAGCTCTTAACGTAATCACTTCCTAAAACCATGCACACTCTTACTAACACATAAAAACATTCAAGCCAATAAATATATTCACTATGAACACACGTACAACTGGACAGAAAGCAATTCCATAATATAGTTCGGTACTACATTCAATAAAAATAAAAAAAAATAAAAATACCCTATTTCCCACAAAAACGGACCAGGGGACCTCAGTACTTGCAGCTATGCTCAAGCACAATTCTCATACATGGAAGAATTTCTACACGCTCTCTACAAGTAGCCAAGGAATATCACCCTATAATCAAGTGGGACACATTGAGCAACCATTTCTTTACATGCCGAACACAAATGCAGATCCTGGCTTCCAAACTTAACCAGTGCTTGCTCTCTGACGCTAAAAATGCATTAAAAAACCTGGAAAATGGTGAAAGTTCCGATTTTAAGAGCAATTGTCTCATTCACTCTCTCTCCGCCTCTCTCTCTCTTTCTGTCTCTGTCTGTCTGTCTCTCTCTCTCTCTCTCTCTCTCTCTCTCTCTCTCTCTCTCTCTCTCTCTCTCTCTCTCTCGTCTCTAGCGCGTTTATTCAGAATAAATGTGTAGTGTGTACATGGCTAGAATGTAAACTATGTACATAGCACAGAATCTGAACTGGTTCAAGTTGTGGATGAAAAAAAATGTAGATGATAGGAAACTAACCATTCTAATATCGCTGGATTACACAAAAGCGTTTGTTTCAGCAAATCCTATCCATACTGGAGTCAATGAATTGTTCTGATAATGCTTTGATGTTATTAAAGTCATACCTTAAAAAAAGATAACAAAGGGTGAAAACAGATAGTGGGAGGATGTCTGATTGGACTTTGAATCATAATGGCATTCCACAGGGCTTCACACTGTCTTATTAGTCATCTATGTTAATGGCATTTCACAGTGTATAATCCATTCCAAGCATGCAAAGTATGCAGATGATCTTAATATATATAAAGTTCTAGTTTGGGAAGAAACCTGGGAGAATAATTTTAGAAAAATTATTGAAGATTTGGAAAGAATTGATACTTGTAAAAACCATAGTCTTTGTCTAAATCCAAGGAAGAGCAAAATTATCATTTTCGGTAATCAAAGATTAGTGTTAAGTATGACTTATTGCGCGAAGTAAGAGCTAATAATGAAAAAAATCCCTTATGCCAAAAATTTTAATTTATTAGGTCTACTTGTACAAGATAACCTATCATGGGATCGGCAAGTAAAGAAGATTTGTAATATTATCTATTCTAAAATGTATAGGCTAAAAAAATTATTTAACTATTACTCTCAAAAAAATATATATATTGTAAAAGTATTTATTTTTCCGTACTTAAACTATGGCTTACAAGTAATGTCGAACCTGAATTGTAAAAACATTAAAGATCTCCAAGTCACGCAAAATATTTGTTTAAGATACATACTTAATCTAAAATTTGAGATTGTATGTACGAAAAGTATAAGAAATTATCTGTATTAAAAGTTCATGGGATGCAAGAATTCAAAATATTAAGCATGTTATCTAGTATTTTGAGATTAAAGGTACCCGAAAGTTTTATTCAGAAATGAAAACAGGCACTTCGTTTCAAAAATAGTTCTTCCTTTATGAGTCACATTCTACTCATTCTACTTGAAATCCATAAGACTGTATAATGAATTAAACGAAAATATATTATATCAATCAGTAGATTTAGAAAGACTAAGATTGTTAGACAAATACTAATAAGAGTATCTTTTTCTAAAAATACAAATAGTTATTTATTGATAATTTAGTTTATTGATTTAAGAAGTCCAATCGTTTGAGACATAAGGTGGATTGTGATGTATTCGGAGATAAAATATGTGAATTTGTGAAAGAAATGTATAATATTTATTCAGAAATCGTGAGATGCGGTCTGGTGTGATGTAGGTTTCAGAAAAACATTTTCTTTATCGTGCCAGCGTTTCGATCTTTATTGAGATCTTCTTCAGGGCTCAAAGTGTTTGTCTTCTGTGTAATTATGCCATTCTTGCGTGTCGTGTTGAGAGTGCCCAATGTATAATACAGCTATATAAAGGATATTTAAAAAAAAATAATAATAAAAACTCAAGTCTCAACTTAGTGTCTGTGCGGGCTAAATAATAAGTTTTACTAAACATGTGTAAATCTCGTTAAATGTAAGAGTGGTTTATGTAAACCAAATTTTGCAAGAATAAATAAATCATTAATCTCTCTCTCTCTCTCTCTCTCTCTCTCTCTCTCTCTCTCTCTCTCTCTCATCTCTAGCGTTTATTGAGAATGGATGTGTAGTGTGAGAGGGCTTATGGCGTAATATTTGGTATCCCCATTGATCTACAATTATGTTACTGATATTAGATATATAAATGGTGATGCAGGCTTATGGAGTATTCCACGACCCTAACTGAGTGACTGGTATGTAACTAGATAATGAAGTATTCAAGAGTGAAACAGAGGGTGAATAACTTTGGATCTAGGCTTGCTGAAAGCTGTTGATAGTACCTGGGGGCCTATCTAGGTGTCTGGACGAATAAGACCAAGGCAGGAACCCAGACTGCCAACCCCCAGTTGGTTCTCTTCAGACCCGCCGCAAAATTTATTGTAAAATACAAAAGCTGGGATTGCCGGTGGATTGTGAGAAATTGTATACCAGTGGCGGCTCACGATCCTTATCAACCGGATACTTTAGACTTGAGAGCATCTATCTGATTAGGTGGAATTTTTATACACAACTTTTTGTCAGGTAATTTTTGTTTATAATAATTTATATGCGTTTTCTGATCGTCCTTGAATATATTATTATTGAACTGAGTAATATTTTTTTTCCACATCCCGAACTTCATTTCCATTTTTTGCTTTGAATTTCCACACAAGTTTGGGGTTGGTTAATATGATTATAATTCTTTTAGAAAAGCAATCTTTCAACATATTTCCAATTAATTTTTTATCTTCACTGTCAACGTTTATGAGATTACATATTGGCATTGCATTATTGAAAAAGTAATTGAAAAGGGTTGCTATCCATCTTTATTTTCCATAGAATTAGCCTTGGAAACCTCTTTAGAATATAATTTACACAAAACACTTATTATAACAAATATGTAATTACTTTGTTATAATATTAATAATATTACTTTCTTTTTACCCTCAAATACATGATTGAGGGTAGAACGTTTTCGTGCAATAATTTTTCATTTCCTTTATCTTTCTACTTCATTATTGACATACATAAAATTAAAATAAATATATGTGAACTTAATGAATTTATCATCTTTTATGTATATCCATATGTTGATTTAACGTATTAAAAGTATTTTTAAAAATACCGGATGGTAGTGTTTGTTGGGGTAGTTAAATTTACCTATAATGAAGTTTATTATAATGTGGAGTTTTTCAGCATAAAAGGTAAAATAATGATATATGGTGCGTATACTAAAAGCCGCGTAATTATAATTTTTATACATCTTTGGCTGGTAAAAGTCCATAAACCCTCAGGTGTTTTAAAAACATTAGCATCTTTGCATAATAGTATTAAATTATTACAAAATAAGTTCACAAATGTTGCTTTTCATCTCAGTTATTTATAACTTTGCCGTGGGGAACTTCTTTGAAAATTAATTTGCATAGTCGGAAACTAATGAATATTAACTGGGCAGCTTGGAATAACAAGCATATTAGTTTTCTCCGCGTTTCGCTGTAATGGGCCTGTTAATTTAAAGGAAACAATCCTTGCAATGAGTCCTCGTATTTACCACATCACACAAACGCTGCTCTCCGAGGATAATTATATAAACGTTGCAACAACGAGAGAGAAGATGATTACCAAGCATCGAATATCCTAATGCCAAATCCGAAATTCGAGAGAGTTTTGATTTAAACAAGTTCATTAAAATTGTTCAATCCTAAACTTTCAACAGTTAGTGAGTTTGTGGGTGTTAAACGAAGATGGTTAAAATTAAAGACACAATGACACTGCTTTACACAATTAGTCTATTTCATACACATTAAATTTGCACTATTGTTTTGTTGGCTGTCTATTTGAAACTGTTTTTTCACTCTCTCTCTCTTTCTCTCGCTCTCTCTCTCTTCTCTCTTCTCTCTCTCGCTCTCGCTCTCGCTCTCTCTCTCTCTCTCTATCTCTCTATCTATCTCTCTATCTATCTATTTATCTATCTATATATATATACATATATATATATATATATATATATATATATATATATCCATCTTTCTATCTATCTATCACTCTCTCCATTTCCCTCTCCATCTCTACCTCCCTCTCTATGATAACATTTTATATTTATGCCTTTAAATTTGATAAACTATTTATCACCATTATCTTAGCTTGTATCATTTATTACTGTACTATGTTAATATTATTGTAAAATTAACCATTATTATCTTGTTCAAAACACGCATCTTTTTTTGAGGTATTAGATATATAGATTAAGATTTTATAACTATGCATGTAAAATTATTTAATTATGTATCAATATTATGTTATTTTCCAGTAAGTTTATCGCGACAATAATTGTTATAGTAATTACACTTTAAGTGTAAGAAAGGTGCATGAGACCAATTTTTCGTATATTTACGTAATCGTTCATTTATTCATTCATTCATTCTCTCTCTCTCTCTCTTTCTCTCTCTCTCTCTCTCACTCTCACTCTCTATCCCTCACTCTCCCCCTCTTCTCACCCTTCTTTCTCTCTCTCTCTCTCATCTATCTATCTCTCTTTCTCTCTCACCCTCAGTCTCATTCTCTCTGTCACTCTCTCTATCTGTCGGTCTCTACGTGTTGCACACAATTTTTCTCTGTATATCTATCTACCAATCTATCTTTATTTTTATTTATTTTATATATATTATATTATTATTTACTTATTTATTATTAATTATATATATAAGTATTACATTATATATATTATAGTCTTATTATATTATTATTTATTTAATTTTTATTTTATTTTATATTTTGCCATTTTTCAAAAAGGAAGGAAAATTCAAAAGGTGGGGTTGAAATCGGAAGTTAGTGTCCGAATGCATCGAGGTCACGATAGCTCAAGTAAATTTATTTTTAGGTATTTATCTAACGATATTTTTTTATAATTCTCTTTTGGTTTCTGCCTTTCAATCGTATGTTTTCTATCCCAAACTCTCGTTCCTTTTCTTGCTATCCTCCCCCCCCTATCTCTTTGCCACACTCTCTCTCACACTTTTGCTTTCTTTCTTTAGCTATTATCTATCCTATTATCCATTTTTTGTTAACTTATTTCTCATCACATGTTGGCTGTCTATTTGAAACTGTGTTCTCTCTCTCTCACACACTATCTCTCTCCCTCTCTCCCCCCTCTTTCACTCTCTCTCACTCTCATTCTCATTCTCTCTGTCACACTCTCTGTCTGTGGGTCTCTATCTGTTGCACACAATTTTTCTCTGTATATCCATCTACCAATTTATCTTTATTTTTATTTATTTTATATACATATATATATAGGAATTATATTATTATTTACTTATTTATTATTTTATAATATATATATATAGAGGTATTATATTACAGTATTATTATATTATTATTTATTTAATTTTTTTGATATTTTATATTTTTCCATTTTTGAAAAAGGAGGGAAAATTCAAAAGGTGGGGTTGAGATGGGAAGTTAGTGTCCGAATGCATCGAGGTCACGATAGCTCAAGTGAATTTATTTTTAATTATTCTCTTTTGATTTCTTCCTTTCAATCTCTATGTTTTCTATCTCAAACTCTCTTTCCTTTTCTTGCTTTCTCTCTCCCCTCTTTCACTCTTTTCTCTCCACATTTCAGCTCCAACAAAATCTACTTCTATATTCTGCTACTATCTACTTCCGTACGTTTGTTGCCCTCACACTCTCTCCAAAAATTAAGTGTCCGCTCATTTATAAAACTTGCTAGCGACTTAATTAATTAGGGTTCAACAAGATAAAGTATAAAAATAAGAAAGTTCGACAGTTCGTTAAGCAACTTGGCAAAAGCTCACTTGCATCTGACAAGTCGGCCTTTGACGTTTTATGCCCGGTGAATGTACCGGCTTGGGAAGTCATAACAGACCCGGGGGCGTTGATTGGTTGGAGGCGGGGTCGCAACTCCACTTTATTTTGCCTTTCTTCAATAAACTCGACCGCTTAAAAGAACCTGTAGCCCTCAGCGTACTGGGATCCTAATGACTAGGCGTAAAACTTGATAGACCCGAGCAACTCCTGCCCCATAAGGAGACATTATTTGCATAAATTACTTTAAACTGTACTAGCTGGGCCGAGTAGCTTTCAATAATTCACTTCGTATTCAGATTTTGTTATTATATGATTCTATGACTTTTTGCGATGTAAATCCTTACTTCAGGTAGGTAGGGCGTTTTGTATAATTGATTTCGAGTAAAAGTTTAAAAATTCTTGATTTTCCTTCCCAAGTAAAACAGTGTGGAGACTCAAAATTTATCATTTAAAACATATCTATCCAGTTTTTGTTTATGTGTGTATTGTGTATATTACTGGTTTATGTAAATACTCTGATAGTATTCTACTTTTTTAGGACGGGATGGCAACACAATTTATTGTTTATTTGACTTATTTTCATAGTAGGTCTAAAGTTTGAAATAATTTATTTTAGGGTTTTATTGGTTTATAGATAGATTGGGAATTTCATTTTCTAGTCTATTTCTAAGAGAAAATTCGAGAGGAAACCGAGTATGAGTTTAAAATAAAAATCTTAAAAATAAGAGAGGACGATAGTCATTGACAGATAAACTATAAATAAATAGATTAGATAGATAGCCCTAGATGAAGATGGACGCGATCCTGACCATCAAAGCAAGCGACCTGGCTGAAGACCCCCAGGCCTGCAACAGGCACCTTTTCAATCCTTGGAGAGAGTTACAGAAAAAAATCGTGTTAAAAACCAGAGTGGGACGAAAAAATCAGCAAAAGAAATTATATAAATGGATAGCTAACAACATATATGTAGGGAGAATGATAGTGAGTGAGAGAGAGAGAGAGATATAAAATAAAATAATGAGAGAGACAGAGTTAAAGAAAGGAAAAATACAAATAGACAAAGATAGAACGGAAGACGGTGTTCGNGAGAGAGAGAGAGAGAGAGAGAGAGAGAGAGAGAGAGAGAGAGAGAGAGGGAGAGGGAGTGAGGGTGATAGAGAGCGGGAGAGAGAGGGAGGGAGAGAGTGGGAGAGTAAATGGGATTTTGTTTTATGATATGCTGCATGAATATTTGCGTACGAAAGGCATGACTGGTTGAATAAGACAAAAGCAAAATTAAAATAATAAATAAAAGTAAAATTAAAAAGAGGTATCATAGAACGATCGTATTAATTCAGGATGCAAAAAAATAAAATAACGCAAATTAAAAGTAAATTAATCATTGCTTTATATTTATATCCAAAAATTAAAATAAAAGTGAAAATTCGGACTAACCCCTAATGCCGTATGGAGTTATGGGTAGGAAAGCGAAGGAGCAAGGACACTAAGGAAAAAGCATGCGCTTTTGGTTACACATACTATTTCCAGCAATGGTCGAAGTATAAAGAAGACCCGAAAGGTTCCAGATAGATAATGATAATATTAGCGGCATGCATCAATTTAAAAGAAACCGGCTTTAATAGATCATGTTTTACCAGGATCAAACCGATGGCGACCGGATAAATATGTCGCGGCAGTGGTCAAATCATCTGTGTTGATCCTAGTACGCACTGGAATTCTTTGTTCGGACTCTTTGCCGCAGACTCTCGGAATCATGCCGCAGACTCTTTGCCCAGCAACATTGTCGCTCTGGAAATCGTGACCGCATCTAGTTTGAGTCTATGCCATGTCGAACTAGGTCGCGCTCTCAGGGATTGCACTTTACGTAGCTCTACGGAGTATAAAAAGCGCTAACTAAACGCCACCACGTTGGTGGATTCGTGGGATATTCAAGGACTGTAATTAAGCATAGGCACGATCTTCTTGTCACACTGAGATTTGAAGACAGAATGGGATTCCGAAATTTTGTTCGGATGAGTCCAGTCTACGAATGTCTTTTGGAAATGGTTGGACCACACATTTCGAAAAAGGAGGCGAATTTTAGGGTACCAGTTTCTGCTACCAACAGGCTAGCAATCACTACGTTTCCTCGCAAGTGAGACTCTTACGCAAGCCTCATGTGCAAGCCTAACATCATATTTTTGGGCTGACTTAGCCACAGTGTCTGCTTTCTTTCCCCCGTATTCCACCGAGGAAACGTCCCAGAAACATCGCTGAATTTGCAAATCTTCAACCGATGTTGCGCGACATTGATATAAGTATCCCATTTATGATCAAAAAATACTAAATCGCAACACAACAGATTCAAGGCTTATTTTCGCATCCCGGATGCAAGAAAATGAATCCCTGAAGCAGCTCCGCGGCAGAGTCCGAAACAAAGAATCCTAGTAGGCTTAACATAGGGGTTTTTGTGCAATCGTAAAATTACACGAATTTTTCTATCTTATCAATCCTCGAAAGCAAACAGTGTCTATGCATAGTAGTTTAGAATACAGATTTGTCTTTTTTTCTTCTTCACTTAGTATCACAATTTATCTTTTCTTAGTGTTAATATTTTGACTCAAATGAATAATCTATTTCATCAATAATTTATTCATTAGACAAAAAACGATTTAATCAAGAAAGTTGATTGGTTGAATAAAAATTAATTATAGATTGGTTAATATTTACAACGTCGCGATGTGATTGTTCAGTAAGAACCGTAAACAAGGAAAGAATATATAAACAGCGATAAAACTGTCAGGTGTTTAAAGATTGATGAATCCAAAATTAAATGTAAATTGTAAGGGGTTCCTCGTTGCGTGACAACGGATTCTTCGGAGTAGGAAACATTTGTCTTCAAACGGCACGAAACGTATAAAAAAACCACGCAATAGCTACAAACGGGACGAACTTCCGGTTTATTTGTACCCCTATTCAAAAAGGGTTGAGCAATTTTCAAGGGGTAGGCGGTGTTTTTAACGGCGGAAGGGATAGAACGCGGCTGCAGTTTTTCTCATAAAAGGTATCAGCTCGTGGGAAGTCGATCCCGAATATAATCTCGACCTACGCCCAGATACATCAGAAAGCCAATCAATCTTTGCGAATGGCGCTTTCTCATTTCGAATTCCGATGGTCCTGTCGCATTTTCCCTTTTTTTCCATTTGAGCACATCGGAAGAGCCGGTCCTCATTTGTCCCGCTCCTTAATACAGCAGAAAGCCTGTCACCGTTCTTGTAAAAAGTGAATGGAGAGAAATTTGTATTCAACAGGTGTACATGAAATGAATCGTTATTTTTAGTAATCTTTCGTTCCTGATATACACATTAATTAATATATTTTTCTTCAAATTTCGCCGTAGAATTAGTGGAGAGGTTGAATTAAACATTTAGATTCCATTTTACATAAAATGTGTGGTGATTAGTGGCCGTTAGTCGACGATTATTCGGAAATCGTGAGATGCGGTCTGGTGTGATGTAGGTTCCAGATAAACATTTTCTTTATCGTGCCAACGTTTCGATCTTTATTGAGATCATTTTCAGGCTCAAAGTGTTTGTTTTCTACTTCTTTTCTACTTTTCTACTCTTTTTAAGTTTGCCGTTCTTGGTGTCGTGTTGAGAGTCTCTCTCACTCTCTCAGTCTCTCAGTGAGTCTCTCTCTCCCTCTCTCTCTCTCTTTTCCTCTCTACTTTTTTCGCCTTTCAACAAATATTTATAACGACCCGTTTACTTATATAAATTAGAATTCACTTGTCATGCTGGGAAGAAAGGGTTAAATTACGATTTTTATGGATGTCACTGCATTATTTATTCAGGACGGTTCGGTACAGTGCCGAAGGATAAATTAAACATCGCCTTATAAATATAAATAGATATTACATTTTACAGCTCTCCGTCCAAGCAGCAATATTTATGTTTGTATTTTTCATTTCCTAAAAGTCACGCCTGTTTAAAACTGGTTCTTATTTGCAGAACTTGCCCCCCCCCCCCCAGGGTTGAAATCATCCATTGGTGGTTGTATTTGGAACAAAAACAACATAACAATATAATACCGAGTTAAAAAAAAGAAAAGAAAAGCAACACGATTGAAAAATTATATTTGCTGGCATATTCCCACAAAAGTTTATTTATTTAGAAAAGAGTAGTTAAAGAATTCAAAGATAAATGGTAGAAAGACATTATTAAAAGTTGAGAATTTGAGGAGTGAAGAGAGAGAGAGAGAGAGAGAGAGAGAGAGAGAGAGAGAGTGAGAGTGAAAACGAAAGGGGCAAAGAGAGAATGAGAAATTTATGGGCAAGACAAACTGTTAATGAAAAGAGTTAAAGATCGATAGATAGATAGGTAGATACATAGACAGAGGGAGAATATGAGAGAGAGAGTGAGTAAGAAAGAGGGTAAAAGAGAGAAAAATAGAATGAGAGAGAATAAGAAAGGGAGGGGGAGAGAGAGAGGGAGAGAAAGAGAGAGAGAATGAAATAGAGAGAGAGCGAAAGAAAGAGAAATGGAGTAAAAGAGAGAGAGAGAGAGTGTGAGAGGGGGAGAAAGAGGAACAGGGAGAGGGCGAGTGGGAGTGAATAAGAGTGAGATAGAGAAAGTGGCAGGGAAAAACAGGAACAGACTCTTAGCCCATTTATTATAAACATCTGCTGCATATGTCATGAATAGTATTGGGATATCGACCAACCGCCAACTATAAATAATTTTTTTGGGAAAGAAAAACGTGTCGTTAAATTGGTCTATGTTTAAGGTGCTGCAAATAATTAGTTGCATCAATTAAAAGTATTGTTTGCGAAAATTGTTTTCTATCATTATATAAATAACAACTATTTATTATTTATTGGTTGGGTGTGATTTAAATTATTTGATAATCTTTTATGTTTTTATCATTCATTTAGATTAGACTGTATTGGTTGTTGGATGTATTTGAATCTGTCTATATCGTTATTCAATTTCATTTCTTTTCACGAATAAAAATTCATAAAAGATGCAACTTTTGGCTTCCAATTGTATAGCGGTCGTTGAACGTTTTGCCTCACCAGGCACGTTACGAGTAAAAATTAATGACCTCAGATCGTTTTTCCTTTTTACAGGGAAAAGGCCAGAATTTATGTGGCTTTTATTTTACATCGCCACTCTGTCTCATATTTGTTAACCCACACAATAGGAATTGACGGAAAATCTCATTCCGTGTGTTATGAACCGCTAAAGACTTGAGCATGTCGCCTGGATTTAAAAAGCAGTTTTGTTATATTTCTCCCTAATTAAAAAGAAAATTAAAATGTGAAATCGTTCTTAAAATTTATTTTCGAATTTACAAGTTTTTACCCGCGTTACTTTGAAATCTTTTCTTTGAAATTATTTCTGACAACCGTTGAAATTAATAAAATATGAACTCATAACTTTATTTGTTGTTTTCCACTAAAGTCATTCATACGCATTTAAACTATTTTATGTGTTTTAGATTTTTTTTATTTTATTCTCATTACATTTTCCTCACTTTATCCGAACATGTCAAATTATTCATTCCTAGCTTAATGAGGATGGTTTGCATCTTTTGCTTTTGAAAATAGGTACATTAAAAAAACTCAGCAAGTGAGGTAGGATTTAGAATTCATCAAAGCGGGCGGCCAGTGGGAATAGCGTTTTCTTTTTTTCCCATTTCCGACATTTCAATATCACTCTGGAAGGTTTTTTTTCTACTTTGAATTTAAATAAGAGTAGCTGCCCTACCATATTCACACGGGAGTGTTTGCTTGTATGTGTGTATCTGAAGAAAAATAATACGTAAAGGAAGTAGCTCGTATTGCGAAAATTTCGTGAGAACGATTTAGAATTAAAAAAATGATATATAAAACCACAAAAGTAGATATGAAGAAACAATAAGATAGATAGATCGACATAGTGAGGGTAGGCGGGAGAGAGGGGACAGAGTGAGAGAGAGAGAGAGAGAGAGAGAGAGAGAGAGAGAGAGAGAGAGAGAGAGAGAGAGAGAGAGAGAGAGAGAACGAGCAGGAGATATGAAAAATGAAGGGGTATACGAATAGAAGGAGAAACATATTGATATAAACGAAGATTATACAAATACCTATATTCCGGACAGGTTGAAATTACGTGAAACAGATGACTGAACTAAACATTTATTTTTTAAACGTAAAAATTTATTATTACTAATGAAATCCATTCTATTTCGTAGTCCGATTGACCAAATAACTTGTTTCAATTAGTTAATTTTTTACGTGAGGTATTGTTTGAAATGAAAAATGTAGTGTCAAGAGTGGGATTCTAACCCAGGACCTTCGGCTTCGAATCCCGCTCCTGACACTAACTTTTTCATTTCAAACAATACCTCACATAAAAAATTAACTAATTGAAACAAGTTATTTGGTCAATCGGACCACGAAATATAATGGATTTAATTAATAATAATAAATTTTGTACACTTAAAAAATAAATGTTCAGTTCAGTCCTCAGTTTCACGCAATTTCAACCTTACATTCTTTACATAAAAAGATTAATTAATTGAAAGAAATTATTATTAATACTGTCCTTTTTTCCAAGTATGCAAAAAAGTAAGACAGAGAAAGTAAGCTAAAAAATTAAATATGCACAAACAGAAATATTATGGACAAGATTAATAGATAGGTAATGAGTTAAATCGAAATAGCATGATAGAGTAGATACGTAAATTGAGATAGCGAGGGTAGTAGGGTGAAAGAGAGAGAGAAAGAGAGAGAAAGAGAAAGAGAGAGAGAGAGGGAGGGAGAGAGAGAGAAAGAGAAAGAGAAAGAAAAAGAGAGAGAGAAGTGAGATACAAGGGAAGAGCAGGAAATTATAATAACTAGAAAAATGAGGAGAGAGTTGGACACATATGTTGACAAAAGAGAAAAATTGAGAGAGTGAGCAAAATAGAGTCAGGTATAGCGAGAAAAATATAGATAGAGAGTGACCAAGAGAGTTTGAGTAAGAAAGGGTGAGCGAGTGAAGGAAATGTTGATAGATTCACAGGTATTCTATTGATTATTGTATCTTGAAAGCAATCCGCAAAATAATCAAGAAAATTTAATAGTATAAAATAACGTCCACAGCTCTAAAAAAATAAAAAAAATCAATAAAATTGATCAACAAAAACGTGTGGTATTTAGTGATTAATTATTGATTGTTTGGAGATCGTGAGTTGCGATCAGGTGTGACGTAGGTTTAGAAAAACAAACAACCCTCTCAACACTACACACAGTAATGACACATCTACACGGAAAACAAATACTTCGAGCCCTGAAGATGATCTCAATAAAGATCGAAACGTTGGCACGATAAAGAAAATGTTTTTCTAAAACCTACGTCACACCAGACCGCATCTGACGATCTCCAAATAATCAATAAAAAAATACACACATACTATACATTATGTTATAAATAAAAATTGTTTCTTGATTATAATTACAAAACAAAATCGATTATGTTATTTCCTATACAATTTAGGGGAAAATTCACCACAGTTTATTGGGAATTGCCCTCTGTTCCGCTCTAATAGTTCTAAATTTTGACCAACTCACTTGTCTGAGTTTGTTATATAATATTTCTAATATCGAAACTTCAATCGTACTAATTTAAAATCTACGAAAAATCGTCCGAAGAATTAAGATCTTGTATTATTATGGTTGAAAATAGCTGTAATGAATTACGAAAAAAAACAATTTTTCGTAGACATTCAGATCAACGTTTATTTTTTAATTGAATAAAATTAGTTTGAAGTCTAAAGCCTTATATCGCATATGTCACCTTGGCCTTTGGTTTTTAGATTAATTTATTAGGTTTACTATTTTCCTTAAATTTACATAATATCGATATGAACCATGTAACTTCAAATATGAATGTATGAATTTTATGTAACATGAATGTTGTCCAAAATTGAAGTGTATTTTGGACAATTTGTCATCTCGAGGATCAACCAATCAATATGAAATGTACCATCTTCTTAGTCAATATTTTGAATGGGACGAAGAGTTAGTTTTACGCTATTAACATTCTGCTAAATAAATAAATCGAAATATGTCTTCGAGGATGACGAAAAAATGAATATTATTAAATTAAATTTTTAGTTTGTGGGGTGTTGAAAAAGTAAATTGGTCATTACTCGCCAATTTGATCTTGCTTTTTTTTCAACGCCTTAATGAAATGTAAATATATTGAATTTTATCATGTTTATATGATCATTGTTTATTTCATTATTTTTTAATTTAATGAATGACAGCTGTTAGAGGTTGTGTATATGCTACTACTAGCCTTGGGACAATTTTACAACCATGTAAAATGGTTTTGATGTGGATATAATCAAAATTGAGACTATTGACAAGACTGGCATAGTTTATCTCCTCCCTCCGAGGGGCTTGAAATATCAAATGAATATTCGGTTAGACACCTCGGTCTGTGCATTTTCAGAGTTAACTACGGCAAACAAACTTTACTGTAAGCACACATCCTTCTCAAAACAGAAAGCAGTATCTCTTTACAACAAAAACAAACAGATTGTAATAATTCCAGGGCACGAACCTCCCTTTCTTAACCAGAAAAAATTCCTCACGTATCGTAACTGGAACCCTTAATTGTCCGTGGATAATTGTATAAATTCCAACAGTAATTAGTGCTTTCTCGAAGAGCCACAATTAAAGAAAATAACTAGAACAAATAATTCAGCCTCTTTCGGAAACGAGATGCCATTAATTACATTCTCTAAAACACCTGTGATTTTCTTAATCAAGCCAATTTAAGCTTTCTTTCTTATTTGCAATACTTGTAATCTTTTGTTTCTTTAATGCCACCAATTAAAACAAAACTCTGGAGTATCCTAAAATTACTTTATTAGAAATTGCTCCAAAAGCGCTTATAATCTTTATAAACTAAAATTTGAGTGGAGGGCGGTAGCATGATAGTCTCTCGGCTCGTCGATCCCGCAGTCGTGGGTTCAATTCCTACACTTACCCCAAAACAAAGAAGTTCATACAAAAATAGATAAGTGCAACTGGTTATAACTCACACATTGCGTCATTTTATCAATAATTAAGTTTTGTAAAAATATTTTCTAAATACATTGTTAACAAACAAGTTAACGCTGTTGTTAAGTTAAGGTTGTTAACGTTAATATTCTTCTCTTTCAAGAATTTCAACTTAAATCTTATTGTATTGGTAGAAATCTGTTGGCATTGTTCTCTTATTATATTCAAATAACAGGTATTAAATTCATGCTGAACCGGCAAAGAATGGGGTGGCGTAATGGGTCCGTCTTCATCGCGGGTTGGTTGAATTACGCAAAAGCGTTTTGGCATTGCCCCATCTTCAGTGAGGAATTTCACTAAGTCCGAGTATAGTTTTATACAGATGTCATTGAGTCCGTCGGTTTGCCTTGAGGGCGTTTGCGGACATGGTTTGATTGGTCGGTGATGTTTTAACATGTCGGTTTTTTTTTTGTGGTTTCGATGATTTCTACTGGGGGTTTGTTAAACAAATTTGTTAGTCTAAGTTTCTTTTCCTGGGTATGTGAAAATGGTCCATTTTTTTCTTTAGAAAAAGATAACTCCTTCTCACAGTTAGTTGTTTTCAACGACCGGATTTCAAGCTGATAACCCATCATCAGGTTGAAGAAGTTTTCATCCAAGTCTCCCGACATTAATTGTAAACCAGCCGATCCCCAGGACTTTGAGGCCTTTAAATCAAGATCTGATCAAGTCATACTTCAGGACGAACTTCTTTTCAAACATGATGCTGTTTGAATGATTTTCGCTTAATATCTTCAAATGCAGTCATTTGACCTTTGCTAAAATTGACAGATCTATTGTCATTAAACTTCATTTACTGTGTTAATATGAAACTTTTATTAACCATCCCGAAACCTTTATTAAAGTTTATATAATTAGGAATTTTTGATTATAAGTTATTCTTTTGATATAATTTATCTTAAAAAAAAAACACTTGGGTTTTTAATTCGCTGATCACAATCTTTTTAAAATATACAAATAGTAAAGCTAATCTTTACCTATTTTATCGACTAAAACTTTAATTTTCTTCTATTATGTGGTCTTCTATTCCGGTCCATACCGGGCCAACCCTGCTTTTTTAGGTACTGTAACTGGTATTTGAACCAAAATTTTGATTGTAAGTATGATTTCAATTTGTCTGGTCTAAATCTAATGGTCTAGAGACAATAAGAACTAGGTTTGACTGTTTTCTTTAAAAATTAATTAACTTACTGTAAATTAATTAACGTACTGAACAACTTTCCTTGATAAGGATCCCTAAATGCAAAACTCGTAATTTAGCATTACGCATTCAATGTGCTTCAGTGTTCCACTAATAATCAATTCCACTCTCTCGCTAATGAAATTCAGCGAACAGGCATATTATTTTTCAAAAACATTAAAATATTTTAAAAAATTTATAATATTTGTAAATTAATTTGCCATTCTTTATATATTTTATATCATATTATGTTCATGATGTATATTTTATAAGTTTCCAAAATGTTAATTATTTTAGGTATAAATTACAATTTATTTACATGTTAGGTTTAGGAAATTAGACTATCACTCTGTATATGTAAATAAGATAAAAAACGCTCTATTTGCTGACGAGTGGTTCGGGAAGAATAAACTATTTTAACTAATTCCAATGCTAGCTGAAAAATCGTGAACTTTAGTTAGCCATAGGATGAGTTTCTTTGTAATTGTTATTAACGTTCTCATTGTTTGAAATAAAGAAGTTTTCTTCAAAATTACCTAATTTCGGCATATTCATAAAAAATAAACCCACGCTTTATTACCCAGTTGTTCCTTGAGAGTCAATGATTTTAGAACTGACCTATTGAAAGTTTGAAACTTCCTGGTAATTATTAAACATAAGGTTATAGCCGGGCTCAATAGACTATGTAAACCTGTAAAACAGGTCATTTCTTGGAATCTTCCTTGTCGAAACTGAACATTATCAAAAATATCCTTCGGCGAATATACTTGAGCTCATCAAAGGCCTTATTGTGACCTCTGGTCTAATAGGCTCTTGTGCGACTTTAGCCCAATCCTCTTTTGCTTATTTAACGACTAATCCACCCAACAAAATTACACTATTAGGCTCTTTCCTCTGATAATTGTTTTCCCTTGGCAAAGGAGTTATTTAAGTGTTATTAAATTGGACATGAGATAAGCCATTGTGTTGAATTTGACGACCCGGTTAGGAAAACCTTCAAAATTTTCTCTTGAATTTTTTTCCTCCAATATCTCTCCGATTCTTGTAACTATTGTTTTTATATGAGTATCAAGACAAGATAAAAACGGCAATCACTACATATTATTAAATTAAAACTTTTATAATAAAAAAGTCAGTGTCACGAGCGGGATTCGAACTGAGTAATTAATTAAAAGAAGTAAGTTGGTCAATTGACCACTAAAACGTAAATGGATTAATATTTATAAAGTAAAAGAAGTATCACTTCACTAAACAGCTTCCCATGGCCACTTCATAAGTCGCCGAGAATCCAATCTTGATTGCACGACATTTGAAAAATGGCAAAAAGAAGGGAAAATTCGAACGGTTGTAGGTTGAGATGGAGAGTTGGTGTCCGAGAGGATGGAAGTCACAATAGCTCAATGGTAGAGCAGCGGCGTATTTAGCGGAAGGTCGTGCGTTCGAATCTCTCTCGTGACACTGATTTTTTTATCTCAACCTAGACCTTACATAGAAAGAATAATTAATTAATCGAAAGAAGTATCTTGGTCAATTGACCACTAAAACGTAAATGGACTGAATTAAAACATTTTAAGCAAAAAAATTTCATGACCAACATCAACATATAACAATTAAATATTTTCCAATCGGATATGATCATATTTAATTAAAAACGCTGTATTATTAAATCAAATGGGTAACGTGGTCTCATTTCAAGTAAATTGTGGCTTTTTATAATGGTGGAAAGTTGCTTACTAAAATTAATTTTAGCTAAGGCGGCAGATATCAGTGATACAAGACATTGATGAAATCGGTTTTCAAATTTTGAAACCAATTTGCGATTTTATTTTGGCAAAGGACACAATGTTTACTTTGTGAAGTATGGTTATATATTTCAATTTATTTATTTAAAGTAAAAGAACAATTTCTAATATATCCTAAAAACAAGAAACGTTTGTGAATTATTTATATTTTCTTCATGATTGCTATCAGGTTTTTTTACTGTTTCGTACTTTTTATTTATTTTTCTCTTTTTATCGGACTCAATTTTTTTTAATTTTCTGACAATCTCACAACCACTCATAAATCAGTCCTCTCTTTCTCACGCTGTTTCACTCTTTCCATTTTCTCCCCAACGTGCCTTCTCAATTTGTTTCCTTGTCTTTCTCTCTTTCTTTTTTATTTCGTTACATCTTACTTTCTCTATCTATATCTTCTTTTTCTCAACTGTTTTCATAAAATTCACTGATTTCGTGGTCCGCTTGACCAATTGTTTTCATTAACTTGCATTTTTGTAGTTTCCCTTTATACACATTATCTCTGTTACACTCACTTCTTCTTTTTAACTTCTTTCACTTATTATATTTCGTTTTCTAATCCCCGCTCTCTCACTCTCTCTCTCTCTTTCCCTTTATTTATCTTTTTAACAGTCCATCGACCTTGTTTTTTCGCAGTTGTTTATATGTCACACAAATTCGTGCTCTCCTTTCTCGGATGTTATCACACTTTTTCTGCTTCCTCCCCAATTGACCTTCTCAATATTTCATTCATCTTTTTATTTTCGGCACAATCTTTCAAATTTTTACCTACCTCCCCAATTAACACTCCGTCTTATATGCTCTATCTCTGTCTCTCTCTCTCTCTCTCTCTCTTTCTCTCTTTCTCTCTCGCTCACTCGCTCTCACTCTCTTTTATTTCGCTAGTTCTTTCTTTATCTCTACTTTCTCTATCTCTCTATCTTCTTGTTCTCAACTGTTTTCATACCGTGCATTTTTGTTATTTCTCTTTATACACATTATCTCTGTTACACTCACTTATTCTTTTTAACTTCTTTCACTTATTATATTTCGTTTTCTAATCCCCGCTCTCTCACACTCTCTCCCTCTTTCCCTTTATTTATCTATTTATCAGTCCATCGACCTTGTTTTTTCGCACTGGTTTATATGTCACACAAATTCGTGCTCTCCTTTCTCGGACTTTATTACACTTTTTCTACTTCCTCCCCAACTGACCTTCTCAATATTTCATTCAACAAAATCAGGATTTTTCGAGGTCCGCTTGACCAATTAATAACATTCAATTAATGTAGGTTTTTAGTTGAGATAAAAAAGTCAGTGTCACGAGCGGGATTCGAACCCACGACCTTCGGCTTGATACGCCGCTGCTCTACCCCATCTCAATCACACCTTTTGAATTTTCCCCGCCGAAGGTCGTGGGTTCGAATCCCGCTCGTGACACTGACTTTTTTATCTCAACTTAAAACCTTCATTAATTTCATTGGACTTTTTATTTTCGGCACAATCTTTCAAATTTTCTCATAATTTTTTTATCTACCTCTCCAACTAACACTCCGTCATATCTCTCTCACTCNCCATGGTCAATATGAACTTTTTTGTTCATTTTAGGGTCAAGAATCTACTGGTGAAGTTTGTAGCACGAGTAGCAATTCACCCTGTATATATATATACATTCGTTCAACTACTTGTTGGGCGTTGTGAACGAGGTGGTCAAACTTCTTTACAATATATTATAAATTCATTATTATTGTAATAAGGATAATATATCTTTCATGGTATGATCAATAAAAATGGATTTGGGACAAGGGGATTCGAAGCCAAACAATCGGACGCCTCAACTACTCGTATTCACATTAAATTCTTAAAAATCTATTTCTTTAATGATGTATAATGTGTTTGTACTCAATATCTAAAATAATTTAGACGACAGTTGGAAATATGAGAGTGTTTCTCTTCCATTATACAATGCAGATCTGTTGGTATCATGCGAAAAGGCATGTAACTCCTCCGATTCCATCAAAAACGGAATTTTCCCGTTCCCCAAGCGTTTAAGAAAGAATATTTATTACCACTTTACGAGTAAACGTCGGAAAATTTCCCCGGATAATTTCGTCGAAAGCTCGTTCTTTTGCCCATTTTTCATCCGGCACGAGTTTTTCTCGCGAGCGGGATTGATTTCGAAACAAGGGGTAGAAATGTACACGTTGAAAGGCCGAACGACGAATAAATTGACTGAAATAATTTGAAACAATTTATTTTAACTCGGTATGAGGGAAGATTATCCCTGATAATTTCCAGATGTTCTATTATTGTACAATCCCAGGAAGGACGAGTTCTTATTAGAAATTATAATACTGGACTTTAGCCGTCGGTACTTATTTAATTATTTATTTGTATATTTTTTATTTACAAATAAAGTTTTTTTTTAATTTAGTGAAAAACTAAGAGACAGTAATATAATATATACTATTTTTGAAGTTCATTAAAAATCTTTTTAACAGGTAATTAATTTAAATTGTTTTGACTGTCCAGGATGAACACTTTATTAATAAAAATCTTCAGATCATTTTATCAGAATTTTCTATTGTGCTGAAGAGCTTATTTCCCAAGCTTTGTTTGTTTTCAAGCTGAGACTTTTCTTGTGTGTCCGACTTGTAAAGCTCAGCGGCAGTGTGAAAGGGCAGAAACCTGATGGCGTTTATTGCATTGTTGCCGGCTTGCAATTGTGTTTCGATCCTTTGAAGTGTAACTGTCACGGGCTGGGAAAATTCTAAAATTCTCTTTGCGACCTGTCTCCCAACTTCATAACGTATTGAGAGACGGTTCAAAGATACGGATACGCTTCAAAGGGGCTTTCTTAAGTGTCGAACTCGCTGGATATAAATGAAAGTTGGGCTATTAAGGCCAATCAGACTGTAGAAATTAAAGATTGAGTTTAAGATAAGATAATACCGTTTTGGTGCTTTTACTTAAAAACGTTTTTTTGTATTCCTATTTTGTCTTTTAAAAAAAATCACGAATTTTGCAATTGTATTACATTGTACCTTTTAAATTGAACACAACAAGCGATTTGTCTTGTCGGCCAGCAGAATTATTATGAAAATGTAGACAATTCACGGACTATTGGTTGTTTTTATTACATTTATTTGGTATTTACAACTACAAGTGATGTTGTTCATATATGTTGAATTATCATTTGAGGCTCTTGTAGGAGAAGTTGCCCAGTGGTAACCCTCCTTCACACTGATATCTTGTTCAGTCTTCACACAATGAGAAGGTCTCGGGGCCACTTTCGCTTCAATCGTCTTGGAGGATTTTCAGGTTGGGTTTTTTTTTGTTTTTTTTTGGCCTTGAACTAGTGTTCATCTAGCCATCTATATTCTTTGCTTAGTGCTACCGGCCCCCGTAAGGCCGCCCCCGCCGAGCCAGCACGGCCCCCGAGACCGGCCAGGAAGGACACCTGGGCTCTCCATTTGTAACGGACTGTTCCCGATGGTGGTGGATAGAAACCTTACATGGTAAAGCTACCCCTGGAAAAGTCCAACACCATCACCCAGTCTGGAGCGTAACGTGCCCTGAGAGCGCAGAGATGCCCTCCCAACGGTCCCCAGCCGAACCGTCCCCGCGCGGTCCCCCTCCCGGATGCCAACATGCCTCAAGGATGGTTATATATCTTTAAACATCGATGTCGTTATCGGTAATGAATTTGTATATGGTATCTAATATTTCAAAAAGTTCGTATAGTTTAGAATTAAGTTTACCGAGGTGGGGAGTGGGATTTTATATTTCTTTAGCGCTCTAAAAATATGTTCTCTTCCGGTAGTCTTCAGTGGGCATCCCAGTATGATGTGGTTTGCATCCGCCGTTGTGGTACCGTCGCACGAGCATTTGCTTGTTTGTGTAATTCCTATCTTATGCAGGTGTGACGGGAGTTTATTGTGGTTGAACCTCAGTCTACATATAGTGGTAAAGAATTTCCTATTTCTTTTAACATTTGAAAACCACGGTTTAGACTGGATGTTTGGTTGGGCGGCAGAGTACGAGATGCCTTTGCTTTTGGATGATTGTTCGTACTCGCTTTGCCATTTCTTGCGTAATAAGACCCTATTATGCGACACAATGTCCCGGGCTGAGATCTCTTTGATGTCGTTTCCCGATAGAGCAGCCAGGTAGGGTTGGAAGTGATAAATTTGAGGTTGAGATGGGAAAGTGGTGGCCGGTTGGATCGAGGCCACGATAGCACAAGTGGTACAGCAGCGGAGTATCAAGCTGAAGATCGTGGGTTCGAATCCCGCTCCTGCAATTGGCTTTTTTATCTCAACTAAAAACCTTAATTAATTGTAACCAGTAAGTACATCATGTTCCTATGTTATATTGTAAAAATGGACGTAAGAAAAGTCATGTTTTGCGTTTGAAAATGTTAAGCCAACAAGCAATTTTGATAAAATATTTAGTTAATTTATTCTAAAAATTGACCTTATAAATATGCCCTCTATGTAAACGTAAATTATATATTTTATATTAAAATGACTGCAATCTGTGAGGAATTTATTATAATTGCAATTGCTTATAATTATAATTAATTCAAATCATAAAACTTACTGCTATTAATTTTCACTTGCGATAATAAAATGCAATGTCACGTCGTACTAATTTAATTTTACTTCATTTGGATATTATTGCTAAGACGCAAACATAAAACACGGTTTAAAAAAAAGAGCAGTGCAAAATTTTCAAACCGTTAAATAACGACGGTTGGCTCCTATTGATCAGAGTTGAACTACCGCGGATGTACCAGGACCGTTTTACTTTTCCCCACAAAGACAGTTAGTCTAGACGGACCCATAAATAACCAGTGCGGAACCGCTGAAGATGCTCCATCCACTCATCATCCGTTCAACACAGCGACAAACGGCCCAAGTTTACACATGACTACACGGATCTGCGCTCTGGAGAAAGTTTATGATTTAAAGTTTGATCAGAACTGATCATCTCCGTTCCGCCTGTGTTCGCCGGTAAATGGGGGTTCATCTGGAAGATTTTGCTCAAGAATTTTGTTATTGGACTAGTTTGAATTAGATTGAAATACGGATGGTCACTTTTTTTTTCCCTCTCTGTTCTGACAGTTCTTATGTTGAGTTTACAAATAGACTGGGCGGCCTAAGTTGGACGGAAAAGGACGATCAACACACTAACAGGCGTGATTTTTTTTCTAATGAGTACGTGATTTGTGAAAACTTCTTAAACTTCGTTCAGTCGTAACAAGTTCAAGGAATTTTTTAATTTTGGCCTTGGTCCGCCTATTCTCGCTGCGTCTTCATAAGCCATGTGCGTTTTCAATACAAGGCCAAAGTCAGAAAAAATTTATATCATTGACCCTTTAGTCAAACACTGAGAAAACAAATCTCTTAATTATCTTTTTTATCTGCGCAAACAGACAATCGGAAGAAGAAGAAGAAAGGTGTCGCATCCCGGATTGGAATATCAAAAGAAAGGGCTTCCAAAAGCTATCATCGGCTGAATAGTTAGTTCCGTTCAGCGTTGCCAACCGCTAAGCCAGAATTGCTTCTGGAACCTCCGGGGATAAAAGTGGATTGGTTCGAGTAACATCCAACATTTCCTTGACTCCTAAGGGTATTACAAAAACGGGGGGGGGTCAATGATATAAATATTCCAGGCAAGACTGCCTAGGGCTCTTTCCGAAATGGAGTCCCCGTGTAATAAATTAAGCTAATGGGGAACCTGCGAAAGTGTCTCCTTGAATTCGTTTCATTTTGCGGGCTCTGAATTCAAAGCACGACCTGCGGCCTAACCATTTCGTGCAGTTCGTTCAGTCGTGACGAGTTCGAGGACCCTTTTGTTTTTGGGCTTGGTCCGCCTATTCTCGCTGCGTCTTCATAAGCCATGTGCGTTCCTAATACAAGGGCAAACTCACGAAAAAAATTATATTGTGTATTCCTACAAATGAAAAGTATACCTTTAAAAGTAGTTGAACAATAAAATTTTACTTTAAAAAAAGTGATTACTATGTTGACACACTTTTAAATAATGTCGGCGGTGTTTGTTCTTCTGCTACTATGAAAACAGTTCAACAGACGGACCCAGGATTAATCTCAGTTCCGGTCAGTTCACTGCTTTCAATGCTTGAATGTTAAAACTACATGGATTTTGTTAGTTCAAATGGCAAAATTACAATTTATAAATCAGGTATTACTAAGGTTCCTTATTCAAAAGCTCCCAAAATAAAATAATTCTTTGTCTTTTTGAATTTATGTAATCAAGTAATTTAAATTATACAACGATCATTTCGAAAGCAAATTATTACGTGGAAGGTGCGGGATGAAAGGTTTCTTACATGAGGGTCTGCGTGACAGTATAATTTATTTATTTATTTTTACGAGGGTTCTCAACAGCAGAGGTCACCCCTCAGGGAGCCGGTGTTTTTGAAAAAAAGCCCAATTGTAAGTATATCGGGTTCGAATGCAGGGCCGCTGGATTCGAACCCGGGACCTTTACCTTAGATTGATGAGACTAAACCGTTGCGGCCACCGACGCCCCCAAATTTGGTCCATTGTTGAATGTATTGTCCAGAATCCGAATTGGTGGTAATTTAAAAATAAATGTAAACAATTAAAATATTAGTAAAATTGTGTTAAAATGAAATAATTGCAAAATTTAATTATTTTATGTGAAATTAATTTTTGAGGTCTGCCGATTGATGAACGTGTATTTTGATCTCTACTGTCATCCTTAATTTTACAATTTGAAATTATGAGTTTGAGTGCAATTTCGGTTAGCCGGTAATTTTTTTTATAGATCTGTAAAACATATCTTGGAAACGCCTAATCTCACTGATAGAACAATACAGACATCAGTTGCTCCTGAACTTTTATTCTGTTATGGTATCACAGATTTTTGCACGAAAATTACACGCCAACGACGGCTCTCGACAGTATAATTGTTTGTGAAACTTCTTGTACCTAGATATTTTTCGAACTACAGGGACTCGTATATTTTACTATAACCTAATGCGAAGCACCTAACGTATGATTTTTCGTGACAACTGGCAAGAATCATCTATTTCGACGTTTTGGCGTACCTGGGTCAGATTTTGGTCTTATCCATCCATACAACCGTCGAATTTAGATTTAAGAGGGTTTTCTTCAAGTAGGACAATTCGGCTCCCAATGCGTGCAGTTTTAACCTAAACACACTGACTCTATCACTGGTTCTTACATACCTTCCCTGTTATTTACATACCTTTCACTCAAGTAGATGGAGTTTTAGATATTCGACCACCACCCTTTCTTACACATATAGACCACTATACAATCAATACCTAGTCTAAAAGGTGGTGGAATGGAGGACTTGACATTCCCCCATCGAGTCTTGTACAACACTAACGTTCATGCATATAAATACATTCTCAATAAACAGTCAATGCATCTAGCACCAAATTTATATATATGCAACAATAGGATTACATACATATATAAAACAAATCTGTTATACATATTTATTAGTAACGATGAGTTGGATTATCGACCTGCTGGAAACATGAAGTTTTTTCGGAGGATCTATGGAATTCGCCCTAGTGGCGGAATCTGTTAATCAAGGGAGAAAAAACGAGTTTATCCCTTAGCCTTTGTTCCTCTCGTCGAAGAGGGTTAGTTTTTTGATCTGTGATCTTAGTGTATAGTAATTTAAATGTAAGATAAGTTAATTGGATATATGTATGTGTAAAAAACACACTGTGATCGCATGTACCTGAAAAAAAGGAAGGTTTTTACTAGTTTTTTAGACTTTTATGAGGTAACCTTTTCTCGACCACGTTTTTTAATTTTTATTGTACTTATAGTTGTAATTTTTGATTATTAATTTATTCAATTTAAATAATATTTAGATGCTGAGCACCAAAAAAAACGTAATGTACTTCTGTGCCCAAAACACCATGTCTTTTTATTTCCCCATTAAGGTTTAAGTAAGACATTTCAATTTTTGTGCAATTTGTTTTTCATGTTTTTAATTGTTTTATTATGTGATAATAAAACAGGCCTGAAGATGACAGTATAAAAACTATCGAAAGCTCGGCGAAAACCGAAAGGAAGTTTTTCTCTGTGTTGACCTCTTCCGTAGATCCCCCCCCCCGAAACACAGAGACACCCGAAAAAACTTCATATTTATTAGTATTAACTCCAGTTTCTTCCAGAATAAGATTAGGACCGAAAGCTTCCCCGCTGTACAATTTTTACATCGGGCAGCATTCCTACTCGGCACCTTTATGGAGACAAGGAATGACACCCTTCAATGATGTTGCACACGTTGAGCACCCTGCCCATGCTGGGCATATTTAAGTGGGCTTTGGCTCAAAATTAATTTGGTTATCTAATTTGTTATGTGTTATTTATCAATTATTATTACCAATGTGTGGTGATTAGTGACAGTTAATCGATAATTATTCGGAAATCGTGAGATGCGGTCTGGTGTGATGTAGGTTTCAGAAAAACATTTTTCCTCTCACACTACTCTCTCATATCCCTAGATGTTTCATCTTTGTTTACCAACATTCCCATAGACACAACATTGAACATTATTAAAGATAAATGGCCCAACATAACATCACACACAACTCTATCAAAGAACACGTTCATAACAATGATCCGACACTGCTGTGTTAACGGATACTTTACATACGACAATCACTTTTACAAACAACTTTTTGGTATAGCCATGGGTAGCAACCCAGGCCCGATACCGGCAGGCATAATTATGACACGTATATTAAATACAGTCATCCCACAACTTCCTTTCACATTACCCTTCCTCACTAAATACGTAGATGATATATTGACAGCTGTTCCCCCAGATTAAATTCAAACTACATTGGATACATTTAATTGCTTCCACCCACGCCTACAATTTACACATGAAATCGAAAACAACAAAAAATACCATTTTTAGATACACTTGTAATAAAACAACCAGATGGCACATTAATCACAGATTGGTATCAAAAATCAAGAAACACAGATCGCTACCTCAACTTTACATCTCACCATCCTTTTCATACAATAATAAACACGGCCAAAGGGTTACTTCACAGAATGATTACCCTAAGGCATGAATCATTTCACCACAAGAACATAAAGATATACAAACAGATCCTCCATAACAATCTCTACCCTAAACACATTATTAACAGAATATTTTTATCCCAACTAAAAACATTAATTAATTGTAATTATTAACAGAATAATCAACAACTACAACTCAACACTAACACCATCCACTATTACTAATAATACCACATTAAGTCTATCAATTACAAAGAAACCAGCATACATTTCTATGCCATTTATTCAAGGCCTATCACATAAATTAAACACATATCTCTCATCCGATAACTTCAAAATAGCTTTCAAAAATTATAAAACAATCGAAACACTTTTTTCCAAAATTAAAGATCCCACACCAATAACAAATAAATCTGACGTTATCTACAAGATCAACTGTTTAAACTGTCCGGCAACTTACATCGGTCTTACACCCCAATATCTGGACAAGAGAGTAAAGCAACATATCTATGATTGCAAAAAACCCAAGCAAAATCCTACAGCACTCGCTACCCACCATTTTGAACACCAACACAATTTCGACTTCAAAAATCCAAAAATATTACATACAGAACAAAACAAACATAAACGTAATTTCTTAGAAATGGTATATATCAACAGAGATAAACACAGCATAAATTACAGAACAGATACATGTAAACTCAGTCGCAGCTACGCCAATATCATTAATCAAATTCAATATAGATAACATACATATATCATTACATTACAATCCACACATCAAATATTTTTCATAGTCTAATTGTCCAACAATTTAGCTTTCCTTTTCCTATTTATCCCTTTCTATATAATCCTGAAAGGATATAGGATATATGAAAGGATATACAGGAAAGGCCGAGCCATTACCAACACATTGTTTCCCTTCGTCGGCTCTTTTCACCTCAAAGAAGCCTTCGCCTTATACAAAAATGTCTTTTCTATACCGACTTCCTTCTCCAACGTATATAAACATAAAATACCAAAATCTCACTTGCACTCTCAACATGACACGGAAGAATGGCACAATAACACAGAAGCCAAACACTTTGAGTGAGTAGAAATTCTTTGATTGAAAATAAAAATATATTTTGCATTGTATAAATTCACTTTTCCACATCCTAAATGTATTTGTTAAATGTAAACATTGTTTGTAAATCCCAGAATCTGAAGATGATCTCAATAAAGATCAAAACGTTGGCACGCATAAAGAAAATGTTTTTCTGAAACCTATCACACCAGACCGCATCTCACGATTTATGAATAATTATTACCAATTTTTATGTAAAGACGGTTGAGAAGAAAAGTTCTGTCTCGATCGGCACTCTAATTTTTCTTCTCAATCGTCTTTGCATAATAATTGGTAATAATAATTAATAAATAACACATAACCAATTAGATAACCAGAAGTAAATGTCCATGTCAATCGTGTATGACAAATTCTGAGTCGGATTATGATACTTCCGCGGTTTCGATTTTCCCGGTGCCACCTACCAATCGTGTTTTTTGACGCGCAAGACCATTCCGGATGACCTCTTGATAGTGCCACTTTTACTGTTTTTTATGGCTCGTTTAGCCTTATCGGTAAGATCGCAATAGTAAGGTCTGAATGAACGGTCCCTCTTTTCGCCGCCTCATCAGAATGTTCATTGCCTTTCAGCCTTACGTGTCCATTTTGGATATTTGTTCATATAAATTGGATGCATAGTACAGGGCATTGTCGATGGTTCCACAGACATTGGATTGTAAGGAGAAAGGAAGGAGGTTGTATCGTTTTGTTGAACCCTAAAATTCGATGCAGTGTTTGTCTCAAATGAGTGAAATAAATTGATTATTTATTTTGTAGTGTCATTTTCTGTCGTTTTTCCAACGATCTTTTAAGTAGACAGATGAATCTGTTTAGTTTTTGTCTTTCGAGTCATGGTTGTGGATTCCATGTATGTCTTTTATCAATTTATTGTCTAACAAAGTGGACTACATTAGTCGGATCGAAAGAGGAATAATCACTTAACAAATATTTGGATAGTTAGTTGGTATTTCATGTTCCCTAAAACAACGATAAAATGATTAGAAATTAAATGTGATATTTTCTTTTGGAATCTATGGGGAATAAACCTCCAAGGTGTTTTATTCTGCTGTAAGCCATTAACCAGCGTGAAAGATGAAATTAGGGAGAATATTGACAAACATTTATACGAAAATTAAAAAAAAAAACGAATGCAATGGAATAAATAAGCAAAAACATTGTTTTTAAAATAATTTTGATTTTCCTTTCATTATATTTTAAAGCTTTACGTACAATTTTTCATATATTGGCAATAAAAAGCGAAAAGAAAAAGAGGCCCTGAGGTTCATAAATCTCCCCAACACAAGATAAATTGGTATTTAAAAAATGGGACATATTTAGTTTGTTCTGAGATATCCAATGTTCCATTTCAAAATTTATAGCTCCTTCGAATTTTATCCAATGTTTCCCATTTTACAACCATTAAAAAGCTGGTTCTTCTTGAAAGGATTTTATATCATTTTAAGGGGGGAAAAGAACGATAAACTCAATGGAAACTCCTCAAACCTTTTATTTTATAACTCTAGTTTTGATTTATATCCGGGTGCCAAGCTTGTTGTGTAACTTGTAGGTTAAAAGGGTGTAAAATTCCGTAGAGCATTCAGAGGTAGAGTTGTTCCAAAGTTATCACCATTTTTGTGACCTTGGCATTAGAGGAAAACGACTCTACACTTTGTTTCTTACTTTAGTAATCAGCAACGAAAAACAACAACAATATTTTAATCTTCTTTTCTACGACGATTCATCACAAAATAGCTATTATAATTCCTTAGATAGCTTTAAGTCAATTCCCTGCAAATTGATTATTTTCGAGTTTTTGCGTTGGTAGTATGACAAAAGTATGAGTCTTTATAATCAATGATCCGTGCAGGTAGTTCATTCAAAGTTGTTAATATCAATTTTTAACGCCTGTTGGAAAAGCAATGTTATTTTCGACGACAGATAGAAAATAATAGAGGTGTAAACTGGAAATCTTAAAAAATAGTTTTTTTTGCATTGTATAAATTCACCTTTTTCCACATCCTACATGTATTTGTTAAATTTAAACAATGTTTGTAAATCCCAGGCCCTGAAGATGATCTCAATGAAGATCGAAACGTTGGCACGATAAAGAAAATGTTTTTCTGAAACCTACATCACACCAGACCGCGTCTCACGATTTACGAATAATTACCCCATCAAAATTGACCCGAAAATGTACTTTGCTTAATGTAAACTACACTTTCACAATGATATCATCAACTTAGAAAGTTAATTTAGAATATTTATTAATATAAACTATTGTTATTTGTTTCAATAGTACAGTACTCAACTGAAGAAAAAAAAATTATTTTTATTCAAAGTATAGTTGAGTAGTGTCACTAGAAACCACGTCCTCCGGTTCAGTACCCCGCATTACCACTTGAGATATATTAACTGTCCTCGAGACGCAAACTAATCATCTCAACCTACAACTGTCGTAGGTTCGGGTTCAGCTCGTGACACTAATTTTTCAACTCAACCATACTTTGCATAAAAAATAATAAATTTATTATTTTAAATCGTTTTCCGATATGTGCTATGCAGATGTATTTTATTTGTTTGCAAATAATATAATATATTTCATTCATTTTTCTTAGTTATTAAGTGATTAAAATATCGTGATCAAGTGTGATTATCTGGAGGTCGTCGGTTGATTCTCTCTCGCGACACTAATTTTTCCACTCAACCATACACGGCATAAAAAATTAATTAATTAAAATAATTACTTTGGTTAATAGGAACAACTAAATATGTATATGTATGTATAAAAATTTCTATGAAAATACTATTTTAAATTGACTTTTTGAAATAAATTGCATTATCAATTTTTAAATATCTTCATTCGATCTTAATAATTAATTATTAATTTATGGAGTATTTATTTTTTAATGATTGGATTTAAATATCAAATATGGACCATTTTTGCGGTTTTCCAACTCTTTTTGGTCCTTAATTTGTCATTCTATAGAAAAAAATAACTTTTGCAGATTTTTCATCTATCAATTTTTTTTACTAGCAGGAAACAAGTCGTTTGTGTAATCTGAAAAATTCAGGGTCAAGTTGCACGCTCGAGAGGGAAAAACTAAGTTTTTGACTGTTGTTGAAATAACTGTACTTTTTATCGCTTTTGCTGCTTTCACAAGGTGTGTCTCAATTCCTATCCCTTCAAATATTTAAACTAGTTTAGGATTCATATTTACTTTCCTGGTATTTTGCGGGCCAGTAGCTCTTATCAAAACATCACTATCAAAAGATACCTTTTCCCAAGGTTTATTTAGCCGGCTCTGGTAGCATTTCACACACTATATTTTATGTATCTGCTTGTTTCAATAACTTTAAAATATTCAAACTCAATTAATGATCCTTAAATTTTTTAAGTTCCAAGTTTTTCCGTTGAAAAAAGTAAACATTTAATCTTTTATTTTTTGTTAAATAGAAATATGAAATAATTTATCCAAAATTTTTTCTCAGGTTTTGCACAACTTACATTATGGCAGCAGGTTATCAAAAAGTATTGTGCGCTTTTTCATTTGTTATTTTTTAATACATTTGCATAGAAGGATGAGATGTGTTCATATTATTACCAAGCAGATAATGCGATCGTTCCTAAAGAAAAGGTGTCTTGCACAGATCATTGTAAATTACAAAATATGTTTTTTTATAGCTTCAAAGTCCGTAATTCTAGCGGAAGATTTAGGTTTAACAATAAAACTAGCGAAAAATTTCAATGATCTGAATTGAGCTCAAATGAATTTACAATTTAAAATAGATCTCAGTAAATAACGCTTTAACAAAATTCCTCCACGTTGAACAAGTGGTTTCGGTTTTTGATTCGTAGGTAGCCACGCTAGTGGTTCTGGGTTTGAATGCAGCGCCCATAAAATTTAAACTTATAGTCTAGCGTAAATGCTGAGCTTCAGCCTATCACTATGATTAATAGTCCATAAGTTCAGTTGTATAATATCATCACTCATCCAAAACTTCAGGAAAAATGAGATCACGGTTTGTATTCTCGTTCATGATTATTGGCCGTTGCTCCTCAAAGAATAATTTTTGGATGCAATAGCATTCGTGAACTTACTAATAGGTTGGCAAATTATCTTCCAAATCCAAGGAACGAAATGCAGTACATAGTAATCTCATCCTAATTTTGTGCTTCATATGAGATCAAAGTGTTTAATATGATCTGCAACCTGTGTATTCATGCCAAATTGCATGCAGTTCACTTCAAATAACTATTTTTATTATCTTCTCTGCATATTAGAGAGAGAGAGAGAGAGATAGAGATGAAGGGAGGGAGAAAGAGAGACAAACTGAGAGAGAACAAACCGAAATAAAGGAGAGAGCGAGAGTGCGTGAACGAAGTGAGGTAGAGTAAACGAGAGTTTGAGTGGGCGGGCGGGCGAGAGAAAGGTAGAGAGAGAGAGAGAGAGAGAGAGAGAGAGAGAGAGAGAGAGAGAGAGAGAGAGAGAGAGCGAAATTGATGGAAGGAAAGAGAGGGCGAGAAAAAGATAAAAGGCGAGAGAAAGAGAGAGAAACAAGGAAATTGATGCAGAGTGAAAGAGAGTGACGGGAGAAGATAGAGTGAAATATAGATTAAAGAGATAATGGTAAAATGGTGTGAGCATGAAAATTAAATGTCAGAATGATAGATAGACACCTAAAAAACAAAAACAAAATACATGGACAGATAGACACAAAAGGAGGGTTAGATGGAGAGAGAGAGAGAGAGTGAGAGAGAGAGATATATTGAAATAATAAAATGGTGTGAATACTAAAATTAAGGGAAAATTCGATAGGTGAGGTTGAGATGGGAAGTTAGTGTCTGGGTGGATCGAGGTCACTATAGCTCAAGTAGTAGAACAGCGTCGTATTTAGCCGAAGGTCGTGAGTTCGAATCCCGCTCGTGACATTGACAATTTTATCTCGACCAATACTTTTCATAAATATTAATTAATTCAACTACAATTAAATGTAAAAGTGATAGAAAAATACCTAAAAATCTGCATTAAAAAGTACATAGATAGAAATTCATTCATTGCACCAATACATTTTTGTTCTTACGTGCCATATGTTAATTGGAAAATACATGGGCGGGTTATATAAATCAATAGAAACCGAAATGAAGAAAAGAGAGGGAGTTATGACAGAAGTGAGATAGAGTAAAGAAGAAAGAGAGGGGGAGAAAAAGGTAAAGAGAGCGAGAGAGAATGTGAAACAGGGAAATTGAAGTAGCGAGTGAAAGAGAGGAAGAGAGAGGGCGAGAGAAAGATAAAGAGTGAGAGAAGGAGAGAGAAACAGGGAAATTGTTGCAGAGAGAGAGAGAGAGAGAGAGAAATATAGAAAAAGAGAAAATGGTAAAATGGTGTGAACGTGAAAATTAAATGGGACTGATAGAACGATACCTAAAAACAAGCAAAAATATATATAAAGAAAGGGATGGTTAGATCGCTAGTTTGGATGTTCCCGCTGATATTACCAGTGTGTGTTGGAAAAGAATGAGATAGCGTGAGGGAGTGAGAGAGAGAGAGAGAGAGACAAACTGAGAGAGAAAGAGTGAGAGGAGAGAGACAGTCAGACAGAGAGAGAGAGAGAGAGAGAGAGTGAGAGATAGAAAGAAAGAGAGAGAGANAGAGAGAGAGAGAGAGAGAGAGAGAGAGAGAGGGAGAGAGAGAGACAAACTGAGAGAGAAAGAGTGAGAGAGAAAGAGTGAGAGAGAGAGACAGTCAGACACAGAGAGAGAGTGAGAGAGAGAGAGACAAACTGAGAGAGAGAGGGGGGGGGAGAGGGAGGGAGAGAGATAGAGAGAGAGAGAGAGAGAGAGAGTGAATAAGAACGTATGGGTCGTGTCCTTTTTAGATGTGCTGGTTATATCTTCAACAGATCACATTATCAATCAATATTTAATGGTTTTGAGTCAGGTTGAATATTTCTATCTGCCTTTGATAAAACTTAAACAGGTTACCTCAGGACCAATGTTTTAAAACTTCAAATAGGACTCCATACCTCTTGACACATCATATTAAAGGATTTTCAGAAATGAATGCCAAAAATCGATGGTAAATTAGTGAACAAATAGTACAGTTATTTTCAAAGTTGGTAAAAACGTATCAGTTTGTTTTCGATTTATTTAATTTTTTACAAATAGAACTTTTTGTTTAATGCGTTTTTTTTTCAATGAAAACAACTTGTTGAAAATAATGTCTAATTGACAAATTAAATTTGCAAATATTGCAAATAACTCTTTTTATGGCACCCATCAAGCTGGAGTTTCATCGTTTTTCCAGAGGAACCTATTCTAATATTATTGGTAAATCCATTTAAATATTTTCCGAAGAAATAAGAATCAAGTGTGAACCACTTGGTACGCAATTCTGGTGTTTCCGGAGCCCACGTTTGAAAATTCCACCGATACACAGTATACGATTTGTAGTGAACTTTGATTCATCTGTCCACGGGCATGGTCAAATAATTTATTCACTGCCCCAAGTGGGCATTTCCGCAATAAACATTATTAGAATTGTTCGGAGTACATATCTAATTTTGTTCTTTGAAAAACTCAAAATCCTTACAATAATTCAAGCAGATAGATTTGAATTTTTTCCTACCATAAAATCCCCAGTTCTTAGGCAAAATTACGCTGCCTTTTCTTGATAGCTGATGATAGCTTAATAGACCCTCAACTTTTCTGCAACCCCTCATGTTTGGAATGTTTTGTGGCTCATTCCAGGATGATCTAGAAATTTATGCGAATACAACTCGACCGTACGACCAGCAATACCGCTAATTCATTAAAGCCATCGTAGTTCATCGATTAGTTTATATGAGCTCAAATCTGCACATGCTTACACGCATGTACATACATACAGGCGGGTACAGAGTTGAGCTTATCACGTCTCGTTATCAAGTCCACCAACAATTCCTTTTATTCTCGGTGCGAACAACAGCTAGGTCATTTCAACACAAAACGCATATAGTTTCCATTCACACTATTATTCCATCTTGAATGCATTCTTTCATAATTACATTCCAATTATTTAGTTAATTTTGACTGACTTATAGAATCTTACTGAATGTAACTGAGTATTAATTATAAAAGCTTTTTACGCCGAAAAAAATCTAGTGGTTTCCTTCCCGCTCATGAGACTAATTGTGCAAATAATGACAATAATTCAATATTATTTTTATTTATTTTTTATTTTTTTTAACTGGGGCTTCCGACATCTAGGTCATTTCTGCCCCAAACTAAGTCAATATGTCAATATTCTATTCACACTTTCAAACACTACATTCATACAAATAAATACATTCATACACATAAATACATTCATACACATAAATACATCCATACAATACACTCATTCCGTTTGGTTGGTGGAATACTTGATATTCCTCCACCGACCTATACTCAATCTAACCTAGATTGGGGTCGATGGGGTACTTTTATAAATATTCCGCCATCGACCCCGAACACACACTCATACGCTCTCAATGTTCGAGGGACGATGATGACGTTATATTTCACCCTCACCCCTCGCCATTCACGCTAATAAATACATGCGCTGAGACAAAACATATAGATACACATCTCATAAGACATTACATACAATAAAAATCCCCAATTTCCCCCAAAAAGCGAAACAGGGGACCAAGAAACCCGCTGCAGTGCTCGAGTACCATTTTCAGATTGTATGGCATGCCTACACGCTCCCTGTAGGGAGCCAAGGCATGACATGTTTCCAGTATGTGGGACACATAGAGCAACCTTTCTCTGCATAAGGGGACCTGCGCGGAGTTTGGCCCAAGAGCAGGTGCCCGTGTGTCAACCGTGTATGGCGTATTGTTAATCGCGTAAGGACGATTTCTTGTTTCCGGCTCAGGTTCTCAGGGGGGGGATCTACGAATCGTGCTCTTCACGCGCAAAAGCCTCTCGGACGACCCGGCCCACTGACGCTGCCATCTTCCTTTATCATGTTCTTTACTCCTAGCTTGGCGGCAGAAGGCCTGGTCGCGATGGTCCGATCTGAAGGTATGGTTCTTGTTGGTTGTTAAGTTAGTTGGATCTTTAAGTTTCTGGTTTTTTTTCCTAATCTCTTCTATGATGAAAATAGAGAGATAGTGTGGATTGTTACGTCAAGTTTTTAATCTAGGAATGTGTATGTTCAAATTTTCTAGTTGGTCTTTTATAGACATTTTTGATTATCATCATTATTTTTATACTTGCATTATAGTCGGTTTTGATCAGGAACGTTTTGACGTGGAAACAACGTAAAATGGCTAGAAATCAAAAGTCATATACCCAAAACTTCGAGGATAGGTAGACCAACATTCCAAAATGGCCTGTACGATTATAGATGATTAAACTACACGTTTATCAACTTTCAGACCCCATGAACAAATATAATTTCAACCTTGTATTGTTAAAAGTTGCTAGTGGTTTTGTGAAGTGAATCGCTCAGGTTCATTTATATAACATAAAACAACGATATAAATATAATCTTGTAGTGTGGAATTTTAATAAAGAAAAATAGCCATGATTATATAAATAAACGTTTTAATAAATTTCAAAGCCCTCCGGGCTTCCTTTTTAATTCCACTGTTAATTAAGTTCTTGCGTAATGTGTTAGTCGTGTTGCTTCAAAGGTTTTCCAATTTTGTTGGTTTTTCTCAGAGGTTTTGTGCCTAATTTGTTAAATAGATTGGTACATCTTTTTCTTTATATTTGTTTAAATCATTTGCTTACTGGATTATTTTTATTAGTTTATTTTCTATTAATAAAACCGTATTATGACTGTGAACTTCAGACATTATTAATAAAAAACACAGATATAAGAAAGGTTCAAAATATAAACCTTGTGGTACTCTAGATTTAATATTTGTAAAATTAGGCAAAGCTTTTTTTTTACTTTTACATGGTAAGTTTGGGCCATGGAAGACTAAAATATTCAATCCTTTTTAAATCAAACCATGAGTTACACAATTAAATTCGTTACTAGTGTATATATCACACACCCACAAGAAAAGTGACACAAACCCAAAAAATGAAAATTTTACAGGAAGACAAATGGAAGTTTACTTTTTTTTTACTTTTGTATTAAGTAGACGCCGTTACGATTGTTGGCAATAAAAACTGTCATGATCCATCAATTTTGCCTTCCTTTTTTCCAAGACTTAAATTAAAACACAAAAATTTAAAAATCAAGCAGTACTACCCCTAAAAAACTACCCATCTTTGAGTTGTGATACTTTTCTTGCGTATATTATTAGCTCTCAATAATTTAAGGTTGGTTTACTCTAAAGATAATAACGGTTAATAAATGACTGTAAAGTTATTAATTTTTTGTGATGGTAACAGACATCATACAAAATAACAAACGTGCACCAATATCCATGTAGAAAGTTTTACTAAAAATATTTTTGGCCAAAATGTGCTTTCCTCCTAGAGTCAGGGCTAATTATTTATTTAAAATATAAAATTAATTATTATAATAACCGTTTTATTGATTAAGAAAAATAATATAATTAATACGTTAAAAAATCATTGAAACTATAAAATAATGTAAAAGTTAAAAGTCAACTTTGTTAAAAAGAAAAAAAAAGGAGGGAAAATTCAAAAGGTGGGGTTGAGATAGAAAGTTAGTGTTCGAGTGGATTGAAGTCACGATAGCGCAAGTGGTAGAGCAGCGGCGTATCTATCTAAGGTCGTGGGTTCGAATCCCGCTCGTGACGCTGATTTTTTTATCTCAACTAAAAACCTTAATTAATTGAAAGATATTAATTGGTAAAGCGGACCACGAACACTAGTGGATTTGTTTAAAAATATTGAAAAAGCAATATTTTAATTAAGAATGTTATTAAATTAAAAGAAATGAAACTAAAATAATTAACAAACACTGTAAATCAATGTCTTGATAGAAAAAAGCAAATTCAGTTTTTTACTGCCGAACTTTTGACTTATTTTAAGGATATCATTGGGCCTATATTAATTTCACATTACGAACAACATAATTGATTTAACAATTGTTTTTCATAATGTGAAAATGTGACTCCAGCGCATCATAAAAACCTTCAGTAAACAAGAAAATAACTGACGTAACCTGAAATGGACCACTTTTCCTCAGATATACTCACACCGATGCTTTCAAGCTCGACACTAAGATATGCCACTTTTCGTGAATGGTGACTAATGCGATATCCGAAAATATTCGATACTAGTACTCGATACTGGTATCGAAAAAAATATTCAATATTACTCAAGTATCGAAAGGAATTATTCGATACTAAAGAGTACTTACTCATAATGAGTACTTTTTTCAACATTCATAAATGATCAACTTACTATTGGGGGCTTGGTTTAAAATACACTGATACGTTAAAATAATCAAGAAATTGCAGTTTTTTTAATTTTTAAGTAATTTTTCAAACAGTGGATACGTAGGCAAGAACAAGGAAAAGCTGCCAACACATTTCAACATAATATATAATATATAATAAATAATAGATATTTCAATTTCATCGTTGTCGAGTTATGAGAAAATCGATGAACGGTTGTTTGGTTTACAAATGTTTGAGAAAGATAAGACGTAATCCACAGAGTTTACAAGATGCCAAAAATTTAGTTTTCTTAGTAAAATAACCTCATGCCTTACTTTTGGGAGGAGATACGATTTGAAGACAAAAACATTTTGTAAAAAATTACTGAAATTGAAAGTGCGAGGTGCAACGCGGGAAAGAATTTTGAGTTACCAACCACCAATTAAAAATCTAATTAACTTTGTTGAATATGCCACTAGTACACGCTCCTAAGAGTAATTAGTCAACTCCCAGTTAGATGAAGGGTAAGTTTCGAACTGTAAATAACAATTTAATATTACTTAAACCCTCGACGAAAAATTTATTTCAGTTTATTTTCCGATACTATAAAAAGGATTCGATACAGTACTTGTGTCAAATGACCAATATTCGATACCAAAATTACTCTGTATGGAAAGAAAATACTCGATACTTTACTCATATCGATTGTTATCGCACATCACTAATGGTGACCGTACTTTCCCACCAATTCAAAAGTGACACATGTGCTGCCTAGCAGCTAAGATTCCAGCTAAATTTGCGTCATTTTTCCAGTACCATCACATACCCGAATACTTTAAAAAAACTAAATAAGCCCGTTTTTATAATTTTTCGACTTATTCCCTTTTCTTTTGGGTGTAATAAGACATCAGCTTGTTTGCCCTGACAAACATTTTCTTACAATGCATTAAAAAGTTGGAGTAGTGCAACAAGTGTATAGAAGGCGGGACTGAAAGCCTTATCACACGCTCAATTCAAATGTACTGCCTCCCTAAGCGCGATACAGAAACTGAGCGTCCGCAGAAACATTAATCAGGAAATTAAACGAATAACGGAAAGGGATCGATGTCAGAGGGAAAAAGGTCGTCCTGCCATGGTTCCTGGGCACATTGGTATAACCTGCTAACAAGCAGGAAAGTTGAGCCACGAAGAGACCACAGAACCCCACCCGCTTTGTACGTACAGCGGACTTACGAAGAAAGATTACTAATTTTTTATTTCATCTGCAACTTTCGCTACAGTAAGTAAAGTCAAGTATCATAGAATGACATGATAACAAACCATTATGGGAGAATCCTCCTTTTAGTAATAGACCCTTACACTACACACACACACACACACACACATCACTCAAACAAACCTTAGGCCATTGCTTCTTTAGCCACTTCTCGTCGGGTGAACAGAAAGTGTGTTTTGGAATTTTGATAACGTATTCTTACAAGGTCGTGAGCGAATCGTATGTGAAGATCAGTCTGAACAGTTTTATTGGAGACGTAGAATGGAGCATTCAGTATTTTTCGTAGGATTTTGAATTACAGATACTAGATACGGAATGACTTGGAATCTTTGGGTTGACTGCTAATGCGATAAAAAATGAGCAGATAATCCGATAAACGAAACAAACAAATCTAAATTTTATAATATAAACGTCTAGAAGGGTCATACTTACCAGCTTGCGCATAGGTCATACCAAGATTACGCGTCGACACTTTCTAATGGATGTGAGACTAAATAAGTGCCCGTTGTGGAAAGAATATATCACGGTAGAGCCTTAAATAAAAGATTGCAAAGAAATAAAATATTATTTCTGCACATAAAGAAATACGACATCCGAATGGCCTATGCTCGGGTTTGAGGCAATTCAGCGTGCACAGATCCAGCATCTCAGGACTATAAATAATTTTAATTTTTACCGATTTACTCCTTCATGTATTTGATGTGTGTTATTTATTGTAATATATTTTTTTAGTGAATGAAGGGTATTATCCAAAAACTCCGAAGAACATCGTGTATTCTGGGGTACTCCTGACTGTACAGTTTTATCTTGTTTCTGGATATTTGTGTTATTTTATCCACAATCATAACAACAGGGTGCACACAGGCTATCTATATGGTTAAAAGATTTTAAAGAATTAAGAGACAGACAGACAGACACAGAGAGAGAGAGAGAGAGAGAGAGAGAGAGAGAGAGAGAGAGAGAGAGAGAAAGAGAGAGAGAGAGCGTAAAAGAGAGAGAGAGCGTAAAAGAGAGAGAGAGAGAGAGAGATAGATAGAGAGAGAGAGAGAGATAAAGTCGGTTTCCGTTTTATGATGTAACATGGATACGCTGCAGAAACAGGGAAAAAATTATTATGTTTAAAAGATGAGAATGATAAGGAAGGCAGAGCAAAGAAAGAGAAGACTTCTGATGTAGTTTTCCTGCCTAAAAAAGAAGGAAAAAACGAACATAGAAGATTTGAACTAGTTGGCTTGTTAGGTTGAAAAACATGTTGTTGAGATATAATATATTTATTATATGAAAGGACAACGATATTATAGACCAATATTCAAAATATATATGCAACAATAAACATACGACCCGAAGGTTATTAATTTCTTGAGATGGGCAGCCAATTTTCATTGTTGGTTCCGTTAGATTCCATACAAGGTTTCTATTTGTATAAAAATATTTTGGGTATTCAGTGATTTGTTGAAAATAATATGGAAATAACTGCTAATTGTGATTTATATTTATTTTGTTCAGATATATTATTATTTTGACGGAGGCTCTCAATAGCAGAGACGGGGGGCCATCGACGTCACCTACCACTGATGTAGGGTTTGTTTGTATTGTATCCGTTGTTTTGTGCATTTTTGTAAACTTTTAGTCAGTTTTTCATTTGTATTTTAAGTGCTGCCATTTCGAATCATACTTGTGTCAAAACTTAGTTTGCTCTTTGTTAGGACCAAAAAGATTGTACTACTGATTGTTTGGATATTTCCTTGAATTTAATCATTTTATGTAATGCGTTTAAGTTGGTTAACGAACGTATTTCAGTTTCGTAAAAAACATCTTCAAGTTTGGTTGACCCATCTTTTACTGCTCATATTAATTGCCCATTAAATTTTCAGTAGCTTTGTCGTGTTCTTATTTGTATTCAGTTCGAAAGTTGTTGTTAATTGTAGTTTGTTTATTGTATCTTTATTATACATAAAATCCCTCATTTTCTACTTTTCACTTTTCTACTACTCTATATAAATATGTTACATATTAACGATTAATTAAGGTTTTTAGTCGAGATAAAAAAGGTCAGTGTCACGAGCGGGATTCGAACCCACGATCTTCGTCTAGATACGCCACTGCTCTACCACTTGAGCTATCGTGACCTCGATCCACTCGGACACCAACTTCCTATCTCAACCCTACCTTTTGAGCCGAAGATCGTGGGTTTGAATCCCGCTCGTGCCATTGACTTTTTTGCAGATCGTAAATTAGTGAATTTACATATTAACGTTAATACATTTAAAAATCGATTTCATTTACTGAATAAAATTTGTGTTATAAACAAAGGAACTTTAAATGGCCTACTCGACTTAGAACAAGGAGTATTTTAGAATTTGCAATTTACAGTTTACATAAAAGCGATATTATCTAGGTCCGTATATCTTCGCAGCCTCTTGGTGCTACGTTAATTAAACCAGAACTAAATTGAATTGTTTACTCATATTTTGCCCTGACGGTTTTGCGGTCCAATATTTCAATTTATATCATAATATGAGAAGAAAGAGACAATAACGCCAATGGGCAGGTTTGTTAAAGTCAATGCATAATGCATTCATTACAGCATGTAAATCATCTCGGCAAGAAATTGACTTTTAATTGGTTCTGGAGATTGAAACAGCCTTCGTCCGGCCCAGGACGTCTAGTCGTTCGCAAATTATAAATATGTAATTGATTATGACAGGAAATAATTAGTTCCCTTCAAGGGTGTTTGGAAATCCTGCCTTTTAAATAATTTAGGCGTGAGGACAGGTTTAACGCAAAACAAGGGCTGTGGTAATTAAACGAAGATATTAAAATCAAGAGGGAGAAAATTTTTATTTATTTATTAGTGATTCTTTTGAGTTCGCAGATTTTTAACCTGTGTATATGTATGTTTTGTACATTTATTATCATTTTTACCATGAAATATGGGATGCGGTAGATAGGAGGTTTGTAAAAAGAGCTGAAAAAAATAGAAGATAAGACAATGCATTGATTATATTTACATATCAATCGGATTATTTATTAAAACAGGATTATACAAATTTATTCAAACGTTATACTTGGCATTGTTTATTGTAAATAAAAAATAGTTAAATTCAGGTTACACCCACAGGTGTCTCTTTTAGTTTATTGACGTTTTACCTGAAGTCTAGACACTTCATATTGCTTAGTCCTCTTTACTGGTGGTACTCAGGAAAGTTTTTTAGGGCCTGTATTATTTTCAAATTTTCATTATCGATTACCCTAAAATAAAAAAAAATAAAAACAAAAAAAAGGAGGGAAAATTAAAAAGGTGCGGTTGGGATGGGAAGTTAGTGTCGGAGTGGATCGAAGTCACCTTAGCTCAAGTGGTAGAGTAGCGGCGTATCTACCGAAGGTCGTGGTTTCGAATCCCGCTCATGACACTGACTTTTTTATTTCAACTAAAAACCTTAATTAAGTGAAATTCTTCTTGATGTTGTATTTTAATTTGGTTATTAAGAACTGAAAAATAAATGCCAGTCGCAGAGGTTGTCCAAGGATATGAAAAAGGACAAGTTGTACATTTCAAACAAATATTTCCATTGTGCAAACCATGAAATATTAGACTTTATTACCGCCCAAGATGTTGTTTTTGTATATCTAGTATCGGGAGACATCAGAACTTTCACAATAATCGTAGTGAAGCTTAAGTGTATACACCAAAATTAAATCCGTGTTGGTCTCTAAATATAATATATAGTTTGGTGTACAAGAAGCAATGTGAATAACGTTCTTACAAAAAAAGGTTGCACTTTTTCTATTGTGAAATCTAATTTCTGATAGCCCTACATTTTACAGCCATAACACAGAATTGAACGACTTATCGTCTGACCATGTGTTATTTAGACCTAATTTAGCCGCCGATGCTTTCCAAGAGAAATGCTTTGTCCCAGAGGGTCTCGGGGTAAATATGACTCCAAAATATTTGATATGAGATTGCCCCTGAAACAAAAGCGATTCAGAGAACTCAAACTACCCCCTCCCCTAAACTCTATGATTTTGTACTTCTCTAATTAACTCTGATGTTTTGCCTTTTTACAATGAACAAAAAAAATTGTGTATTTTGGTTTTTAAATTTATTATTCGGAGTGGGTTTTGTTTATACAAACTGGCGGACGTCAAAGAAGCTATTTTCTTTTAGTTTTATTATTTCTGAAAAATTATGCACTTACGGCCGAATCTTCTTGTTAATTCAATAGCTTACGGGTTTAACACCTACCATAAACGGAGATGGTCGTGTCTTAAAAAGAATTCCCTCGTGAGGAATGCAACCGTCCCTTGGCCGTTTGCTCCTTCGGTCCAACGAGGGGAAAATATTGCCAGAGCTCGGAGAATACAAAGGTTTACCATTATGCTACCTAGAAGACAGTATGAATAATAATGTGAAGGCGTAGAGTTTTATAAACATGGTTGACTCCTGGACTTTTTGTCTCTCCTTTTCATGGGAATATCAGAGACGTCCTAGGAGTTTTCTTCTTCCCCGCCACCAGTTCTAGACCGAAGGTCGGCCCAAAAGCGTTGGATAATTAAACGGCAACCTCCCCCGCCTTCTCCACTAATGCGAAAAGTTTACGGGAATTGCATTTCTTGTTTACTTTTTTCTCAACTAATTTGAGAAATAGGATTACTCGCCTTAAATGAGCAGGGCGTATAACGTTTTAATACGAGATAATGAACACAGGTTAAATCTTTCTTAGTTTCCATTTGACTTAATTTCGTCATATTTTTAGTTAGATGGACAATAACACTAATTTTCACAAATTTATTTAAGTTCTGACGCTTTATTCTATATTAAAAAAAATTACATAAAATACATACAATAACATTGGAAAGAATAATAAATTTAATTAAATAAGATATGTGTAGAGATTAGTGACCGTTAATCGATAGTTATTCAGGTATCGTGATATGCGGTCGGGTGTGATGTAGGTTTCAGAAAAACATTTTCTTTATCGTGCCACCGTTTCGATCTTTTATTGAGATCATCTTCAGAGCTCAAAGTGTTTGTCTTCTGTGTAATTGTGCCATCCTTGCGTGTCGTGTTGAGAGTGCCCGATCGAAACGTTGACACGATAAAGAAAATGTTTTTCTGAAACCTACATCACACCCGAGCGCATCTCACGATATCTGAATAACTTAAATAAGATATTTTTACCCTCCGATTTTTATTATCTGTCTTTGTTTCTTTTTGGTAACTCTTTTCTTTCTTCGTTTCTTCATTTTTTCTTCTGCTGCACTCTACACTCAATGCCGCCCTCCCCCTCCCCCTCTCTCTCACTCGCTCTCGCTCCCTCTCTCGCTCTCTCACTCTCTCTCTCTCTTTCTCTCTCTCTATCTATCTATCTCTACCTCTATCGATCTATCTATCTATCTGTCTATCTATTTATCTATCTATCTATTTACATATATCTTTTTTCCTTGTCTTTCTATTTTTCTTTTTTACTCTTCTCTTTTTTACCCTATTTCACACATTCTTAATTTTTCATTGATTATCTTCCTTTCTATTCTTTCGTTTCCTTTTTTACTTCCTTCCTTATTTACTCCTTGTTTCTCTCTCTCCCAATCTTTCACTTTCTCTCGTATCCCCTCTCTCTCTCTTTCCGTTTTTCCTCCTTCTTTATTTCACAATCATTTTGTCTGTCCGTCTGTCTGTGTCTCTCTCTCTCTCTCTCTCTCTCTCTTTCTCTCTGTCTTTCTATGTGTGTGTGTGCGCTCGCGCGTGCATGTGTGGGTGTGTATTTAGGTTCTCAGGTTCCTATTTTTCTTTTTCCTTCTTCTTTCTATTTTTTTCTGTAAGGTTTTTCATCTAGGTTATATGACTTTTAAAGATGTTGAAATTTTAATGACACATTTTTGGCTTTGATAATGACACTTATAAAAACACATAACTATTATTTTTTTAAAATGTATTTGGCCAAAGTCCATCTCTTCATGCATGATATTTGCAACGCATTGAATAATGTTTTTTTTAAAGCATAATTTATACCCTTAACTTGAGCGCAGTTAAATATGTAATTTATGTTATTTTCGAATAAAATTTATTATTTTTCGAATAATATTATTTATTATTAAATATTGACATAATTTTATTTTCAGTCTGCGGCACATAAGCAAAAAATTGATTTAATTATTTATTGTAAGAATGTTCCTTGATGTTTGCATTTGATTTCATAAATATCTCACTCTTTCTCTCTTCTCTCTACCTGCCTATCTATGTTCACTTACCTTACTAACTATCTGCTCTATTTATCTATGTACCTGTTCTTTATTTTATTACTTAAATCTGCTCTCTCTGTAAGTTCTCAGTTTTTCAGCTATTACATTTTTATGTACATTGTTTTGAATATAAAAGCTATGAAAATTTGTAACAAAAATGTTTGGCAAAATGTAATGTTTGAGTTGTTTTATCTTTTCTTTGTAATTTTTAATATGACGCACTAGTTTTGAAATATTGTTATAGATAAAATAATAAATGAACCCATACAGGTTGATTTTTAAATTCAAAATATTTCCATCAACTTACAAAGCAAGCTAGAAAACTTTTCAGGAATATTACAAAAAAGTGATTGTCAAAATTGTAAAATAATTCAAAATATTTCCTCAGGTATAAAGTTTTACATTATTTTTTTAAATTTTAAATAGACGGCTTTTCCTCTAACAACACTTCAAAAAACTGGCACCAATTACACTATTCACATCTTCAAACCACAGGCACACTCGCTTCACCCCTCACGATCTTATAAAAGTGACTTGGCCTAACAAAAATCGCACAGGGCCAACAGTGAAGTAAATAAATAGTTCAAATTTATAATAATGTACAGTTTTATACTTTTTCAAATTTTAGAATGTTGTTATTCTTTTTTATGTCTTACTTTGGTAAGTAAGTTCATATTTATTCATTAGTTTAAGAAGTGTAGCATTATTTTAATAAGCGGATTTATTTTTGGATTAAATAAAAAGTTGGCTTTATATATTTCTTCTCTTTAAAACATTTTCATTACAAACAGTTGTTTCTTGTAAAACTTTTTTGTTATTTATCTTGCTTCAATCCTTAAAAAAAAAAATCATCTCATCCTTAATTTATTTTATCTAAAGCAATGAAATATTAGTATAATTCATTTATATTGTCATTTTATATATTTGATTGGAAATAAATATCAAGTTTTATTTAATGATTCTTTTTATGTTTCAGGTAAGTTTGCAGAAAGCCGCTCACGAGTTAAATCTTTCTTACAAGGCACGTACTTTAATTTCATTGTTTTAACTCTCAAGAATCGATCCCGGCCCCGAATCACTGTTTCCTCCGGTCGTATTTAAGAATTTCGACGTTTGTGCTGAGCATAAAAACCGGTCAGAACGGCAATGCATAATTCAAGGGGGGGATCGGCAGTTTGCTCTTTAAAATTTGTCAAATCACGTTTTTCTTGATTGATCGGACCACATCTAGCATAACCTTATTTCCTAATTCAGAGACGGAAGACACATTGTCATTTGCTGAATTCGCATCCTGGGAGATGATAAAGACGTGACGGGAATACAAACGAAACGGGGCGGACCAAAGGCTGGGACTTGCATTCTGAAATATAGTCAGTGAAAAAAATAATATCGACTTCACCAACCACAGGCTGTTTGTCTCAACTGTATTATTCATTCAATCAAATTCGCAATTGTTGGACATACTCGTTATTCGAAAGTTGCTATACATAATTGAAAATGTTAAACTGTCAATGTAGTAAACGTAATAATATAAAGATTTTTATTCAGAAATCGTGAGATGCGGTCTGGTGTGATGTAGGTTTCAGGAAAACATTTTCTTTATCGTGCTACGTTTCGATCTTTAGTGGGATCATCTTCAGTGCTCAAAGTGTTTGTCTTCTGTGCAATTGTGCTTCTTGCATTCTTGCTTGTCGTGTTGAGAGTGCTAATAATTACACAGAAGACAAATCATAAAGACAAATCATATAATCACCACACATAAAGATGTTTATCTACTTTAGCATGATTTTTATCTGTATATAGATATTTTTATATCTATAAAATCTAAAAATACATTGTTTTACACATTGCCTGAAGTTACCAATATATAACTCGAAAAATCTGAAACAATCGGAAATGATAAAACTGTAGGAAATGTTGGTCAGCTGAGCAGGCGAAGATTAATTTGGACGAACATCTACATTCGTACATCAAACTCAAATAATGCTACAGTTTGGTAGTCTTACTATCCTGGTATTTTAAAAGCGGTCAGACTTCTCACCATCTTCAGTAGACAGTTTTTTTCTTATCTCACTCTGTTGTACGCTAAACCAAGCGCTTTAGATTGATTATTCAGTTTTGCAGGCTATGCGTTTCTCAAGCTGCCCATAAAATAATCATAAATGGGTGGTAGCGATTTAGGAACAGAAAATTCATCGATTACTGAAACAAAAGCATAAAAAATGGTAGTATAATTTTCGACAAATATGAAATAATTCTCATAGCTGAAAGTATCCTTGATCCACCAAAAAAACATACATAAAACTCACCTGGAATTTTTTATGGTATACTATTGTTTCAAAGATGGAAAATGGCAGGGAGAGGTTTATTCAAAGGGGCCTAAGTTAGCCTAGTTTCACATTGCCGTTGGCTCATCACACTGTTAGGAACCACCATAGCTAAACATAGAAACCTGTTCCCTGATGATATCACAAGGGGGAACATTAAAAAAAAAAATAAATAACCAGACCCAATGAGCTCCAAGCTGACAACATCAACTCGAAACAAACTGAAATTGCCCATTTGAAAAAAGCCTTTCACAATTAACCTGACGCTAAGAAGAGTCCCATGTCCAGAAGAAAATATTCAGGCAACAAGACATCTTAGTTAGAAAGTTTCGGAAACACATTAAAAGGTGAATGGATCTTTGGGTTACTGAAGAGCATAACAAATATTGAGAACGTGAGACAAGCAAATGGACTCCCAAAAAAATATATTTATACAGGAATGAAAGAAAAGAGCATATCCCATTCAACAGCCTTGCAATAGGTTATAAATATCTAAGCAAGCATATTGTTAAACAGTGAAAACCTGAAATCATATAATAAAGAAAGAATAATTTTCCAGGAATAATAAGCATAGCTCGAACACAACAGCCAAAAGTTTAATGTCAAAACAAATCATTTCGGCTCCAAAAGAGAAACCAATCATACATTTTATTTAGATGATAATTTAAAAACATTTAGTAGTATTTAAATGTTAACTTCAGGTAATTAATACATGCCATCTCATCCCGAAACCACCACATTCATATTTGTAGACGATTCAGTAATTTTCTCAAGCGACTCCCGACATTGTCATTTCCACTCGAAACCTCTACACCTCATACTACTAGAATGAACAAAGAAAAGGATAAAATTTAACACAAACAAATCTACCCACATTAGCTTCACTCTCCGTAAAAGGTTTTCTAATAACATTTGCCTTCCAACTGCGGACAAAGTGCAGTACCTCGGATTGTAAAAGACTGACGTGGAATCCTGACACACGATTGAAACGTCGGGAGGTTAAGACATCATAGAGCTTTTGAATGACTTCTTGACAAACGTACTTATTTACCTCTCAAAAATAAAAGGCTCCTTTATAGCATCACAGTTGGAGCCGGTGTGGACTTACGGACTGGAAGTGTGGGGTTCAGCCAAACATTCCAACATCCACCTTATTCAAACTGACTAGTTCTTAATACTATAAAAAATACTAAATGATCCATTTTATGTACCGAACATATCTACACAAATAGATATGCATATCCTTTTCGTTCAAGATCAATTACGTTCCCGTTACCGTAAATTGAATAAAAACGTGCCAACTACCGTAAATCAGCAGAAAGCTCGCATCCCGACGAATCCCCTCACACCCTCCCCCCGACTGAAGAGACAATGGCCGGGAGATCTCCTAGGAAGTGATGGTGATGATAGTGAAAGTGATAATGACACAAGTATCAATTAAACAGACAATATTTTAGCTACATTGGAGTAATACATTGGTGTTTTCTCCACTCTTGATTTTAATTTTGTATATATTACCTTGCTCACTGTTACTTGTTGCCTACTTTAAGGTAGTTGTAATGTACTTCAAATTAAAACAAAATCCTCCAAAAACAACATACCATATTCAATAAATTTACCGAACTGGAACCGCATCTTGTTGAATTATTCTTTTCTTTGATTACTGACCAACTCTGTTTTTAATTCTAGATTTGTTTGGAACTTCTACGCTGTAAAGTTACTTTTAAATATTTTAAATATTACATTTACATTATGGGACGTGGGTTAAAAAATTCCTATACTAATTACGAAAACTATTTTACGAAAATTCAAAAAGTTCAATATAAACCATCCTATTATCATTTCAATAATAATAATTTGTAATTTGCTTCTTCATTTGAGAAACCTGTTTAACTGAAAGTAAATATGTAAATATGCCCTGTTCATGTTTGTTGTTGTATGTTTTTCGTATTTAATCTTATAGCAATATTTTTAACAAGAAGGATTATCATTTGGGTTAGGATAAGCTAATCCCCAACCGCAGGATCCGCAGAGCGAGCTGAGACCCGAAAGGACGAGGAAGGATCTCTTATTAAAGTGTTGCTGGCACTTTTTTTTTTTTTTTTTTTTTTTTTTTTAAATAAATGGCAAGGAGCTATGTCATAGATCAATTTATTTTATTTTATTCCCTTAATTTTAGTAAACTTATGTTAAAAGGTTATTGTTTTGATTTATTTGGGTCAGGTCCCGATTTTTGTTTTCTTTAATTAATTTGTTAGAGTTGGGGCATTGAAAAACGTTTCAACGTAATGATTTACCTCTTGAAAATTGATTATTTGGATCCCCCCCATAATAAGGCACATTTATGAGTTTTGGGGTTTTTATTTTTGCAAACAATTTTTAATTATATATCAACGAGTAGATAATATACTTTAAAAGTGACTAGTGTTATTTGTGAGTGTTTGGATTTAGCTTCCGTCAGGAAAGTATAATTGATAACGATCTATTATAAAAATCCGATTATATATAATGGCCGCGATACATGCTAGGAAGTGATGTTGATGATAGTGAAAGTTTTTTTGACACAAGTATCAATTAAACAGACAATATTTTAGTAACATTAGAGTAATACCAATGGGTGTGTTCTCCACTCTTGGTTTTCATTTTGTGTATATTACCTTGCTCACTGTTACTTGTTACCTACTTGAAGGTAGTTATAATATACTTAAAATTATTTACAAAAATGGTAATTAATATAGCCAGTTTATTACCTTATTTGAAAATATAAAAACATTTGTGAAATGATTTAGAAAGAAAAAAATTTAAGTTTTTTCAAACCATGGGGTATAGACATAAAAATTTACCTAAAACTACAGTTTCTCTACTCTGGAGATACCTAGAAAAGATTAATAATATCCTGATATGAAATCGAGATGATTTTCCCTTGATTTATATTTAATTGTTTAAATTATTCAATGTTTAAAAACAAAGCTAACCCAGTCTTTTATTTTGTTGTGAAGCCTGGATTGTGTTATTATTATCGTTTTTTTAACACTAGATATTTAAAACACGTAGAAATAAGCACAACTTATTTATCTCAAAAGTGGCGGGGGAACATTAACGTTGTTGTAAAAGTGATTTTATTAGATGATTGATTACAATGAAACAGTCTTTGTACAACTTAACCCTTCTTGAAAATATCATCTAATCTTACTATTTCTTCGAGGGTTATAAAGATATTTTTTTCTGTTTATGAAATTAATGTTTTTGAACAATACATTTACTAATGACAATTCGGGAAAATTGTGGGGGTTGTTGAGGAACTGTCGTTGTGGTTGTACGTGATACTCATCAATCAGGGTTTGGCAATATCCCACAAGACCAAGACGAATCTCCTCCTGTCTAAGCAGGTAAAATTGAATTCCCTTCAGTCTGATCATTCCCGGTTTCGAATTGCTTTATCCCGAATCCCGCCGGTAAAGGGGCCGTCCTCATTTAAACCGGGCTTTTAGCAAATTTTGGCTTTTTCCGGCCTCTCGAGTGCTGATTTGAAATTTTGAACAATTCATCTCACGTCATGGCTATTCCGTGGGGTTCGAGCTTTTTCCGGGAATAAATGTTCACCTTTGATCAAGTGAAAGGAGTGGTGTTTCATCTGTGAATGGCTCCCGTATTTACGTCTGCCTTTTCAACCGCAATTCAAAAAGCAACCGCCGGGGCTCCATCTGCTGAAAGCCTCTGCATATTTCATACCTCGACGAATCTGACGCATTGTGTTAATGTTGTAACACTCTCGGGGAGTGTTAGAGTGAAGCTGCCTTACGCCGAACCTTGGAAATTCACTTAACGTCATTTACCGGCTCAAATAATGTAATTATATTGTTAATAGCTCTTCCTCTCTTCAGAGTGTATGAAGACTAACCTTTTTAAATTATTCTTACAAAAGCATATTCAACTTGATATTATTGAATTATACTAGAATTCCCTGAGTTTGAACAGTGGAGAAGCTTGTCAGTAAGGAAATTTTGTTCATTGTCTTCTCCTGACTTTATAATTATGACACTTGACTTTATAATACCACAAATCGTAAGTTTCTTCTCAATGATAAAATCTCAGATTTCGTGAAGTTTTAAATTGAATAATATACATAAGCACAAGAAAATAAGAGGACTCCAATAGTTAAAACTCCCATCAATTTATATCAAATGGAAGCCATATTTAGTGAAAAAAAAACATTTACATACAGTTTGCATAAAAGCAAGTGTGCATAAATATTTAGTATATATAAATAATATACAAAAGCACAAATAAATTATTGATTTCCATTGTTCATAAATGACATCACATCAGAGATCTCTATTTCAAGAAGTATATTGGCATTTTCATTTAAAATCCTGCTTGTTTTTAAATTTAATTTGTTCGCATTTTGTTGGACATTTTTGTTATTGAATGTACATTAGACTGCTCACAAAATACAGTGTGGCGTTTGGGTAGAATATATATATTTTCCTTGGGCCTGGTTCTGTATTCATGACATGGGACAAACATCTAAAGCAGGCCTCGTTGGTCATTGACTGTTTTGTAGTATATATCCAGGAACTGTAACAGTTTCGAGCTATTTGAACTTTAGGAACTGTCTCTACATCCCAGACCAAGAATCACTTACAAAGCTCTACAAGCAGAACAACCTGAAAAAAGGCCACATCGCTACCCAGTATCCAATGCCGAACATGTGACATAGAAAAAACATAATAGCCCGTTAGCCGTTGTTTGGTATAAAATGGTTTTCAATTTCTTGAGTCCAAAATACGCAGCAGTTTGTTTTCGCACTAAGAATGTAATGTGACAATATAAACGAAGTTCTAACTAAATTAATTAAGGTGTTTAGTTGAGATAAAAAAGTCAGCGTCACATGCGGGATTCGAACCCACGATCTTCGGCTAGATACGCCGCTACATGATCTTCTCGGACACTTCCCACCTCAACCACAACTTTTTGAATTTTCCCTCCTTTTTGCCATTTTTCAAATGTCGTGTAATCTATTTGATTCTCGGCGACAAATGAAATGACCACTAAAGCTCTCCGTGGATGAAATAGCACTATTTGTTCAAATTTTCTCCTGCGCCAGAGTTTGTTTGACAGCAAAAAGAAAAATGGAGAGATGGAAAAAACCTAGAGAGAAAGAGAAAATGAATCACTGGAGGGCGGTTGGAAGACGTCGACACGGAATGGGACAAATGGCGCATGATGAGAAGTTGTGGGAGTTCTAAAACGTAAACACTGCTTAAAAGAATGTCTTTCTTATTTGTGAAGAAGTAGTAAAAAACGAAGTACAGAAAAGAGATACACCAAACAGTTTAATTAATTGAAATAAATAAATTTACGATTAAATATAATTTTTTTTTCATTTTTGCATTAATTTTCATTCATGACCCTTTTTATTCACCATTCTGTTTGTTAGAGCCTATATTATTTATCAGTTAAGATCATATGAATTTTGTTCTTCCTACAATTTTTTTCGCTTGTCTCTTATAGAATCTCTCTTTCACTCTCTCTCTCACTCTCTCTCTCTCTCTCTCTCTCTCTTTCATTCTCAGTTTGAGTATCCTCTTGGTTTCTTTGATAAGATTTTTCACTTAACATTTCTCTTTCGTTATTGATTTTTCGTTATTGTGTTTCTCACAATTTAAAATAAATATTCTTTCTTTATTGCCATGTATCACTCTTTTTTTCTAACTTTCACTTTTTCCATACTTTCTTTTTTTCTCACTCATTCACTCATTCTCGCACTCTCTCTCTCTCTCTTTCTCTCTCTATCTCTCTCTCTCTCTATCTCTCTCTCTCTTTCTCTCTCTCTCTCTATCTATCTCTCTGTTTTAGAATCCTCTTGGTTTCTTTGATAAGATTTTTCAGTAATATTTCTTTTTCCTTTAATTTTTTTTTGTTTTTCTCACATTTAAAAATAAATTTTCTTTCTTTATTGTCATGCCTTACTCTTTTTTTAAAACATTCTCTTTCCGCATACTCTCTCTCTCACTCACCCTTTTTTAATCTCTCTCGGCCTTCTTTCTCTCTCCCTTCTACTTTCTTACATTCTGGCTCATTTTCTATTGTTTTTTTTTTCTTTTCATGTCCATAGACGATATCTCTAATACCTTATTGCTCACTATTTCCAATACATTTCTTCCATTTACACACGCGTTTGTTAATTTTTTTTTCAAATATCCTTCTCCCTTTCTCTCTCCCCATCTCTATAAATTTCTCTTCTGTGAGCGTAGAATTATTTTTATTCCATTCCCAGTTGGTTTCTTTCTTTACCATTCTCTCTAAATTTCTATCCCGTTCATATCATTCTTAACTCTCTCTTTTATTTCTCTTTTTAGCGTAGTGTATTTTACCTAATCTCAGTACTTTTCCTTCCTCCCTCGCTTTCTTCTCTTCCTTGATAAGCATTAATATTCTTTCTATCCCTCCTTCTCTTTCTCTCTCCTTCTCTCTCTATCTCCCTCTCCCTCACCTTTTCTCCTACTATCTCTCTCTTTCCTATGTTACTCATCTTATAAAGTGTGAATTATTTAAGTTATGAAGAAGTTTAACTTTTTTTTAAATCAGTTACTAATTATTTCTGGAAGCACAAATTATCCTTAATTAATTTTCTATGTTCGTAAGCGTAAAAGTGTGATAAAGGGAGTACAAATAAACAATTGTTATATTTACACATAATGTATAAATTACTCTATTTCAGGCAGTTATTAACAATTAATGTTCGTTTCTATATATATCTTCCAATGAAATGCCATTTCAATGAAGCGATATCAGTTAGCAGTGTTTTTTAAAATAATTCTTAATAAAATATACCAAGATGTTATTATTCTACAAGTTATTTTAATTCCCTGTTTAGATGTTTTCTTTTTCCGTCGTTCGTGCCAAAAAATCCGGCTAATTGTGTTCTCTGTTCGTTAGAACAATACACAAACAGGTCCTGAACGTATTTAGTTAGGGAAATTAGAAAACTCGTGTCCAATACTGAAAGTTCAACGATGCCTTGCCAAAACAAAAACACGATTGGGGGGAAAAATACAGAGCGATAAATCAGAGCAACAAGTCGTCCCGACGAATTTGTTGACCGGCCTAAATGAAGGGTGAGGGCGTGACTCTTCGCTTGTGCAAGGCTCAACTGTCGATTTCCCAACAGGTGACTTGTTTTAGAAGAGGTAGAATTGATTTAACGAACCATAAAACAAGTCAACACCAGACAGAAAATTCAGTTTAGGCGATTCACTTTTCTGGTTGTTTATTGGAAATTACTTTTACGTCAAAAGATATCCAAACACGTTTCCTTTCGGTAGTCATTTTCATTTTGTTTATCTGATTATTACAATTAATGTATTTTATGCGAGGAATTATTTTTTTATTGAATGTTAGCTAAAAGATGAATATTTTGATGTCTAGGCTTCTTGATGACATTATTTTAGGATTACTGATGCTTACTATGATCATAAACAACATTTTTCCTTATTTTCTTCATTCTGTATTAAACGCCTAAACATATCGGTGGAAATATATTGCCAATAAAGGTGAAATGTTGAATAATTCGGTTAACAAACTTCGATTAAAAGCTAGAAATCGCAAACTCTTTGATGTCAATTTTTTGTTGTGTTCATCATTTTAAATTGGGAAACAATTCTTTCGTTTGTAAGATTTAGAAATAAGATATTTTTACCTTCCTTTTTTATTTTCTGTCTTGTTCTCTTTTCCGTAACCCTTTTCTTTCTTAGTTTCTTCATTTTTTTATTACTTCCTTTACTCAATGCCCCTCCTCTCTTTCCCTCTCTCTCTCGCTCTCTGTCCCTCTCTCTCTCTCTCTCTCACTCTCTCTGTAAATATATACATATATGCGTGTGTGCGCGTATATATAAAAAATACGCGTATGTATGCGTTTATATAAGTAATGTAATTTGGTTGTTTTTGATCTTTGATCGACTCGTAGACTATCTTGGTAGTTTAATCTATCAGACGCTAAGTAGAGAATCCAAATTAAAAGAGGGCTGGTCTCATTATCGTACAACTTAATTTTAACTTTTTTTGGTTATTTTGATCAATGACGTATTGTCATTAAGCATTAACTATCTTCAAAATAGAATTCGAAATAAACCACATGATTTTATTTTGAGGTTTATGTATGTCTAAAGACAGAGTGTACATATTTGTGCATCTTCTCGCAACTTTAATGCGGGTTCCGGGATATGAGACTGAGTAACTCAGCATAGAGGCTTGAGAAAAATCCGTGACGGAAGAAAAGGATCGGAGACGACCAAGCTTAAAGGGTAGTCACACCGTAGAGCACAGTCAATAATCTTGCAATTAATCATACACTTGATGATAGTTTTCATCAAACAATAATATATAATTTAATTTTTAAAACTATATGTACAAACTTAGTGTAGTGAAATAACTGTGGCTTTATCGTCTTAAATGTTAAAGGCCCGCCTTATCTGACTCGTTTATTCTATCACGCGCATTTTACCAACTTCAGATCTTTCTCTATGTGTTATTCTGTCAACTTGACTTCCTTTAATGTTCTAATGATAGGATACGACCAAGCTTTGATATAACCATCTAACCATGTGCCTATGATATTAAGGCGATGCATAATTTAACAAACGCTTCAGAACTCATTTTGAAACCTAATAAGTAAATACTGTCTATTTTTATACATGAGAGGAATACCAATTTGGTTCAAAACACACCACACACACAAAAACACACACACACACACACACGTGACCTTTTTAGATGGGCGTACTTTACGTTTGTAGAAGTCCCGTGAAATATTTTAATGCCGCTGGCAAATTTTAATCCTTTAAAACCTTGGGTACAAAGTAAGTAAATATTGAAAAAGAAATCCTGGTAAAGTTATTATTAAATTTGTATAAGGAAATTCACTTTGCATAATTCACAGCTCGTTCAAAAATTAACGTCGGCTTTGGGACGAACTTTCGTTTTTGCTTTACTTTTCGAACATTGTGAAAACCCCGAAAAAAATCCATTACGTATGGGCCGATTTTGTCACGGGCATTTTCTTAAATATATTCACTATATTATTTTTTGTAATGTGTGTTTGTGTGTATATATAAGTATATACAGGATGTTCGGCTGCTTGTTTTACAAATTTTGCCAGTAGATTCTTTATTAATTATGGTCCGAATATCAGCAGTTTCGGAGTTATTCTATTTTTTCTAATTTTTTTAAGATTTTACGACCTTTCTTCAAATAAACAATGATAACTACAAAACAAAAATGTTTTGGCAAATCCGGTGATACCATTGAAAACTATGTAAAATTTCCAATAGGATGTCATCAATGCTAAATTTATAAACGTTCGTGAAATAGGCGTTTTTCAAAGCGAAAACTTTGAATACAATGTTTATTTCAAAGTTGAAAAACTTACTATGGTGATTTTAATCGACTATTTCCCAACCTAGAAACCAGCTAATTTTATCAAAAGTACACCATTAATATCCTTTTTGGTGGTGCAATTGCTTTTTTAATTACTTTTTTCAAAGATGAAGAAATTCATGAAGGAAAAAACACCGTGGTTGAAGGACTGGTAAGGTCCTTAAGATTAATAATAATAAAAACTAAAAACTTAAGAAAATCTTGAGTGAATTTTTTAAATGTTTTTTAATTTTGATTCGAAATTGTTTCCACCCTCCCCATTAAATTTTAGACGCGCTGCCAACGCGTTAAACCCGCCAAACCCATACATAATATGTATATTAGCGTATTCTTCATTCGAAAAAGTAACCATAGTGGTAGCAAGATATCATATAGATAACTAAAAATGTTTTGAATCTTAAAACTGTTTTATTCCGGAGAATAATAATACAATAATGCTTTAATCAAAGTTTCAGTCGTGTTGATAAATAAGTAAACACTTGCACTATTTCAGTTTCGAACCCAAATTAAAAAAAGTTTAATAAATTTATCCAAAATTTCCTTAAGTTTTTTTTTTTGTAATTTTCCACCTTACTAATCTGTCAGCCACGGTTTTTTCCTTTCCTCCATCAATTTCTTCACCTTTGAAAAAAGTAATTAAAAAAGAAATTACACCACTAAAAAGGATGTTATATGGAGTACGTTTTCTGAAATTTGCTGGTCCCTAGGTTGTTAATAGTAGTTCAGAATCACTATAGTCACAACTTTGAACAAAAATTAATTAAGGTTTTTAGTCGAGATAGAAAAGTTAATGGCACGAGAGGGATTCGAATCCACGACCTTCGGCTAGATACGCCGCTGCTCTACCACCTGAGCTATCGTGACCTCGATCCACTTGGACATCAACTCCCCATCTCAACCCTACCTTATGAGTTTTCCCTCCTTTTGCCATTTTTCAAATGTCGTGTAATCTATTTGATTCTCGGCGACAAATGAAATGGCCACGGAGAGCTTTAGTGAAGTATACTTCATTTCAACTGATTAAGTTCACAAGTTTTCGAGGTCCGCTTGACCAATTAATATCTTTCAATTAATTAAAGTTTTTAGTTGAGATAAAAATTCAGTGTCACGGGCGGGATCCGAACCCACATCTTTCAGCTAGATACGCCGCCACGCTACCACTTGAGCTATCCTGACCTCGATCCACACGGACACTAACTTCCCATCTCAACCCCACCTTTTGAATTTTATTTGCTTTTTAAATCCCGCTCGTGACACTGACTTTTTTATCTCAAATAAAAACCTTAATTAATTGAAATATATTAATTGTTCAAGCGGACTACGAAAAACAGTGAATTTAAACAAAAATAAGAATATTTTTCAATGTTCTCGCTACTAAAATACTTTTTTCACGAACGTTTACAAGTTTATTGTTGATCAAATCTTATTGAAAGTTTAATGTACTTTATAATAGTATCAACGGATGTGTCCAAAATATTTTTGTTTTCGAGTTATCATTGTTTATTTGAAGCAAGTTCGTGAAATCTTAAAAAATCAGAAAAAATAGAATAACTCCGAAACTGCTAAGATTCGGCCCATAGTTAATAAGGGCTTTTTGGCTTCATTTTGAATGCAGATTCTGCTGGAAATGTTTGTAACACGAGTAGCCGAACTCCCTGTATATATGTGTATATATACAGGGTGAATTGCTACTCGTGCTACAAACTTCTCCAGTAGATTCTTCACCCTAAAATGAACAAAAAAGTTCATATTGTCCATGGTCCGATTCTCAACCATTTCAGAGTAATTTCGCTTTTTATCGATTTTGAAAGATATCACGTCCTGGCGTCGGAAAATCGTGATATCTTTTAATCTAAACATTTCTCTTAAAATCTATAAGCACCGTTGAAATCCCCGTTAATTTTTAGAGAGAATCAAAATCATAATTCCATTGAAATTTTTTAATTTAATTTAATGCCCATTTAGTATGTAATGCTTAAGAAGTTTACAAACAGCTAGAAGGTCAAGGAAGAAAGACCCAAACGTTTTGCCACCTTCATCTTCTTATTGAAAAATTAACGGGGATTTCAACGGTGCTTATAGATTTTAAGAGAAATGTTTAGATTAAAAGATATCACGATTTTCCGACGCCAGGACGTGATATCTTTCAAAATCGATAAAAAGCGAAATTACTCTGAAATGGTTGAGAATCGGACCATGGTCAATATGAACTTTTTTGTTCATTTTAGGGTCAAGAATCTACTGGTGAAGTTTGTAGCACGAGTAGCAAGTCACTCTCAAACATTAGCAATCCTTGAACCACCATTTTTTCTCTTTTTGTCATCAACATCTTGGTCTCACAACCACTAAATAAGAAAATGACGAGTGCGTTGGAAGCGTTATTAAATCAGGTAGTTTTCCTCAAATTTGCTGCCTTCTGAGACTAAAATTAGAAACTCTGGATTACTTTATACACTTTCCGATTTACACAATTTTCCACTCTTTTTGTAGTTCTGGCTGAAATAAAACACAAAAAATTAGCCCAAACATTTTGCCACCGTCATCTTCTTATTGAAAAATTAACGGGAATTTCAACGGTGCTATTAGATTTTCAGAGAAATGTTTAGATTAAAAGATATCACGATTTTCCGACGCCAGGACGTGATATCTTTCAAAATCGATAAAAAGCGAAATTACTCTGAAATGGTTGAGAATCGGACCATGGACAATATGAACTTTTTTGTTCATTTTAGGGTGAAGAATCTACTGGAGAAGTTTGTAGCACGAGTAGCAATTCACCCTGTATATGTGTATTTATGTGTGTGCGTGTGCATTAACAACCTATTATCCAAAGTAATTATTTTTATTGATTTATTATTTGTATGCAACGTAGTGGTTGGGTTAATGTCGCGAGCAGGTCTGGAATCCATGACATCCGGATCAGTACCGCGGCGCTCTACCACTTGAGCTATATTAACTGTCCTCGAGACAGGTAACTAATCATCTCAACGTACAGACGTGGGTTCATGTTCTGGCTGTGACAGTAATTTTTAAACTCATACATGTTTTGCATAAAAAATAACAAATGCTTTGATGATTGTTGTCAGATATTTATATTTCTGTGTGGGTTGTATTTTATTTGTTAATATATTCAAATCATTTTTGTATTCATTTTTTCCCTGTAATTTATTCTCACAGGTATGTGAGTAAAGTATTGTTTATCATTTTATTACATTTTGTGATGGATGAACAGTAGTTTTATTTAATTAATTAAGGTTTTAAGATGAGATAAAAAGTCAGTATCACTAACGGGATTCGAACCCACGACCTTCGGCTTGATACGCCGCTTTACCACTTGAGCTATCGTGACTTCGATCCCCTCGGACACCAACTTCCATTCTCAACCCCACCTTTTGAATTTTCCCTCTTTTTTTGCCATTTTTCAAATGTCGTGTAATCGTATTGGATTCTCGGCGACAAATGAAATGGCCACGGAGAGCTTTGGTGAAGTGTACTTCATTTCAAATTCATTAAATTCACTATAGCTCAAGTGGTAGAGTAGCAGCGTATCAAGCCGAAGGTCGTGGGTTCGAATCCCGCTCGTGACACTGACTTCTTTTATCTCAACATAAAACCTTAATTAATTAAATGTTATTAATTGGTCAAGCGGACCACGAAAAATAGTGAATTAAAAGTAGTTTTATTAGCGAGCAACGAATGTTTTTATGAACGAACGTTATCGATAAGAAGATATATGATATTGTGCAAATAAGTTTGGCTTTTTAGTTTATTTGTCTAAAATATATCAAAGAACGTCTGTTAATTTTTCATTCAATTAAATTAACAAGAAATTGAATTTCTAAGTACAGAATACGTGTCACAAATTATATTATAATTGTTTAAATTTCATCTCGGCCAAATATAACGTTTTTCCTACGTCTTATTACGTTCGATTCCGATTGAGGTTCACGTCGGTCATGCCGAATCGAAAGAAATGTCGTGGCACGTACCAAATGAGATATTTTCCTCGAAAGGGGGCTTTAATTGTAATCCACATGTAAGATGAGCAAAAGGAAGATTATCTATCGAACCAACGTGGGGTGAGTGGAGATCGATGAACCGAAGAGGATTTGGAACCGACGAAGCAAATCCCTTTTACTCTAAACAAGAACCTAGGACAGAACAAGCGCGGTTATTAACTGAAGCCTTTTGTCCTGGACATAATAAAAGAAGGATGGGGAGGAAAGTAAAATCCATATATGTATGAATTGTTCCCAGAGGTTATTGGACCTAATAAGATCGAACAAATAAACTATTACTGTACAGAATTTATTGAAACTCGAAATGAGCTTCTGAGCAAAAATGATAATACACCAAAAATTATTTTAAAAAATTAATACAAAAAGAAAATATTTCTCACTTTAATTTTTAATACAAGATCATCCATCATTACAAATGTATTACTCCAATGATGCGAAAATGTAACTGCTGCTTGTGTCATTGTCACTATTACTCTCGCGGTCAACGTCTATTCAATCGGCTTGGAAGGTTTGAAGGAATTTGTTTGGATGCGAGTTTTCCGATGTGGTGATATAGTGATAGGGGAGGGGGATGAGAGTTGGCCACAAGGCCTACTGCACCTCGACCTGAATAGATCTGTTGTACTCCTGTGTTATGGATAACTCACTGGTCAGCTTCAGGCTATTAACCAGCCTCCACACCTTTGCTACCGGTTCCTTAGTGTAAGGTCTTGCTTGTGATTTTTCTTGCTCTTGTTGCAAGAACCTGCACCTACATAAACCTTCAAAGAAACCTAAAACGCGTTCTGAGTTCTCTTGATCTTCCTTGCAGTATCTGCCCACTGTTTGTTCTGTCTATACTCCTATCCGGTGCATGTGCTTTCTTAAGTGGCAGTGCCATGTCAGGAATCCAACAGGATTCGGTTGCGGTTGCGGTTGCCTTCAAGTAATTCTTTTGTAAGTTTTGCGGATGGTCCTTCTACGAATCTCTTCGCGTGCCTCGTGCCTGTGGTATTATTCCACCAGGTTTTGGACTCTTTAAGAATCCATTTTAAGGCAGGCTGCTTGGCCGCAGTTGGGTTCTGGGCCCATAGAGTCCATGTTGGCTCCGTTTATGGCCAACATGTCAACCATTTCGTTGCCTCTATGCCCCGAATGTCCAGGGACCCGCGTGTTGATTTAAGGTAGATGCAATGTTTTTGACAAATTTTTGATAACAGGAGCATATTTCGTTTTGGACGAAATATTTAAGTTCATATGTATGGTTTCGTTCAATACACAAAAATGGAGCATCAAGAATTTTCCTAAGAGTAATGATTGTGCAGTTTGGATGCGGTGGATGTTGGAATGTTTGGCTGAACGTTAGGGTGAATCGTTCAGGTGATATCAGCTTAACTGTGGTGTCTAAAGCAGCTGTTTATTTTAAGGGGGTGAGTCGTTTGTCAAGAAGTCGTGCAAGTACAGTGTATCGTGTCAATTTTTGACGTTTCAGTGGCGTGTCATGGTTAGGGATGGTAACCTTTCAATGCTAAAGCATGTAGTTTGAAGAATACCAATGCATCATAGGCCTGTAATGAATATAATTCCTTTTTTTGGTAGGTGTTGGAGGATTTTAGAAGTAATAACAAACCTGTAGCTTTGTTTGGTTTGAAATGTTTGAAGCAGATGAACGTCAGAAAGTGTAAAATATTTAGGTGAAAGGGAAATAAATAATACTTTGAATAATATAAATTAATTACTATTAGCATATGGGTTTTAGTGGGTTTGAATAACCAAATAAATTATTTTAATTGATTTATTAATTTTTTATACATTGTGCGATTGAGGTGAAAATTTAGTGACACGAGCGGAACTCAAAACAATTTTCATCTGGATGTCGTGGGTTCGAGTCCCTCTCAAGACGCTAACATTTCAACTCAGGCATATTGCATAAAAAACAATAAATAAATTAAAATGTTAATTTATAATAGAGTAATAAAGAAAATATTTAGTCTTTATTTTCCGTAAAGTGAAACTTTTCCCAAGTTTATTAAAAATATGGAATAATTTTCTAAGGTTTTAATTTTTGATTTTGATATCTGTACATTTCCATTCCAATATTTTTTTACTCAATTTGATCGTCGAAAATTCATTATATTTGTCAAAATATGAATTTTTTTTGGCCTGTTTTTATCATTTTTGGCTGTTCTTAAATTAGTAAAAAAAGAAGATAAATAGACGTTCATAAAACCGGATCCAATTAGTTTTTTGACCAATTTTTTAAGTACAAAAATTCCCCGAAATCATTGTATGTTTCACGTCTATATATAATTAGTTGGCCCTTTGAGCCGTTCTCGTGGTTAAATTGGAATTGGTTGGCTCGTCTACCCAGGAGGAAATTTCCACAAAGATAAGGCAACGGCGCCGATCCATCCTGCAACTCGGGACTTCATTCCAGTTTTATGGACCCTATGGGCTTAATGAGATTCAAACAAAAGTGAATTGTAAGTTATGCGGAGACCTTTCATTTTCGTCTATTATCTTACAAGACTTCTTATCGGTTGTTTATGTTAGGGGGAAAAAGAGCGTGGCTACATTTATATTTATTTTGTCAAAATGTTAGTATAAAATAGCAATATTTGTCGTGCTTAAGGCGCATTGGTTTAGCCGTTGACACGGCGCTCATCACTGTAAGGTGAAGGGCCTGTGTTCGAATGTTCGAATCAAGCGTTATTTCATTTGAACCCGATAAACTTACAAATGTATACCTCACGTATTTCCAAGCTATAAAACCAACTGAATATATTTTTGTAACGATCTTCGTTATTTTTCTTAGAATATGAAAACAATTGAAGGATGTTGTTAAAATAAAATGAGCGTAAAATATAATTAGTGATTCTTAATAATGAAATAGTGGTGGAAGTAGTAGTAGTAGTAGTAGTAGTAGTAGTAGTAGTGGGAATACTAAATTTATTGGTTAAAAATTTTAAAAATACATTATTTGGAGAAATGTATGTTATAAATTAATATATATTAATTGAAAATTAAGTTTTATAATGATCATTTTGATTTTATATGCGATTAGATGGAAATCACCGAAATATTGAATACTGCTAAACCAATCTTTTAAAACAGTCATTCGTACATTTACTACAATATATTTATTCTTGACCGATGCAAAACCTATCTAATTTTTACCAAATGAGAAAGACCTCCTTCTCGATATAAGAACGTCTATGGGGCATGTTTATTATATAAAACTATAAATGAGTGAGAGAGTAAGACAGAAGATGAAAGAAATATAAATGGAAAAAGGGGAGGGAGAGAGAGAGATTGAGAGAGAAAGAGGGGAAGCGATTTGTAATTAGTTCAATATATATAATAGAGGAAGAGAGAGAGAGAGAGATAACACGAAGAGAGAGTTAGGGAGAAAAAACAGATAGAGATAGATGGTTAGAGAGAGAGAGAGAGAGAGAATAGGGAGAGAGAGAGAGAGAGAGAGAGAGAGATAACACGAAGAGAGAGTTAGGGAGAAAAAACAGATAGAGATAGATGGTTAGAGAGAGAGAGAGAGAGAGAGAGAGAGAGATATGTTTATAGCACATTTGTTGATTGATTAAGTTAGAATAGGGAGAGAGAGAGAGAGAGAGAGAGAGAGAGAGAGAGAGAGAGTGAGTTATAGTGAGAGGAAAGATAGATAGATAGATAGAGAGAGAAAGAGAGAGAAAGAAAGAGAAAGGGAAAGAGAAAGAGAGAGAGATAACACGAAGAGAGAGTTAGGTAGAAAAACAGAGAGAGAGAAAGAGAGAGAGATAGTGAGAGGAAAGATAGATAGATAGAGAGAGAGAAAGAGAGAGAGAGAGATTGAGAGAAAGAGAGAGAGAGAGAAAGAGAGAGAGATAACACGGAGAGAGAGTGAGGTAGAAAAACAGAGAGAGGGAGAGAGAGAGAGAGATAGAGAGAGAGCGATGTGTATGTAACGAACTTATTTATACATTTATTTGAATAACTAACTACATCAAATAGATAGATAGAAGTGAGAGTGTAATCTTCGAGAAAAAAGAAGAAAGAGAGAGTAGAGAAAAAGGATGTGTATCTTATCATATTTACTATCAATTTGTCAAAATGTAGAAATCAAAAAGATTTCCATATAGGATTTCTATATAGGAAGTAAAAAAGCGAGAGAGAAATGTTTAAAAAAGAAAAAGAGAAAGAATGTGTGAGAATGAGAAAGGAAATTGGGTGTGTTTATAGAGTTTTTATATTTTGAAAATATAAAGCCAAAAAGAATTTGAGTAGTAATTACGATGGTCCATTATTTGTTATTGTGTAATAACAAATTTGCATACTCTGAAATTCGTACACAATAAAGAATCAAGTATTAGCGTTGAAGGAAGAGAAAATTCAATTAAAATGGCGTAGAAGACCTTGCCAAAGACAAAGAGCAATAATTGCCGAACACTTGATGACAAAACGTCCCAGGGTGTTTTTCACTTCACCGCATTTCTTTCATTGGAGACAAAACAGCGATTCGAATTGATGAGATCGTGCCAATGTTGCTAGACTTCCCTGGCTACTTTTAAAACTTTTTTGAAACCTAAAACTGGTGCTAACTTTGTTCGAAACTTTCCACTCTCCGGGAAAATCGCCGGCTTTTACCAGGAGTACGTGATCGTAAATTTTACGCGTGCCATTGGGGGAGAACTGTAATATCTAGATATTTTTGTTTTGATCCGGCCGGTTTATTGCATTCTATGACAAATAGGTGAGTATACATTCACCGAATTAGCCGAGTTCGGTTTTTTCTTCTTCATTCTTTTTGCTTTTTTCCAACATATTGAATATTGCTTTTTATAGTTTTTAAATAATCTTGCTTTGCTTCGTAATAACAATATTTATACGTAAAAAGTTTATCAGGAAGAATCAACCTGTAGTAAATTGTAGAAGTGGATCATGAGTGGTTCTAGTAGAAGGTCACCGTGGAAGTAAAAGATCCACTTCTAGAGCGGAAAATTTTAATAGTAATCCTGAGAGATAAAAGGAATCAATTTGGATTAAATTCGGTTAAAAACAAAGTAAAGGATAAGGGGTGTCTTCTTTACGAAGGTTATTAAAAACCTCATGAAACTGTGCTAAAGTGGGATAAGTAAACTACCAATAAAAGAGAATAGAGAATATAATATTAATAAAACGAGAATACAACGAGGTTTTTCATTTTTTGCATCACATCAAACGTATGTTTATTTAAGGGATTAGCTATACTTTTTAAAGAGGAAAATCCGGTTAGAAGAAAAAAAACTGCAGCATCAATTTAATCCATCCCTCATTAGCTACTTGTACAATTTGCATAGCGTAATGCCATTTGCAAAAAGCAGACAAATAGAGTCGATCCACTCTCATCGCGGCAACGTTGTCAGAGCATAACTCAATTAAAAGTTTCAAGCTAATCACGTCACACTCGCCATGCCATCATCGTTTTCTCGGAATTACACCAACTTCTGAAGTCCTCGAGGGCCGACTTTTACCTTTCTGGTGCAATGACTATTATGTTTACATTTATTCTCGTACGGTAATTTTGGCAAAATATTCAATAAAGCAGACAGGATTTGTGCAATTTGAGGAAAACTTGTGCTTCGTTGTATGCTGTACTAAAATGATTTTTTTTGTGAAATTGAAAGTTGTATTTTCTGTCATTGGCTTCAAAACTTAATTTTGCTCTCTGCTCTGGATGATGTAGTAAGTTGCGACAATTTCGCTTGAATATTTCATTTCGCCCGGAAGGTCACAACTGAAGAGAAACGTGGGTGAAATACAGCAGTTTGGTCATTTCCGGCCATCATGGCTCGCTTTGATTCCATGATTTCATGGTTCATCTATGTTGACTGTATGGTATGACAGTTGCAAGATTTTGGAATATTCATTACATGATATTTCATTGTATTGTGAGATTTCGCATTGGTCTGTTGAGTGATAAAAATTGTAATTTGGACTTTCAAATCATCCTCGTTCATCTATCATGGATGTTTGAATGAAAAACGCGGGACTTTGGAATATTTAATAGATGGTGATTGTTTGTCTGTATAGTGAGATTTCTCCATGATGTCTGTTGGTATTAAAACCTGTACTTTCGTCAATTCTGTTAATCATGGTTATCGTGGTTTGCATACATTCGATGCTTTTGTATCGTAGAATTTAACTCATCTTAGGTCTTAGCGTTAAAATTAAGTAGCATGTGACGACCATCGTGATTTTTAAGTTTTTTGGGATGTAAGGATTTGGTTCTTTTCAATGTGATTTTTTTTTACTTTACCTTACGCTATTAGTCAACTCCTCTTTTGTATCGTCCGTATCCTTCCTGACCCCAACCCCACGACACCGGTAAGGCTGCTCTCGTTGTTATTACATTTATACTTTAATTTCAAACAGCCTTTTACCGATCTCAAAGTGGGATGTGCTTGTGTGTTGTCAGTGTATGGTCTCCTTAATCCAGGAACACACTTACCCTATGTTACGCCATGCGACGCTACCCGATGCTACCCGACGCCTTGCCACGTTTTGGCGGGGTGTGCACATCTATCCGACGCAAGCACGCGTCGCGTACGGTCCACAGCGTTTATCACAATAATCACTATCACAATCGCAACACATCTTTTGTTCTTAATGCACTATTTTGAGCAAAACCTTGTAGAGCCATGTAATAAATTGTTAGTTAAATTTCATGATCACAACCATCTAATAAATTGGTTGTTAAATATAATTGTTTTAAATAAAGTTACTACTAATCATCGTAATTAAACAATGTTTATAAAAACTTATGAATTTTTGATCTCGTTTAATTTGGTTTACATTAAAATAACATGTAATTAATATAACGACAAAATTACACGTACTTAGTTTGAAATAGACTACAAAAAATATGAGTGTCTGTTCCGATGCTACCCGACATTACAAAATGGTGTAATTTTACGAGCAAAACTATGAAATAATTTGATAATTAAATTTTATGAGCAAAATCGTGTAATAAATTGTTCCAATTTTAGTATATGTACCGCCGAAGGGAGTACAATAAATTGTTAGTTAAATTCATTATATCAAAAAATCGTGTTCCGGTGTTTTGATTAATTTTCTACCAAACCATTAAAATTAATTTTTTAAATAAAAACTAATTAATTTTTAATCCAGTTAATTTGGTTTATATTAAAATAAGTATGTTGTAATTAATATAACGACAATAATACATGTATCGGGTTGTCCGGAAAATAATGCAGGATTTTAAGTTTTCATTAAAAAAAATCTATATAAAATATTCTGTTTACGTTTACAGGATTACTCATTTGTATGAATGTCAACACTTATTAATCCTCTTCCAAATGATATTGTTTGTTTACCTCTGTAGCATTCCGCTACTTGGAAATAATTCAGTCATCCTTATAATGTCAAAGCGAGAATTTCGTACGATTTTCTTTTACGAGTTTAAACTCGGCCGAAGCGGAGCCCAAACGGCTAGAAACATTAACCAAGTCTGGGGCGAGGGTTGTGTTAATGAGTGCACTGTGCAAAGGTGGTTTAAAAAATTTCGGGAGGGAGATTTCAGCCTTGAAGATGAAGAAGGTCGTGGAAGGCCTTCCTCTCTTAATGATGATGTTCTGCGATCAGTGGTGGAAGAAAACCCCAAAACAACTGTTCGAGAACTTGCAGAGCAACTCAAAGTCAGTAAAACGACCGTCGCTGACCACCTCAAGGCGATTGGAAAAGTGAAAAAACTCGAAAATTGGGTTCCACACTCATTAAACGATCGCCAAAAAAATCAGCGCTTTGATGTTTGTGCATCACTTCTTTGTCGAAACAAAAATGACCCATTTCTGGCCAGAATTGTTACATGTGACGAAAAGTGGATTCTCTACGATAACACTAGACGTTCTGGACAGTGGCTCGACAAAGGAGAAGCTCCAATACATTTTCCAAAGCCCCCAACTCATCAAAAAAAGGTAATGGTTACGGTATGGTGGGCTTCATTTGGTTTAATACACTACAGCTTCTTAAATCCTGGCGAAACCATCAATGCTGAATCATACTGTAACCAAATTAATACCATGCATCAGAAATTGGCAGTAATGAAGCCCTCTTTGGTCAATCGGAAAGGGCCCATTTTGTTGCATGACAACGCTCGACCACATGTGTCACGTGTAACGTCACAAAAATTATTGGAGCTTGGCTATGAAACTTTGCCTCACCCACCCTACTCTCCGGACCTCTCGCCTACTGACTACCATTTTTTTAGACACCTGGACCACTACTTACAACACATAATATTCAAAAATCAAACGGAACTGGAAAATGCATTTATTGACTTTATCAATTCTAAAAATTCTGAATTCTACTCAGACGGAATTAATAAGTTACCAACACGTTGGGAGAAATGTATTGAGAGTATGGGAAATTATTTTGATTAAAGAACATTGCTTTAAAGTAACTAGTTTCTTTTTTTTTGTTTAATACCAAAATCCTGCATTATTTTCCGGACAACCCAATAGTTTGAATAAAAATATGAGTGTCCGGTTCTTTTGTCTTCGAAAATCTGGACAGTTGGGATCGCAGAGCGTCGGGTAGGTTAGGGTGGCATAGCATCGGGTAGATTTGCACGGGGGTAATGCAACCTTATGGAAAATCGGAGTTTGGATTTGCGTCGGGTAGCATCGGGTAGATGTGCACGGGGGTAATGCAACCTTATGGAAAATCGGAGTTTGGATTTACGTCGGGTAGCATCTGGTAGCGTCGCATGGCGTAGCATAGGGTAAGTGTGTTCCCGGCTTCAAGGTCTTCACAGTTTGCTTCCTGTGTTTCATCTTTCGTACTATTCTTGTTTCTCTATATTTGAAGTTTTAGATATCAAACGCTGGAATTTGGAATATTCAGTGTGTTCTTTTTGAATTATTTGATTGTGAGAGCATCGTCTTTGACATGTCAAAAACAAGGTTTATGGGTTGGTTAGTGAATTGTATACAGTTACATTATTGTGATATTTCCTCCCACGGTCTACATCTAAGGTATTGCGACCAACATATCATGCTTAAATTCACAGCTTTGGTATGTCAGAAGTAGGATTGTAATATAAGGTGTACTTATTTTTCTTGTGTGCGGGATGATCAACCAGAAGAATAGTGATTTCCATTTGTTCTACTCTACGGGCTGACGTTGTTTTTTGAATATGCATTTTACTGTGTACATATACCAGTGAACAGCTTTAATCCGAGATGTGTGCTGGGCGGTCACACCGTCACGGATTCATCCTTCGAGATGGGTCGACTCATTCGTCGCTTGAACGGCCACCTCCTCTCTTCTATCCACCCAGGGGCGCCATAGCCCACTTAATGTGGAACTACGGTGACAACGGGTGGTACAGTTTGGTCAAGGCGAGGGGCGCAGTCTGAAAAGGCAAGCCTTGTGTCCTCGTTCACTTCCATTTCTCAATCCAGGTCCATCGGCATTTTTCCATGAAACCTCTCCCAACCCTTCGTTGCAAGAGGGGTACCCAAAATAATTGTGTAGTGTTGAGGGCGTGGCAACCTCTCTAAAGCACAAGCCGGATTCGTGTCGGCTTCCTGGTCGGCAGCGGACGGCGGGTGCTTTATCTCAAGCACAGGAGGGTTACGGTACCAGATCTTGTCTGCATAGACAGGGGAGAGTGCGTAACCATCTGTACTACGGGGTGATCAGTCCCACCTTAAAAATAATACTGAACCACGGGAGAGGGCGATTCCAAGTAGCCCCCAATTGAGGTTGGACTCGTGGTGGTCGTGGTTTGGAGAATAAGTTGCGTCTTAGCTTGAGGGTGCCGGCCAACCGGAGCCGGAGGTAGAGCTACCCTTATCTACCTCTCCGGGGGGGTGGCTGAAAGTGGAAACACCGGAAGCCACCAAACTCCTGGGGGTATCTTTGGCACCCCGGGCGTCCGGTGAGCCTAGTAATAGGCAGATACGGACGTTAAATAAACCCTTAGTTTTACAGAAAACAGGGAAGAAATGTACTACGGGGTAGCAGAAATGCTCCAAAGTCCAGCCCCTGCTACATGGGAACGTACTGGTAGTGGCTTAGTGGCGATGCTCCTGGCGGAAACTTAGAGAAGAAGATGTTCTTCTATCTGTGACCTCCGCCCAAGTACTTGATTATTACCTCGGCCTCATGAAGTACGAAGGATCGGACGTGTAGAGTTGAGGATTCTCAGACTACGCTGGCGGAGTCCCTCGAATGCGTGAAAAGTGGCGGATGGGTACGGATAGTGGTTTATGGTGCCTGCATGATGGGTGTCCTTACCGAAGGGCAGACTCCTCTAGGGGCTGGTTAGCAATTTAAACAAAACCGCGGCCGGAGCGGATACAGAAGTTCTTACACACTTGGATGATCTTATGCTCAATACTCTTAGAGATAGAGTCGCCTCTATCTTGGGAGTGCATGGGGGACCAGGCTGATGCATTTCATCCACCTCTTTACGCACGCCATACGATCTGATGCACAATGCAGACCCGACCACTCGGAATGGTCAAGCGGGGAGTGAGGTTTGTCTTGACCCCTCGGAGCTGGGATGGCCTCTACACTAACGCTCGCGGCTGAAACACAGATTCGGTCGTGAGGGGAGGTCCGTCATATTTCATCTTGAGAATCAAAACGTCCGGTAATGCCATGAGCCAGGTACGGACGCAAAGATTATCATTGTCATTTTAAGGACGACCGAGTATTTGGGAACGCATATACATATACCGTTTTTGTCTAGGTTGTCTTATTTGAAGAGTTTACGATTGTGTCTTCCGTGCAATTTTTATGGGCGATTTTGAGTCATATATCGGTGTGTACGTTATTTTTTGCATGGATATGAGTGAAGTCGATTAAGAGTAAATTATTGTTTCAAAAAATAAAAATACTAATATTTTTTTTTAAATATAAAACCTCTTTAGTAGCTGTGAATCGAACATACTGCGAGCAAAGTTCATTTCTAGATTGAGGCAAGAGAGCTACTAAATTGTTAAATATTCTCAAACTGACTAAATAGACAACAAATTGAAATATTCAAGAAGAACGTCTAAATTATCTTACGTTAGGAAAGAAAATTTATGCTAATTTTATAAAAAGTTTTATGCGCAGGAGAAGAGGGATCGCGGTTGGAATCACAATAGGTGCCGATGTGTCTAAACCATAAAAGCATCCAGCGGATTTGAGCGACACGTTTCAGGTTTATCCACCCTGAATGACAATATCCGTCGAACCAGACAGAATTAAACGCCATCCGACATTTTCAACCTTCAAAAGATAAATATTCGACATGACAAAGGAAAAACGTATTTTCCCGTTGAAAAGCAAAGTACTTTGTCCGGAATCGTACAACGTGGGAGAGATTAAATGACTAAATGTTAAAACATGTTCGAAAAACAGTCCGGTGTTTATGACAGTATCCGAGTTGGCAAGATTGGGGCTGAGTTGGTTGACGGCCCGTGTTTTCAAACATCGCTGATTCAAATTTAATTCCCACATTAAACTCGGTGAATTATGATTTATTCTGAGCCGTTGGTGGCAGAGACGTAATGTTGAACTGGTTCAACCAAGCATATTTAACATCTCTGTTACATGAATATTACAAAATGTCGATATTATTTACACCATGACGACAACATATTCCACACTTCCATTGCTCATTTTATGCATAAATGAAAACTATGTTATTTTAATCTCATGTAATTTTTATATGCACTTTCACATTCCAATATATTACATACTTAAATCCATTAATTCCTAAACGTGGTGTCCTTTTTAGATTTCCGGCTGAATTTCTTGAAAATAAAACGTTTCAGAACTCTCCCCCCCCCAAAAAAAAAAAAAAAATAATATCAATAAAAAAATTGTGGGTAGTTGAAAATTTCTGTTTAAAAAAAAGTTTACAGTACACCTCAGGACCAATACAACTTTATAATTTTGTATGGAACGCTATATTTGCGTCAGAAAATTTGAAAGTATTTGTTATTCTGAAAACGAAGCGCAATTCCATTAAATATAATAAAACTATCAAAAATAATGAAGTTATAGCAGAATGTTTGAAAAAAAAATTTTGTTTATTTTATTACTACTTCCAATACTTTGCTCCTAATTGTACTTAAAACGTTTAATTGCGTTTTTAGTTAATAATCAATAATCTCAATAGCTATAATTAATAATAATTAAATCCATTATGTTTAGTGGTCTGATTGACCAAATTAGTTCTTTCAATTAATTATTCTTTTTATGTAAGGTCACGGTTGAAATGAAATAGTTAGCGTAACGAGCGGGATTCGAACCCACGACCTTCGGCTAAATACGCCACTGCTCTACCACTTGATCTATCGTGACGTCGATCCACTCGGACACAAACTTTCCATCTCAACCTATAACTTTTTCGAATTTTCCCTCCTTTTCAACATTTTTCAAATGTCTTATAATCAGGGTTCGATTCTTGACGACTTATGAAGAGGCTGTTAGTGAAGTCATACTTCGTTTTACTTATAAAATCCATTATGTTTAGTGGTCTGATTGACCAAATTACCTCTTTCAATTAATTATGCTTTTTATGTAAGTTCTTGGTTGAAATGAAATTTTTATTAATAATAATAATAATAGCAATATTGAGGCTCTTGCGAGTCAAGAGCACGACCGGTAGATGGCCCTCAGAGAACCTGAGCAGGAGACGAGGGATCGTCCTCACCCGACTGAGGATTGGCCATACGCGGTTGACACACGGACACTTGCTTTTGGGTCAAAGCCCGCGTGGGTGCCCTTTATGCAGAGAAAGGTTGCTCGATATGTCCCACATAATAGAAGCGTGTCATGCCTTGGCTCCATACAGAGAGCGTGTAGGCATGCCGCCGGACTTAAGAAGAGTTCTCGAGCACCGTAGCGAGTTTCAGAGTCCCCTGTTCCGCTTTTTAGGGGAAATTGTTTTTTTTTATTGTATATAATATGACTTATGTGTTGTGTCTATATGTTTTGTCTGAGTGTATGTATTTATTAGAGGGAATGGCGAGGGTTGAGGGTGAAATATAACATCATCATCGCCCCTCGAACGTTGAGAGCGTATGAGTGTGTGTTCGGGGTCGATGGCGGAATATTTATAAAAGTACTCCATCGACCCCAATTTAGATTAGTTTGAGTATAGGTCGGTGGAGGAATATCAAGTACTCCACCAACCAAACGGAATGAGTGTATTGTATGGATGTATTTATGTGTATGAATGTATTTATTTGTATGAATGTAGTGTTTGAAAGTATAAATAGAATATTGACATATTGACTTAGTTTGGGGCAGAAATGTCGTTCCTAGATGTCGGAAGCCCCAGTTAAAAAAAATAAAAAATAAATAAAAATAATATTGAATTATTGTCATTATTTGCACAATTAGTCTCATGAGCGGGAAGGAAACCGCTAGATTTTTTTCGGCGTAAAAAGCTTTTATAATTAATACTCAGTTAAATTCAGTAAGATTCTATAAGTCAGTCAAAATGAACTAAATAATTGGAATGTAATTAGGAAAGAATGCATTCAAGATGGAATAATAGTGTGAATGGAAACTATATGCGTTTTGTGTTGAAATGACCTAGCTGTTGTTCGCACCGAGAGACGTGATAAGCTCAACTCTGTACCCGCCTGTATGTATGTACATGCGTGTAAGCATGTGCAGATTTGAGCTCATATAAACTAATCGATGAACTACGATGGCTTTAATGAATTAGCGGTATTGCTGGTCGTACGGTCGAGTTGTATTCGCATAAATTTCTAGATCATCCTGGAATGAGCCACAAAACATTCCAAACATGAGGGGTCGCAGAAAAGTTGAGGGTCTATTAAGCTATCATCAGCTATCAAGAAAAGGCAGCGTAATTTTGCCTAAGAACTGGGGATTTTATGGTAGGAAAAAATTCAAATCTATCCGCTTGAATTATTGTAAGGATTTTGAGTTTTTCAAAGAACAAAATTAGATATGTACTCCGAACAATTCTAATAATGTTTATTGCGGAAATGCCCACTTGGGGCAGTGAATAAATTATTTGACCATGCCCGTGGACAGATGAATCAAAGTTCACTACAAATCGTATACTGTGAATCGGTGGAATTTTCAAACGTGGGCTCCGGAAACACCAGAATTGCGTACCAAGTGGTTCACACTTGATTCTTATTTCTTCGGAAAATATTTAAATGGATTTACCAATAATATTAGAATAGGTTCCTCTGGAAAAACGATGAAACTCCAGCTTGATGGGTGCCTTAAAAAGAGTGCTTAAAAAGAGCCAATATTTGCAAATTTAATTTGTCAATTAGACATTATTTTCAACAAGTTGTTTTCATTGAAAAAAAACGCATTAAACAAAAAGTTCTATTTGTAAAAAATTAAATAAATCGAAAACAAACTGATACATTTTTACCAACTTTGAAAATAACTGTACTATTTGTTCACTAATTTACCATCGATTTTTGGCATTCATTTCTGAAAATCCTTTAATATGCTGTGTCAAGAGGTATGGAGTCCTATTTGAAGTTTTAAAGCATTGGTCCTAAGGTAACCTGTTTATGTTTTATCAAAGACAGATAGAAATATTCAACCTGACTCAAAACCATTAAATATTGGTTGATAATGTGATCTGTTGAAGATATAACCAGCACATCTAAAAAGGACACGACCCATACGTTCTTATTCACTTTCTCTCTCTCTCTCTCTCCCTCCCTCTCCCCTCTCACTCTTTCTCTTTCTCTCTCTCTCTCTCTCTCTCTCTCTCTCGCTTTCTCTCTCTCTCTCTCTCTCGGTCCCGCTCTCTCTCACTATCTCTCTCTCTCTCTCTCTCTGTCTGACTGTCTCTCTCCTCTCACTCTTTCTCTCTCAGTTTATCTCTCTCTCTCTTTCTCTCTCTCTCTGTGTCTGACTGTCTCTCTCCTCTCACTCTTTCTCTCTCAGTTTGTCTCTCTCTCTCTTTCTCTCTCTCTCTCTCTCTCTCACTCTTTCTCTCTCAGTTTATCTCTCTCTCTCTTTCTCTCTCTCTCTGTGTCTGACTGTCTCTCTCCTCTCACTCTTTCTCTCTCAGTTTGTCTCTCTCTCTCTTTCTCTCTCTCTCTCTCTCTCTCTCTCTCTGTGTCTGACTGTCTCTCTCTCTCTCTCTCTCTCTCTCAGTTTGTCTCTCTCTCTCTCTCTCTCTCTGTGTCTGACTGTCTCTCTCTCTCTTTCTCTCTCTCTCACTCTCTCTCTCTCTCCCTCCCTCTCTCCCTCTCTCTCTCTCTCTCTTTTGCTATCTCTCACTCTCTCTCTCTCTGTCTGACTGTCTCTCTCCTCTCACTCTTTCTCTCTCAGTTTGTCTCTCTTTCTCCCTCCCTTCATCTCTATATCTCTCTCTCTCTCTCTCTAATATGTAGAGAAAATAATAAAAATAGTTATTTGAAGTGAACTGCATGCAATTTGGCATGAATACACAGGTTGCAGATCATATTAAACACCTTGATCTCATATGAAGAACAAAATTAGGATGAGATTACTATGTACTGCATTTCGTTCCTTGGATTTGGAAGATAATTTGCCAACCTATTAGTAAGTTCACGAATGCTATTGCATCCAAAAATTATTCTCTGAGGAGCAACGGCCAATAATCATGAACGAGAATACAAACCGTGATCTCATTTTTCCTGAAGTTTTGGATGAGTGATGATATTATACAACTGAACTTTTGGACTATTAATCATAGTGATAGACTGAAGCTCAGCATTTACGCTAGACTATAAGTTTAAATTTTATGGGCGCTGCATTCAAACCCAGAACCACTAGCGTGGCTACCTACGAATCAAAAACCGAAACCACATGTTCAACGTGGAGGAATTTTGTTAAAGCGTTATTTACTGAGATCTATTTTAAATTGTAAATTCATTTTAGCTCAATTCAGATCATTGAAATTTTTCGCTAGTTTTATTGTTTACCTAAATCTTCCGTTCTTTCAAAATATTCATAATTTCATACAATTATGTATGATCCTTTTGTGCGAAATGTGGGTCGAAAGGCAATAAACCTTAAGATTAGACGGCTTGTTAAATCCAATCGTGATTTTGAACAATGATGTAGAGAAGAACTGGTAATTATAATCCGTTGGTCTCTTGTTCTTCTTAATTATGATCTAGCTGACAACCTTCTCATCCAGACAAGAATATTAACGTCACCCCCTGGGATAATTTTAACCCAGTCTTTTTAAAAAGATAAGCGCTTAATTTAAGTGCAAGGCACGCGATAACCTGGTTTCACCTCTTAATAAAAATTCACTTTGCTCATGTAACATCGGAGTAGTGGCCTGTAATAGCCCTTTATTTGTCTAAATATTATTTATCTTTTGTGCTAACATGACAAACCGTAATTCTGACGTGTCTTTGTGATTTAAATTCTAATAATAATCTTCACAGTCTGTTTTTTTAATGTTCTAACCCATAATACTATATACTACTTACTATCTCTCTCTCATTCTCTCTCACTCTCTCTCTCTCTTTTTTGGTTTTTCTCTCTCTTTTTATCCAAAACAATATTATCCAATACATACACTGTATATATTGTTGTTGTAGACAATAAATTATGCTGAATTTCATTTTCTGCTGACCAACTAGGCCATTTACATCCTTCATACATGCAAATTATCGTCTTACATACATCGCTTATTCTTCAGATTATTCCCAAATGTAGACATTTTTATATACATACCATTCACTCGAGTAGGGGTGGAGTATTCGATAGCCCTTCTTTCATACAATGGAAGCGAGGGTTGATGGGAAAATTACTATTCAACTATCGACCTACTTACACTGTTAATGCTATTAACATTTTTTCTCATTAATCGCATACAAATTGATTATAAAATTTTTATGTGTTAAGAACTCAGCTCGTATTGCTGTTTAATCGTACAAAGAATTTCAAAACACTTTATTCGCTCAAGAACAACCCTCACGTTTGGCCCTACTTACTTTTTACATAGCCGAGGCATGATTTCATTGTATTATGTTGGAAACGTGGACCTTCCGAATGCGGGACACGTACACCGACTTCGGCCCGAAAATAAAAGGGGTCCGGTGTTCGTGTGTCAACCGCTAATGGCCTATTCTGAGTCGCTAGAGAACATTAACTATTCTTCAGTTCAATTGATGAAGTGATATATGATAAATTATTTCTGACGATGGTCCCTGCCATATTTCATAAATTCTCAATTAAGGATTTTTATGTTACCGCTGGTCAGAGATGGTGGAAATATCTGGAAAACGAAAGTGTTAAGTTTTGACTGAAATACAGAATGAGAGAAACAAACGAGCTCTTGGTGTTCTTGCATACTTTCCAATTTCCGTCCAGGTGAAATAAACCCCTTGAAAATGTTTTTTCCCTCCACATTCTCCTCTGTTCCGACTCTCGTTTCTCCCCTGGAAAGAAAACTACGGAAAACTCTCGTAAATCTGGGCCAAAGGGAAAAGCGACTGCTAGTTCATCACAACTGCTCTTTGATTGTTTAGAACTGGAGAATGATGAAAGTGGAACTGTTCAAAAAGGTCTATTTTACAAACCACATCATGTTACTGTGCAAATCGTATACAAGCTTTGCCAAAAATGAAAATACGTTAACCACTTCTTAGCTTTAAAAAAATATTTTTTTTTAAATTACCATTAGAAATGAACTTGGCATAAATTAGTTTTTTTTAAAGAAACAACTAGTAAAGTCCACGTGTTTTCTATTTCAAACTTCATCTTTAAATTTTGTAAATAGACAAAGTTTTAATAAATTAGCAGAAAAATAGTATTTAAATGTTTTACTAATATTTATTATTTCATTAAAAAGGAAAAAAAACAGTTTACATAACGGCGTTTAAAAAACTTAAAAGATTACCTAAGAAAATTGTTAGCTTACCATTAGAAATGAACTTGGCAGAAATTAGTTTTTTTTTTTTTTTAAGAAATAACTAGTAAAGTCCACGTGTTTTCCATTTCAAACTTCATCTTTAAATTTTTTAAATAGACAAAGTTTTAATAAATTAGCAGAAAAACAGTATTTAAATGTTTTCCTAATATTTATTATTTCATTAAAAAGGAAAAAAACAGTTTACATAACGGCGTTTAAAAGGCTTAAAAGATTACCTAAGAAAACTATTAGCTTACCATTAGAAATGAACTTGGCAGAAATTAGTTTTTTGTTTTTTTTAAGAAATAACTAGTAAAGTCCACGGGTTTTCCATTTCAAACTTCATCTTTAAATTTTGTAAATAGACAAAGTTTAAATAAATTAGCAGAAAAACAGTATTTAAATGTTTTACTAATATTTATTATTTCATTAAAAAGGAAAAAAACAGTTTACATAACGGCGTTTAAAAGGCTTAAAAGATTACCTACGAAAACGGTTAGCTTTTGTGAAATGTACAGTAATTAACGTTTATTTATAAGTGATAATTTTCATTCCTTGGACTTTTAATTTTTAACAAAAGGTGATTTAACAGAGAACGAGGGCCAAACCGGGAGATAATGGTCTGGCTCGTTGATTACATTACATTTCATAAATATTTACCCAGCGGTTTCTCAGTTCGCAAAGGCAACTGTTCTTGCCTCATTTGAGACACAGTCGAAACGGATTGAAGAAACATCCTCTGCGTCTTTCTTAACATCCAAATTATCATTTTATAACCTTCAACCTAAAAACTAAAATTTTAGTCTGTTTCATGATTCTGGTTAATTTTATTAATATTATTCCGCGTGAATTTGAAAAGACAAAAAAACTTTTACTGATTCAATAACCCTACTGTATTATGTACAACTGACTAGGACTGACAAGTTTATCCAGGATCAAATTATTTATTTCTATACAATCTGGAGTCCCAAAGTTGGCTCGTTTCCTATTTACTCCATTCCTATTTATCATAAAGATCACAAACATACTAGATTCCTTGCTAGATGATTCCTTTCGTAAATGGAGAATCAAAGTAAATATACATAAGTGTATACAAAAATAGGGTGAATTTGTAAAATCACTTTTGTAAAAGATCACAGAATCCTTTACAACAAGTGAAGTGTATGGAAGCCAATCATTAAAAAATCAGTGCCAATTCTTTTAATACTATGTCTAAAAATCTGAGCATTCTTGCCAATTAGAAGGGGACTATTTTTTTAGCAAATTTAAATAATTTTTAAAGTTTTTTCTCTTTGTTATGAGCGTGTTTCTATGTAGTCATATATCATTTGATTTTGCAGTATGTATGATCAGAGAATAAAATATAAAATCATATCAAATGGTATTTTATAAAAAGTTACAAATGAAAAGTTCAAAAACAATGACACGCTTCTAGTAATTTTAATAAGTTTACTTATATATATATATATATATATATATATGAGAGAGAGAGAGAGAGAGAGAGTGAGAGAGAGAGAGAGAGATAGGTAGAGAAAGGTAGAAATAGAGAGAGAGAGAGATAAATATATAAATAGAGAGAAATAGAGATAGATAAAGATAGAGATTGATTGATAAAGAGAGGTAGAGATAGATAGATAGATAAAGATAGGTAGATATATAGATATAATAAGAGAGATTTGTGGTTCGAGCTAGAAACAACCGCTCAGATTTGGAAATTTTACGGCTAAGAACATTTAGAGTATGAAAGGAGGGGGTGGCAAGTAGCGGCGTATTTAGCCGAAGGTCGTGGGTTCGAATCCCGCTCGTGACACTGACGTTTTTATCTCAATCAAGACCATAAATGGAAAGAATAAATAATTGAAAGAGTTTACTTGGTCAATTGACCACTATATATAAAGTGGAAGGTTTATGGGCCGACAAACAGCTGAGGTCATCGCCGGCCCTCCGCATGTATTCCTTCTCTTTCCTGTCTTTCTCGCGTATTTTGTATTGAACTGCAGCCATTTGAGCATCTCGATCTGGTTACTGACTCTCTGCTTTTACTTGTATATTACGTCGTTATTTTAAAAAGCTAGCCTCTTGTTAGTACCTCAGGTTGTCAATTTAAGAATAGATACACAACATACAATACATAACATATATATCGCCACAAACATAGAAGTCTGGTCACATTCNACTCCAACGGGGCCCGAGTGAATAACGCCGAGGGTGGCCTGTGCCCCCGACGTCACCGGCATTTCGCCTTCCGGATATACGGCGTTTTTTTTTGTATTTTTCGGAGCTTGTTTGTTTTAGGCCAGGGGGAAGCTACCCACCCTGGCCCTAGCCGATTAGTGGGGCTGCCACTATAGGTGAACCGGCACACCTCCCCCTCCTTAAAGCCTGGGACGCCGGGAGAAGGAACAGGGAGGAGGTTAGTGTTGGGGAAGGGGTTATTATAGGAGTGGAAGGTTAGGTAATGAGGTTAGTAAGGGGATAAAGTGTTACGGAAGGCCACCAGGTACAGGAGGGGTATTGGACGCAGTTTAACCTCTTGCCCGGGAGGAATTGACCACTAAAACGTAAATGAATTAATATTAACATTAATGTTTATCAATCATTATTATTTTAGGTTTCATAGATACACGATGAAATTGAAATTTTTCTCTGCGTTTATAAACATATTTTCGTAATGATAATATTGTTAAACGATTGTTAAAAATATAAAGCATTCCACATACTTTGTATCACTGTATAAAAAGTTATGAATCACTAGCACCGAAAAGGAGGATCCGTTGAATAAAGAACACCGAGAAAATCATTACAGAGAGGAAAAGAACTGGGCTGTGATTATTGGAGATATCTCCCCTTTATCCTAAAAAGCTGAATCCTCAATAATTGCGGAAGCAGGGAAGAGGATGGAATGTCCGATAGATTAAAGCCTCCACCCACAGCTGGCAAGGTAACCCCCTCTTAATCTTAACATTTCAATACCTCGGATTCCTGAAGCCCCATCCTTGTTCTAAGATCGGAATATGCCTAGCTATTTATAAAAGGAATATATTCTGCATTATTGTATAAATTGAAAAAAGTCGGTAAGGCAAATTATTTCATAAATTCTTCGAACAATAATCTGATATTACAAACAGTAAAATATAAACTTCTAAAAAAATTACAATTATACACAAATTATGAGTGTTGGAATAGTATATATACAAGTTTCAAATATGTGATATTTCTTAAATAAATTGTTATGACATCACGTTTAGAAAAAAAACATTCTTAAAAAATCAAGTAACCCTTCGTTATTCGAATTTATTATTTGTATACATTTTTTCATCCACGTAAACCGTTCTTTATTTCAAAACTTTTGCATGTCATATCATTATCAGTGTAGAGTTACACTATATTTTAAAAGATAAAATACATACACTTTAATTTGTTGTTGGTGTCCGAGCGGATCGAAGTCACGATAGGCGTATCTACTTTTTATCTTAACTTACTTTTTTATCTTAACAAAACCTTAATTAATTGAAAATAATTTAATTGGTCAAGCGGACCACGAAACCTAATAAATGTAATAAGCAAAATGAAGTATACCTTCACTAAAGTTCTCCGTGGTCATTTCATATGTCGCCGAGAATTAAATAAATTACACGACATTTGAAAAATGGCAAAAAAGAAGGGAAAACTCAAAAGGTGGGGTTGAGATAGGAAGTCTGAGTGGATCGAGATCACGATAGCTCAAGTGGTAGAGCAGCGGCGTATCTATCCGAAGGGCGTGGGTTCGAATCCCGTTTTTGTGACACTTACTTTTTTATCTCAACCAAAACTTTAATTAATTCAAAATAATTTAATTGGTCAAGCGGACCACGAAACCTAATAAAAGTTAATTTGTTGTATTAGAGTTAAATCTTTGATAAAATCCTATCAATATATAATAAAATAACCCTCACATAACTCATGTCTTACCTTCACCTAATCCTCATCTAACAGTCCCTAAATTTTACCTAAACGTAAGCTAACACTTACCTAAGCCTAACTTAACTCGAACCTAAAACTTACCCAACTCTTACCAAACCCAATTTGACGAATACCTAAGCCCATCCTAACCCTAAATAAAATCTAACCAAACCCTAACCTTGCTCCAATCATAATTTAACCCTAACCTAACCTTTATGTAATCTTTACGTAACTCTTACCTAACCCTTATTTAACCCCAACCTAAGTATTACCTTGGCCTAACCTAAACCTCATCTAATTCTAACTAAACCATAACCTATCCACAACCGTACTATAACCACACCCTTACTCTAACCGTAATTATGCCTCAACCATCTACCCCAAATATAACCTAACCATTACTTAGCTTTTACCTTACCATTATCTAACTTATCTTATATTTATGTCCTAAAGCAAAGAAAAAAAAAAGAAAAAATGTAATATTTAAACCCTAACTTAAGGATTATCTTAGCCTAACCTAAACTTATGTAACTCGCATCAAACGCTAACCTATCCATAACCTTACTCTAACCATAACCCTAACTTAAATTGTCCGAACCTAATCATACTTAATCTAATGTAACCAAAACTATATGCGCACTCTCCGTAACGCGAAATAAGTAACAATGGTTTTAAGGGGGTGGGGATTCGATCCAACGTAAATCACATGAAAATGGTCAAGCAAATATGTTATATTTCTGCCCGAAAACAAGTCAATGTTAGAAGAAATAAAAATTATTTTATTCATTTTTATGCTAAAACTGGAACCGTATGTTTTTCGACATCGCTTCATACGTGTCTGTACACTTTGGATTTGCTTTATGATGGTCCATATACAAAAAGTTCATGGTTTAACGACATTATACAAAAATCGCTGTACTTTGTATACCAGTTTGCCAAAACCAAAAGTTTATTTCATTTTCAAGTTCTGTAGTTACCCAGAAATAATTCCATGATCTGTTGAAGAATCCTCCATACGAGATCGGCAATATGATTAGAATTGCTTCAGCAACCACGCTCTTGGATCACGCGAACACATTCCATTTGTGGTTTGCTTATTAGCTACTCCCTGAATTATGCCGGCACTGCGGTCAGAACACAACCTACGCTATATTGCCATCGGCTGCCATCCGAATCCAAAATGCGCGTCCCTGATAAATTGGTACCTGAGAACGTACATTGTTACAATATGTGTTAACGTAATTATCAACGAATTAATGAGATAATGAAGTTGTAATCAATAATGATTAAATAAAAATCCTTCTATTGAATTAAGAAGTCACCATACAACGTCCAGAAATCTTAATAAAATAAACTAGTATAAAAATTACTCTTGAAAATGACTTTTTAAGAGTACTTAACTTTCTTTCCGCTATAAAAATTCAGTAAAAATAAATATGGAAAAAAGGACTTTCCTTTTGAGATTAAAAATACTCTTAGTATAAAAAACCAATTAATTTGATTTGAGTAAAGTGACAACGAGCGACCTTAGCAAGAAACTACCCTCCACTCATTTATCTTCTCAGTCAATTTATCACATGTCTCGACCTATGCCATGATCCTCCCACAACAACCTAAAATATAAAAACAAAAGAGTAGAAATTAAAATAATACGCAAGTCACGTCTCGGCCCTGACGAATGGAAAACGTGAAAACATGAGATGGGACATACAGTGACCTCTTCTTTCTAAATCAGAGCTAGATTTCTCCTTGTGTATAACAATACCAAAGTGAATTGTTTAATAAGAAACATTAATTATAAATAGGTGAATTTATTATGTATTATGAAAAAAATATTTATACTTAATATAGATAAAACAGACAAAAAAGAACAACATTACTGAATTTAAACTAATAAAAAACACGCAAAAAAGGCAAATTCAACTTTTAAAATACATGAAATAGAGACAAAAACATATTGAAAAACAAAGCAGAAAACATTCGATTTTTATGTTTGTTTATTAGGTTAATTATTTATTTAGAAATCGTGAGATGCGGTCTGGTGTGATGTAGGTTTCAGAAAAATATTTTCTTTATCGAGCTAACGTTTTGATCTTTATTGAGATCATCTTCAGGGCCTGGGATTTACAAACATTGTTTACATTTAAAAAACACATTTAGGATGTGGAAAAGTGAATTTATTCAATGCAAAATATATTTTTTATATTCAATCAAACTATTTCTACTCACTCAAAGTGTTTGTTTTCTGTGTAATTGTGCCATTCTTGCATAACCAGACCGCATCTCACGATTTCTAAATAAATATTGATTAACGGTCACTAATCACCACACATATTAGGTTAATGTTGGGTTTTACAACTTTTGTGTTAGTTTCATTAGATTTCGTGGTCCGATTGACCAAATAACATCTCTCAGTTAATTAATATTTATGTAAAGCATTGATTGAGATAAAAAAGTCAGAGTCACGAGCGGGATTCGAACCCACGACCTCGGCTAAACACGCCGCTGCTCTACCACTTCAGCTATCGTGACTTCGACGATCTCAACCATTACCTTACATAAAGATTAATTGATTGAAGTTCTGTATTAGTGTTTATGTTGTCGTTATAGATTTAAGACATTCTGTCGGCGGCTGCAAAACAGAATATTGAAGATATGCGAAAGGGGTGAAAATCGGACAATAGTTCATACGAACGTTTTTGTACCTTTTGATGTGAAGAAGCACTTGATGAACTTGGTAGTACACACACACACACACACACACACACACACACACACACACACACACACACACACACACACACACACACACACACACACACACACACACACACACACACACACACACACACACACACACACACACACACACACACACACACACACACACACACACACACACACACACACACACACACACACACACACACACACACACACACACACACACACACACACACACACACACACACACACACACACACACACACACACACACACACACACACACACACACACACACACACACACACACACACACACACACACACACACACACACACACACACACACACACACACACACACACACACACACACACACACACACACACACACACACACACACACACACACACACACACACACACACACACACACACACACACACACACACACACACACACACACACACACACACACACACACACACACACACACACACACACACACACACACACACACACACACACACACACACACACACACACACACACACACACACACACACACACACACACACACACACACACACACACACACACACACACACACACACACACACACACACACACACACACACACACACACACACACACACACACACACACACACACACACACACACACACACACACACACACACACACACACACACACACACACACACACACACACACACACACACACACACACACACACACACACACACACACACACACACACACACACACACACACACACACACACACACACACACACACACACACACACACACACACACACACACACACACACACACACACACACACACACACACACACACACACACACACACACACACACACACACACACACACACACACACACACACACACACACACACACACACACACACACACACACACACACACACACACACACACACACACACACACACACNCGGAATGCTACAGAGGTAAACAAACAATATCATTTGGAAGAGGATTAATAAGTGTTGACATTCATACAAATGAGTAATCCTGTAAACGTAAACAGAATATTTTATATAGATTTTTTTTAATGAAAACTTAAAATCCTGCATTATTTTCCGGACAACCCAATAGTTACCAAAGGTTAAGGTCATCGGCCCTTTCGTGTATGTACTCTTTACCTGGTCTTTCACGCGTATTTTCCTGTAGCCGCTGTTTGACCTTCCCGAACTGTCTGCTTTGCAGGAAAACTATATCGATTTACAAAAATGCTAACATCTCATTTGTCCGCCAAGTTGCCATCTAAAGAATAGACTCTAAACCTACGATGCATGCGGTTATGGACTACTATCATATACACTTATGGAAAATAAAATTAATGGAAAATATATTAAAATCTTTTCTGACAGTCAGGCTAGTCTTAGGGCATTACAAAAAGATTTGTCAACTTCACGACTGGTGGTGGAAACTATAGATCTTATCAATAGGATCTCTTTCAGGAATGAGAATAAGGTGACCCTTATTTGGATACCAGCAATTTCAAGGACACCATGGCATTGAAAAGGCTTAGCCAAAGAAGGTTCTAATACTGCGTTTGTCGGGCCACAACCGGTATTACCTCACTCTATGAGCACAGCGAAAGAGAGTATTAAAAACTGGGGTATGAAACAATTCCTTAGAGAGTGGAATTTATTCCCCGAATACAGGCAATCGAAAGAGTTTGTTAATGTGATTAAACCAGCAGAATCGAAATGGCTATTCTCTATCTCAAGAAAGGGAATTAGGAAGCTGATAGTTATTCTGACGGGCCACTGCCCACTGAGGAGACACCTCTTCGTAATGGGTATCCTACCAGATCCCTTTTGCCGCTTCTGCGAAATAAAAGAAGAAACGGCAAGGCACTACCTCGCAGAGTGTGATAGGTGTGCTAGGTCTAGATTTGAAATCTTTGAAGGAGAGGACATCACCAAATCACTCCTCGAGATAAAATGGTCCAAAATCTTGGGGTTTGTGAACAAATCCAAGAGGTTTATGCAGGACACGTGAGCCGACCAAGTCCCGGACCTTTTAGAGATGGGGTACGAATCTACCCAGGCATTTAACCCCTCGGATCTTGTTCGCCCAACGTGCATAATATATATATATACTATCATATACAAACATGTCTGGAAGCATTCATTCCCCCAGATTACACGATATACCTCGTGGCGGGGTCGAACCAACTGCATTGCATTCTCGCTGATAATTTACTTACCTTTACTCTCCGTACGACACACACCGACCCCAGAGTACTCGATATCCCTAGGGGCGGAGTTAAACGACCACTGATAAGGAATATAACCGCATTTTCGCAGACAATGTGCTTAAAATAATATTACTAATAATCTTTAATAATCTTTATGTATGGCATACAACATAATACAATATTAACTAAATTTGCAAAACCAACTATTACCTTATATTTATAATGAATAGTAGTTTGTTTTGTAATATACAGCTGGAATTCGGCAATATTTCATCTGTAGCTAATAAGTATTACCGTTACGACATACTGGATTGAGAAAATAACGTTAAATTAACTTCATACAGTTGGAATTAACATAAATTTGTTATATCCTTCTAATCATTGGCATAGTTACCGTGTGCGTTATCACCAATTCAAAACCATAATCAATGTATTACATCCATTTGTGTTAATCAATAATAATATTGAATGATTGCTGTAAAATAAATATCATAAAATATTTCTACGTAGAGAGACCGTACCTCAATACTTTGAGGACCACGGGACAAAATGGTGGTACATCAGATCGGTGGGGAGGGGTGCAACCTGAAAAGGAGAGCCTTCCGTTCTCGAGCATGTCCTTTTCTCAATCCTTTACCTACGGAATATTTCCTTCAGATCTCGCCTAGCCCTTCGGGCAAGGGGGGTTTCCAGGCACAAAATAATTGTGTAGCCTTGAGAGCGTGGCGAACCCTCTAAAACACAAGCTGTATTCGTGTTTCCCTGCGCGTTTGATATCGGTAATCACCCTGCACATGTATACGGAATATCGGACGAAGGAAGCGTTTATAGGTAAACTAGCGAATACCACACGAGTTCTTCGAATGGGTAAAGGGTTTGTTGGCTTTTGAGTCAGTCGCGGGCGGAGAGTGCCTGATCAGTGGCAAAAAAGGGTTACCGTACCAGATCCTGCCTGCAAAGATTGGAGAGACTGCATAACCAACTGAACTACGGAGTAGCGCAAGATTGTTCCATGTTCTAAGCCCAGTAATTCGATAGGTGGGAATGGAATCGTAGTTGGCCGTTGGTGAGGCTCCTGGCGGGTGCTTAGAGACGAGCCTGTTGTTCGGTGGTGCCTTCTTAGGCTTTCTTTACCGAAGGCTGTGTTCCTCTAAGGAATGGTTAGAAATTCCACTATAAACAAAACCGCGACCGAAGCGGATCCGGTAGTTCGGACGCTGGTGAGGCCCCTACAATTATCGATATAGAGTTGCCTTATCTGTCTAGATAATATAGGACGGTTAAACAGCTGATGCAATTCAGCACCAAGTGGACGGTTTTCCAATAGCAATGCGGTCGGGTGCATGATGTTGGTCCACATGGATGAAGTGGCTTCTACACTAAACCACACAAGATTAACACTGAACCACTAGGTGTGCACGTTAAAAACCTCAATGTCCTTCTGATGACATAGCGACTCCCAATGGTAAACGTATGTCATAAAATATTAATTGAATATCATTGATTACATAAGTATTATTTTATTAACTTACTTGTTCCTATAATTAACTATTTAAAATGTTATGCTTATTTATTTTAGAATTTAACGGTTTAATCATTTATTGTAAAATTTCAATATTGTATTGTTTAACTATTGAATTATAATTATCATAATTTAAGGAGAAATTTTGGAATTTTTTCTTTTTTATACAACGGACAAGTCTACTGTGTCTCAGAAGCCTACCTTTGGCTTTAAGCTGTCTAATATCCAACTGGACGAGCAAGGAAGTTCAGGTTAAAGGCCCTTAGTCTATAATCCAAATTCCAGCCCTTGGGCGGATTTAAGTTAAAGCAGCACGCTTATTGTACGTGGTAGACGTGTTGTGACCAAACTATATTTCATCGGATTATTACAGGGTTTTGTTTATTTTGTTTTGATATTAACGATTTTTCGAGAACCTATCAGCCGATCCTTAGCGGGACGATTCAACAAGGACGTCGACCCTCCTAAGGGCAATCCACTTCACGACTGGATAAAAATTCATCGGCAGAAACAATTAACTGTTCCCCCAGGAGTTAAAAGTTGACGCTTTCGAGTGGCGCTCGTTTATCATTTGTCCACGGCTTTATTTCATCGGGTTTAAAGCCACTCAGCTTAATCGGAAACGCCGATTTAATGAAAAAGAGGATTTTTTATTCACTCAGGTGATTTCATTTATTTCCAGAAGAAAATCCGTTTTGATCAACTCCAAAAACCCACCGGTTGAATTGTATAACGTTGGAAATTCAATAACTTGATGTTTTACTAGTTCTGTTGCGCTTTGGTCCACCAGGATAACTCGGGCCTTATTTCCGCCCTATTTAGCCAATGGACCATTTTTCGGTTTTAATCCGCTTGAGTTTTAATCCGGTAGCGGTTAGCATCAGAAACTGCATGCGAGAATTTAGGAAGAATTTGCAATGGAATATCGCGCTGACGTAGGTAAAAGCCCAGGTAGGACACCATGGGAATGAAAGATCAGACGATTTGGCGAAATCATCGGCATGTGACGAAGGGAAACCTATTACATTCTTGAAAATTACAATTAATTAAGTTTTTAGTTGAGATAAAATAGTCAATGGGACGAGCGGGATTCGAACCCATGATCTTCAGCTAGATACGCCGCTGCTCTACACTTGAGCTATCGTGACCTCCACTCCAGCTACCACTCGGACACTAACTTCCCATCTCAACCCCACCATTTGAATTTTCCCTCCTTTTTGCCATTTTTGTCCGAGTGGATCGATGTCACGATAGCTCAAGTGGTAAAGCAGCGGCGTATCTAGCCGAAGATCTTGGTTCGAATCCCGCTCGTGCCTTTGACTTTTTTATCTCAACTAAAAACCTTAATTAATTGTAATATATTAATTGGTCAAGCGGACTACGAAATCAGTGAATTGAATTCTCGAAAATACCACTCTCATAAGTTAAAAAAAAGAGGAGAGGAAGACATACCTGTCACATTTTCACACACCCCAGATTGTCCATATGGAAAAGATCGGCTAACATGGAAACCCATTATATATAACTGTGACCTACATGATCGACTAAGAGCAAAAATTATAAATACTATAACGTTAAAAGAAGGAAAATTCATGATAGAAAAAAAATGTTATTTTCAAAATATACACAAGTTTCGCAGTCCCATAAATTTTGTAAATATTCACTAATTTTCTGGTCCGCTTGACCAATTAATATCTTTCAATTAATTAAGGTTTTTTAGTTGAGTCAAAAAAGTCAGTGTCACGAGCGGGATTCGAACCCACGACCTTCGGCTAGATACGCGCTACTGTACCACTTGAGCTATCGTGCCTTCCATCCACTTGGACACTAACTTCCCATCTCAACCCCACCTTTTTAATTTCCCCTCCTTTTTGCCATTTTTCAAATGTGCAACTATTTGACTCTCGGCGACAAATGAAATGGCCACGGACAGCTTTAGTGAAGATATACTTTATTTAACTTATTAAATTCACTAATTTTCGTGGTCCCCTTGACCAATTAATATCTTTCAATTAGTTAAGGTTTTTTAGTTGAGATAAAGTGGTAGAGCAGCGGTCTATGTAGCCGAAGGTCGTGGGTTCGACTCCCGCTCGTTACACTGACTTTTTTATCTCAACAAAAACACCTTTATAAATATTATAGACTTATGATTGAAGTATTGTTATTTGTTATTTTTAAATTGTTAACCGACTTAATTATAACATAGTTAGTCTTGAAAACAAACAAACACAAATATGTACATGATTAAACTTATGGGAAAAATTCAAATAAAGTCTTCCACTGCAGAGATAGTGTAGTGGAAAAAAAAAACCCAAGATTAGCCTGGTGGTCTTTTATTGTATTTTAATTTTTTATTATTTTTTAAGAGGGTTTGCAACAGTAGAGGTCATATAAACCCTCAGGGTATCGGGTTTTTTTTTTTTTTTTTTTTTTTTTTAAAGCCCATTTGTAAGTATGTCGGTAAGTATGTAAATATACCCAGCGGTCCTGCATTCGACCCCGGGACCTTTACCTTACAGTGATGAGCGCCGTATCAATGCGGCCACCGACGCCCCCAGCCTGGTGGTCTTCTTGTGGTCATTAGTGATATTCTACCTTTTGTAATGATTTGCTGTACATGACGGTTGCATACCAATTTCTTATCACTGATCGATATTTAACCTGCCATTTTTATCTTACACCAACGAAAAAAATCAATTGAAAAGTCATTATTTTAACCGTTGTGGTGTATCTCTGCGCTACTCTTCTTAAACCGCCTGATATAACACTCTAATTAAATAAACCTGCTTTGAAAAGTGCACCAAGTACGCGTATCACTTCATAAGAAAAAAAAATGATTTGAATCTTAAATGAATGTTGGAAAATAATTTCTTGTTATTTTAAAACAGAAATATGTTGGGTAGCTGGGTAGCTAAATTTTATTTCATTCAAATCAACCTTTCCAACTTTGATACACCCTTTAATGTATTTGGAAATGCTTCTTACCTATTAAAGAAGTGTTTTTGTTCTAACTGCAATCAAAATATTTTTTCTAGCAGTAAGTTGTAAAATGTACAGTTCATTTATATTCATATATCGTTATAATTGATTTAAGAATAAATTTCTCTCGTAATGGTTATGTTTTATGGCGAAGGAGGCGTTTATTGGGTCGTATATAAAGAGCTCCCATTTCTAGAGGGTAGTCGATCGTCTATAGCCCTCTGGGAAGTACGTTACAAGGGTAACAGGAGCGATTATTGTTTCCGAAATATCGGATGCTTTCTTGGAAAAGTTACTGTTTTATTAAGAATGTTTTTGTTAGGGCGAAAACGGTTTTTACCGCCCTCGCCCGCCTAGGATCGCAGCCTGTTCCTACGCCGGCGGTCCGCCCCCGTCATATTCTATCGGAAAATCAATTTGCATAAAGAAAAGAACGGAGATTGAGCCTCTTCACCCATTTCCCTTCCGGGGGAAAATTACGACTGGCACAGCTTGCGATGGGGCCTCTGCCGAAAAGAAAAGTGGCGGCTAATTATAAAAAAATAATAGTGTTTTGCTCAAAACCTGTCCCTCTGAGATAACTTCTTTATTTCTGCATTTACTACTATTTACTTCTGAATTTCTAGTTTAAAAAATTAGTTATTTAATAGAAGTTGATGTTATATTATTTTATAATTAAGATAATTACAAATTGAACAATTTATCACCATAAAAATGAAAGATTATTTAAAACTATAATCAAATTTTGGTATAATGTGTGGTGATTAGTGTCAGTTAATCGATAATTATTCAGAAATCGTGAGATGCGGTCTGGTGTGATGTAAAGTGTTTTACTCGAAAGACAAACACTTTGAGTGAGTAGAAATTCTTTAATTGTTTGCATTGTATAAATTCACTTTTCCACATCCTAAATGTATTTGTTAAATGTAAACAATGTTTGTACATCCCAGGCCCTGAAGATGATCTCAATAAAGATCGAAATGTTGGCACGATAAAGAAAATGTTTTTTTCTGAAATGGACATCACACCAGACCGCATCTCACGATTTCTGAATAATTTTGGTGTAATGTTGGTTGACCGGCGAGTAGTTGAAATCATTGTTAAAACGAGGGAGACTGATCATTTTTTCTGGATCAGTCTATTCTCCTTGATTAAAACAAGTTCATTAAAACCTGTCTCACCTTTAGATTTTCTTTTGGTTGTAACTTTTTGTACGAAAACCAGCGGTAATATACGGACCCATAAACGTTATCCGCGTTAATCAGTTGGTTGATCATATTTTCATCCGCAGGCCAACAAACTTTAATTTTTGAATGTTGCTCTTTCTGACAATGTGCAATATCCGGTATTTCGAAGTAAAGATATTTTTGTAAAAATCAATTGGCAAAAAAAAAGTCAATTAGGAATAATTTGAGCCTCTTTGGTGGAACAAGAACTACCTCGAAAATATTGCATAATTGTGTGTAGGGCACTCCCCGGCACCCAATCTTTCCTTTTTATTTCTTTTTTTCGAGGGTTCGAACTCGGGACCTTTGCCTTACTGTGAGCACCGTGTCAGCGCCTAAAACATTGCGGCCAACAACGACCCCACTTTTTCTTTTAATTACCATGTTAAAAGGGTACTGAATGCTTAAGTTAACCCACTAGATACTGGTCGTTCATTGAAATTAGCAATAAACCTCAAAAGATAAAGTAAGCATCCTTGAAGAATAATTTTTTTTTCAACAAAGTATGAATGTGGGGTGTAATTGACTTTTTTCTTAAATTTTCGTTTTAATTTTTTTTAAATACTGCTGGTTGTATATAATACATGTACAGTTGTAGATACAAATAAATGAAGTAAAAAAATTTTTTTATTAATGTCATTATGGTAAACCCCAATATATTTCACGAAAATAATTTCCATAACGAAAGAAATATTATTGCGGTAATGTGAGGAGTTGTACGGATCGAGTGAAAACTTTGACACCTTATCAAATACAGAGAAAGTTGTAGCTAATAATGATGTCATTCCCGACATTTATGACACAGATCAAAACAACTATCTTAAAACTTGACATGGTGTTATTTATGGTATTATGGGAGGAAAACGAAGAGTCATCTAAAACAACTCGTCAGCCCTAATTATTTTTATTAATTATTTCTTTATAATTTATATTATATTTTGATTTTCTCAAAATGATCCAAAGTTTGTTTATTGAAAAATAGAAATACAATTTTCTAAATTCTGTTTTTTGTTGACAACGATAATGAACAAGGTAGCAGATTTGAATAACTTTTGTTTGCCTATATTGTGCGATGTTTTGTACTCGCGTTGCCCTAGGTTTGTGAAATTTATTCCCACCGGTCACTTGCTGAGAGGAGGGTTGAAACACTGGTGTTTCATAATTCATCAATATCATTTTTGCCACTTGCCAGTACATATTTTTCTTTCCAGCTATGGAAACTTTACAACAGAGTTATAAAATCATGTTGCCCATAGTTTGATCGAAACAGTTTTGCTCTTTTCGCGATTGTTATCCAACTCGATTTATCCAGTTGACCACAAATGGCAATCCCGTCGGGTGCAACGCCTTCCAAATCTGTATATTTTTTGCTCTTACAATTCCAAATCGAATACAAATGGAATCCACGATTTTTACAAACGGATATCCGATGTTTTTTACATTCCTTTTATGCAATTGAGAGTCGAGACGATATAAAAATAAAAAATATATTTTTTTGTTATATGATACTATTTAATTGACTTGTAACATTGGTTTTAAAATTTGTAAAACTTTTTTATAAGTGCAAGATACTTGTCTGTATAGATCAAATTGTAAAAATATAATTGTAATTAAATTCACTAATTTTGTGGTCCGCTTGACCATTTAATATATTACAATTAATTAAGGTTTTTAGTTGAGATAAAAAAATGGCAAAAAGGAGGGAAAATTCAATTTGCGGTTGAGATGGGAAGTTGGTGTCCAAGTGGATCGAGGTCACGATATCTCAAGTGGTAGAGCAGCGGCGTATCAAGCCGAAGATCGTGGGTTCGAATCCCGCTCGTGCCATTGACTTTTTATTGTAATTGTAATTAAATTGGTCAGTACTTGCGCATACATTTTTTCAATATAAACATGCTTTCAGATGAAAAAGAATAACTGAAACTACGATATTAAAAAGACACCGAAGCAAGATAACAATCCTATAAAAAAAAATTCAATTTTATTGACAAATTCTCTAATTTCGTGGTCCGCTTGACCAATTGAGCAGCGGCGTATCTAGCCGAAGATCGTGGGTTCGAATACCGCTCGTGCCATTAGCTTTTTTTCATCTCAACTAAAAACCTTAATTAATTTTTATTGACAAATTTTACATGGAGCTAAAACCCAAGAAAGGATGTCCCAACTAAAACAGTTCATCTAAATGAAAATTGTCGAATTTATTAGTGGAATTTAATTTTGAGACCTTAATTTGGATAAGATGTTTTGAACAAAAGATGGCTTGACATAATCATTAGAAAAGAGTTACAACGATATAGTGGCGCTGTTTCATGCATAAGTTGAAATGACATCCTTAATTTTAGTGCATATATTTATAAGCGTGAGTGTTGTAGTATTTATGATCGCGCCTGTGATGGACTATCGAGTACCCATAAAAACACCTAAGTCGTTAGGTTATTTAATTTTATTTATGTTTGCAGTGTGATAGGCGGATAGTTTCTGGCTAAATATAAAAACACCCGGTGGCTCTCAATTGTAAGAATAAATTGAATTGAATTTGGAATCAGAGATAGAATGGCAGTGAGTAAATGAGAGACCGAGAGATTGAATGAGAAAGTGTACGAAAGAGAGTGAGATTGAAGGTAAAGGTTAGAATAAATGGATAATAATCCATTTTGACGTATTTTCCATTTGTTGAAAATATTTCTCAAAAATTGCAGTCATTTTTTTCAATAGAAACTGAAAAGATAATTAGAAAGAAAGAGCTTGTCTCAAGAGCAATAAACTCAAGCCCGTTCAGGCTTTTTGGCATTGGGCACGTATTACATTTTATTTTGTGTGGTGATTAGTGACCGTTTGTCGATGATTATTCTAAAATCGTGAGATGCGGTCTGGTGAGATGTAGGTTTCAGAAAAGCATTTTCTTTATCGTGCCAACGTTTCGATCCTTATTGAGATCATCTTCATGGCCTCGGATTTGAAAAAAATTGTTTCAATTTAACAAAAACATGTAGGATGTTAAAAAAAGTGAATTTATAAAATGCAATTCTTTTATATTCAATCAAAGTATTTCAACTCACTCAAAGTGTGGCACAATTACGCAGAAAACAAACACTTTGAGTGAGTAGACATACTGTGATTGAATATAAAAAAATATTTATTTGCATTGTATAAATTCACTTTTTTCCATATCCTACATGTTTTTTGTTAAATTTAAACAATGTTTGTAAATCCCTGGCCCTGAAGATGATCTCAATGAAGATCGAACGTTGGCACGATAAAGAAAATGTTTTTATGTTTTTCTGGAACCTACAACTCACCAGACCGCATGTCACGATTTCTGAATAATAACTAATATATGAATATATAAATTCGACTGGAAACTTTCGACAGACCTGTCGAACCAATTAGGTTAGCTTAGGTTAGTGAATGGATGATATTTATTGTCGTGAAAGAAGTTTGTCAAGCATAATATTTTTTTTTGCAATAGCGGAGTATGGCCACTGTAGCTCTCTAATTACCACGATGAACATCCAGTACTCTTCGAGTACTGTGAATTAGTTGCGGTTGTGTGGATGTAATTTATTAGCTTGAATGCAGGATTTATCCCCAATTACGAGGAATATCGAATACTCTTGGATATTGTGAATAATCGTGTGAATACATTAGTGAATGAAGTGGCTTGTCCTCAGTTACCCGGACAAATGTCAAATCCACTGGGATAGCGTTAATGATCAGTGGTGTGTGTATGTAATTTATTAGCGTGAATGGCAAGGTTTATCCCCAATTTCCGCGAGCAATATCGAATATTCGGAGATAGTATGAACGAAGTCTGGTGTGGTAATGTAATTTATGAGAGTGATGAAAGAGGCAATCTCAGGAAATATCGATAACTCTGTGGTAGTGAGAACGCTACCCAGTCTTTCATCATGATTTTATCATGCTGAGTGTGTTTCTGTGTATTCGTGTTATTTTATCCATAACTGACGATGCGCTGAGGTACTGTACAGTAAAACAGATTAATAGGTTTAAAACAGAGACAGATAAAAAAAGAAACAAAGCTACGGTAGGGAATGTCGGCGATGATGCGATGGCTTTTTGGTTTGCTATAATTACTTGTATTGATAAACGATATTATTGAATTATTGTTTATTTTTATCAAGCAAATCAATGAAAATAATTAATCGGAGGCATAAACATACATCGATTTCAGCGCTAAAAGTAAATTTTTATTACAAAGAATATAATTTCATTAATGCATTTGTAATAAAAAAATTGTTTTTGCAAAAGTAAATATCTGATATAAACATATTATTTATACTTTAGAGTGCAAATGCAGGATAAGAAGATAAAAACGCTTCAATCAATAAGATGATCACATTGAGAGGAAGACAACTCAAGTTGACTGAACGAATGTAGAATTAAGGTAGAGTTATACTGCGTCTTTCTAGATCTATTGTTTCTCCAGTTCTGTACCAGCAGCCAACTTACCCTAATTAAATTATGAATTTTATTACCTGCCACGGTTGTGTTTCTTCTACGAGTGTTTTAGAAGGTAAACCATTTTCTGTAGCGGAGAAATGAACATCTGCTCTCTTTTATTATATTTGCCTAATCTTTTACTTCATGGTCGAATCAATTATTGTCGGTTATTTTATAATTTTAGATTTGTGGTAAAATTTAAAATTATGAAATAATAATGAACTGAGGATAATTATATAAGGATAGGATAAATAAATTCCTTGAAGAAAGTTGTGTGAATGTGCCCAATAATAAATAATCCCCTTTTCCATTTTTTCTACCCTCACACATTCTCTTTCTCACTCTCTTTCCTCGCTAACTGTCTTTCTCTCTCTCTCTCTCTCTCTCTCTCTCTCTCTCTCTCTCTTACTTTCAGATTAGTGTTTTTGTACATATGTGTGTTTATTTATCAATAGAAATCACACGTTTTTAATATTTTGCAGTATTTAAATTCACTAACTTCGTGGTCCGCTTGACCAATTAATATATTATAATTAATTAAGGTTTTTAGTTGAGATAAAAAAGTCAATGGCACCTTTTATACTTTTAAGTACTTATATTTATACTTAATAGTATATTTCAGTAAACGTCTCCGTGGCCATTTGATTTGTCGCCGAGAATCTAATCCGATTACACGACATTTAAAAATGGCAAAAAGGAGGGAAAACTCATAAGGTGGGGTTGAGATAGGAAGTTGATGTCCGAGTGGATCGAGGTCACGATAGCTCAAGTGGTAGAGCAGCGGCGTATCTAGCCGAAGATGATTGAAATTTCTTTGTTTTTATGTTGTGATTTGTATAAAGAGTTATTGAATGAATGAATGAATAATATGCTTTATTGTACAATAAATAATTTATTTTTACACGATATATTTCAAAGCACGAATGACAATGGCAGAGGCCGTCTGTGTAGTTGCTGCTAAATTACTAAATTAATTTATATCTTACATTTTTTTTTCTTTTTTTTTAATACTTTTTTAATAATTGAAATTTGCAATCATATATCTTCTGTATTCCAAAGCTCGTGCGAAAATTTTTATTGTATGAACCCAATCAATTCCGCCATTAAGGATATTTAATACCTCGGATGTATCTAATTGTGCTTTCCCTAAATGTATTTTCCTGAACTCATCTAGCACTGGGCATTTACGCAAAAAGTGCACAGTGCCCTCTGGAACAATGAGATAGCACGTTGAGTAAAATTCAAATCGCTCCTCCAAGGCTGGCAGTTCAGTGGCAAGAGTTCCCCCTTTGCTCTAAACAGTAATAACTTGCCATAAATATTAATACTTTTCTTTATATATTGGTTACCTAGGTCTAAGTCTAAACTTGCATATAAACAACGGTAAACATTATCCTTAGCCCTAGTCACTATGTCATTCCTTAGTTTCGCTTCTTGGCTGTTTAGCAAATTTGTACAACTGCTTCTATTTATTTCAATACTATACTGCCTTCCTATTTCCGACGGATGTTTAAACCTTATTATTCAATTAACTGGTCAAGCGGACCACGAAATCTAGTGAATTTAACAAGTTAAAATGAACTATACTTACACTAAGCTCTCCGTGGCCATTTCATTTGTCGCCGAGAATCAAATAGATTACAAGACATTTGAAAAATGGCAAAAAGGAGGGGAAATTCAAAAAGGTGTGGTGTAGATGGGAAGTTAGTGTCCGGGGGGATCGAAGTCAAGATAGCTCAAGTGGTAGAGTAGCGGCGTATCAAGCCGAAGGTCGTGGGTTCGAATCCCGCTCGCGCCACTGACTTTTTTATCTCAACTCAAAACCTTAATTAATAGATAGATATTAATTGGTCAAGTGGACCATGAAAAATAGTGAATTATAAAAAGTTATTATGAGCTTTCGCATGCCAGAGTTTGGACGAAGAAAGGTTTTTACAGACATTTCTTTTGTGAGAGAGGAATAAAACAAGGGTGCCAACATAGCCCGTTACTGTTTTAAATTTTTTTAAATGATCTAGAGGATGAGCTGTGTGATGGTGTCATAATTAATGAACGTAAGATAAAGATATTGATGTACGCGGATGATACTGTCTTTCTAGCCTCTACACCTGCTTCTATGCAGCTCATGATGAGGTTATGGAACAGTACTGTCACAAATGGAATCTAAATGTGACCCTGACTAAATCTCAAATTATGATATACCGAAGAGGAGGTGGTAGATTGAAGAAAAACGAAAAGTGATTTTTTAAATGGGAGAGAGTAAATTGCGTTAACAAATACAAGTTCTAAGGAATTAGTATTACACCATCATTTAATTTAGGGATGCATTTTAAAGAAAAAATTAGTGGTGCTAATTCGGCAGTTAATAGCATCTGGAAAAGGGTAATAACGAACAAGAAAATATCTCTTGATAAAAAAAAAATAAGCATTTTTAACAGTACAATACGATCCATTGTTTGTTATGGTGCGCAGATCTGGGGCTTCTTAAATATAAAGGAAGTAGATATTATTCAAAAACATTTTATCAAAAAGTTGTTTTACCTTCCAGCTAACACTTCAGGTTATATGATTTATATTGAGACTTCAATCACTCCGCTTTATATTCATACAATGAACCTGCATTTATAATACAATAGAAAGATCTTAAATCACCCCCCAAGCAGATTAACACATTTCCTAGCCAATGAGATAATAACAAAAAAAAAATCATGGTTTAAACATCTCCCATGTAACGATGTTTTCTTATGTTTCGACCTCAACCGTTTATGATTTTTCCTTCTTGAAGATGGGATAATTTGTCATCTCAAAATAACCACAACCAGTTTTCATCACAACGTTCGGATTTACGTTAATCCTTCCTCAGGTGAGTTAACGCCTATGCACAGAACAAATATTTCTTACATTTTTAGGTCAACATGGTTATTATTGTTTCTTCACTACTTACAATAGTTAAAACAGTGGTCGTCAGTCATTAATATTTTATAACAGTTTATTTTAACAAAGAGCCAGTGCGGTACATATTTAAGTCTTTCAGACTCCGAACAGACGTTTTAATATTTTGAACCCGACTAAACTCTTACCACAACCTCTCAGGTGACGTTTCAACCTCTTATCAACATCTTATCACAGACCAACGAATTAACATTAAAAAAACCTTACGGTTAAAATGACTACAATTAATTAAGGTTTTTAGTTGAGATAAAAAAATCAATGGCACTAGCGGGATTCGAATCCACGATCTTCGGCTAGATACGCCGCTCCTCTACCACTTGAGCTATCTCAATTTTTATCTCAACTAAAAACCTTAATTAATTGTAATATATTAATTAATTGGTCAAGCGGACCATGAAATCAGTGAAGTTAAAATTACATTTTTCTTAAAAATCCACTTTTAAACAGCAATTTGTATTTATTATATTAACAACATTTTAACAAGTATTATCATAATTATCACAGATTTTAAGTTTCCTCCAAAGTTTAAAATTGATTAGATTATTTTTATATATTGTTTAACAAATTAAAATAGCAATCACTTATCATATCACAGTCTTGACGGTAATTAACAGACAGTTTATCTTTTTTTATGTAAAGGGCCTCCAGGAATTTTTGTTTTTTACTATTTCGTTCCTTTGTAACAATACGAACATCATCAAATAAAAATTTATGACCTTCAACAACTGCATGTTGTTTTTACAGTTTCATTGTTTTTACTATTTTCCACTGTATATTTATGTTGATAATGTACCACAATGGCTCTTTTTTAAAATATACTGTTATAAAACATTAATGACTGACGACCACTGTTTTAACCATTGTAAGTAGTGAAGAAACAATGATAACCATGTTGATCTAAAAATGTAAGGAATATTTGTGTACAGGCGTTAATTCACCTGAAGAAGGATTAAAATATATCCGAAACGTGTGGATAAAAACTGTTTGTGGTTTTTTTTAGATGACCTATTATCCCACCTTCACGAAGGAAAAATCGTAAGTTAAACGGTTGAGGTCGAAATATAAGAAAACATCGTTACTCTAATCATGGGAGATGTTTAAACACTGATATTTTTTGTTATTATCTCATTGGCTAGGAAATGTGTTAATCTGCTTGGGGGGTGATTTAAGATCTTTCTATTGTATTATAAATGCAGGTTCATTGCATGAATATAAAGCGGAGTGATTGAAGTCTCAATATAAATCATATAACCTGGAGTGTTAGCTGGAAGGTAAAACAACTTTTTGATAAAATGTTTTTGAATAATCTCTAATTCCTTTATATTTAAGAAGCCCCAGATCTGCGCACCATAACAAACAATGGATCGTACTGTACTGTTAAAAATGCTTATTTTTTTTATCAAGAGATATATTCTTGTTCGTTATTACCCTTTTCCAGATGCTATTAACTGCCGAATTAGCACCACTAATTTTTTCTTTAAAATGCATCTCTAAATTAAATGATGGTGTAATACTAATTCCTAAGTACTTGTAACGCAATATATTCTCCCCATTTAAAAAACTACTTTTCGTTTTTGTTCAATCTACCTCCTCCTCTTCGTTATACCATAATTTGAGATTTAGTCAGGGTCACATTTAGATTCCATTTGTCACAGTACTGTTCCATAACCTCATCATGAGCTGCATAGAAGCAGGTGTAGAGGCTAGAAAGACAGTATCATCCGCGTACATCAATATCTTTTTATCTTACGTTCATTAATTATGACACGATCACACAGCACATCCTCTAGATCATTTAAAAAAATTGAAAACAGTAACGGGCTAAGTTTTTTTATTGCTCTCTTACAAGGGAAATGTCTGTGAAACCTTTCTTCGTCCAAACTCTGGCATGTAAAACCTCATAATAACTTTTTATAATTTACTATTTTTCGTGTCCTTGACCAATTAATATCAATCAATTAATTAAGGTTTTGAGTTGAGATTTGTAAAATGAATTAATTATATTGCCATATGTGAAACAACTTTACAATCTGTTTGATAATAGGATGATTCTAGAATTGGAATGAACGTCATTTTTCTAACGACCTATAGTAATTGTCAACGTTCTATAGAAAATATATTTTGGAATTTTTCGGTTGTTTGAATTAAAAGGACAATCTGACTTCTTTCTTTTTACTCTTTGAGAGTCTGGATTGAAGATCACTTTACGCGGGCTGCCTTTTTAAAAAGATACTATTAAACTTCGCAATCTGGGCTAAGAGGAGTGGAAGAAAAAAAAATCTCTTTGAACTTAATATTCTTTCCTCCCGTTTAAGTACACTGGGTAAGGGCGTAATTGAGATATAATTCGGTACAGTTAGCGGTTTTACGGACGTAGCGCACTTAGTTAAACGAGACGAAATTAAATTTGCCAAGGAAAGTTGTAAATGAAGTAGTTCTGGCTCCAGGGCTGGGGTTAGACGACGACCTTGGCAACTTGTCACAGAGAGTTTTAATAGGGGATGAGGCGGACCAACGGCACCCTTAAGAAGTAGGCCTAACCACCTTCATTAAATTTATTCAAGTGTTTACCTTTTATTTATTCCAGGCCTTTCTTTTCTATTCGTTCTTAACGCTAAACCAATAAAACGACTTATTTAAAAAATAAATATTGAGCCACTGTTATTTGCACCCTTCATAATTTTGAGAGAGGATCAAAGTAGGCCCGAGCTTAATATTATGTTAAACAACTCTTCCAAGAATAATTTATTCAGATGGCATTTCCATTTAACGAATTATAACATATTTCTTGGTAATAATCTTTTTTCTGGCATTTATTTATTGTACAGCCGTGTAAAAAAGTTTGATTTTTGAAAAGAAAATTATGTAATTGAAAGGTATTAAAAACAATTCTAAATTCGTTGGAAATATACCACACTTTCCTTAGTTTTACAACAAAGTTGCAAATCGATAATATTACATATAATTTATTTATACTTACAATGAGCAATTTGGAATAACATAAACAACAAACAAAGTATTGAATTTGTCAACGTTTTAAGATTATCCCCTGGCTCAAATTCGCTGGTTTTTTATTTCAAAGGTTCTGATCAGACAAATTGACAAATCATGCTGTTATGGAAAAGCCGGGTTGTCGGACGGTTTTACAGTTAAGTAACTGATTATGAATAATTTTTACTCATAATTTTGATTGTTTACAATATCCGGCTGTCATTTAATAATCGTTTATTCAAAAATCTGGATTTGATTCTGATTTTTTTTTAAATGTTAGCACTCAGATATATATTATGTATTAAACAAATCAACCGCCCATGTTGCTCATCAACAGAGTTATTATTTATAAAAAAAATATTCGTACTTTTCAAGTTGTCACTAAAACAAAAGCAATATGAAATGTGGGAAAACAATGTTTGGTTTGTAACCTGGAAATGCTTTCCACCCTTTTGGGAAACTCTGTTGGCCAAGCGAGGACAAACGAAACAAGATAATTGGTTCAAATTGACCGAGGAACATTTTCATGTCGAAAAGCGAAATGATTCTTTTGCATCGTTTTTGCCTTCTTCTTTATGATAGTTTACTTGGCATACGTAACCAATATCACAGGTATGGTATTACTAGACCTAGAGAAGGCGTTTGCCACTGCCTGGCATAACGGAATATTCTACAGGCTGTTAGAATATAAGTCCCCAACATATTTGTTAGGATCATAATGTCCTATCTAAGTGAAAGATCCTTTCGCGTTGTTCTTAACAGCGCAACGTCTTCTTCTTTCAAAGTTGTTGCTGGGGTCCCTCAAGGGTCTATCCTAGGGCCAACACTTTTTTTCTATATTCTTAAATGCCCTTCATACACCAGATAGGTTAAACTGCAAGTTGGCCCTTTAGGCGGACGACATCGTAATATATTGTTCCTCCTGGAGACAGACTGCTATAGCAAACAATTTGAACTTGGCTTTACAAAAAATAGTACGCTTCTATCACAGATGGAAGTTAATTTTAAACACTGTAAAAACAGAATCGATATTTTTTACTAGACGGCGACCCACTCTTGATAAACAAATCATGCTTGACGGGGTAAACATACCGTGGACCCCACACGTAAAATACTTAGGGGTGACACTGGACCACAAACTGAATTTCAGTGAACATATTAACTCGTTGATAAAGAGGGAAAAATAATGATTAAAACTGTTTTCCTCCTTTTAAGTCGAGAATCATCTCTTGGCATCGAGGGTCATTTTGTGATATTTAACTCTATCTCTGTACGCTAAGGTAACTCCATGAGTGGTGAAAGTATATAAATTTTTCTGGTATAAAATTGGACCATCTTCCATGTTCCGATTTGACTTTATTTTTTCAATTACGAATGTCGCAATGCAGCGGCAAGCCTTTGTTGTTTTGAAAAATGGTTGATACTTGATCCTATAAATATCACTGTAGTATCACATAAAACCATTTCGTTTATAATGTCACCAAATTTGAAAAAATTTCTGATATATAGCAAGAAAATTATAGGACCTAGTATGTTTCTTTTGTTCACATCCTCATTATTTTTAGACGTACTTCTGCTACATTCCGAACTTACACAAGAGCTTTTTTACAAGAACAACGACATTCCGAGGGTTCATATAATCTTGTAGTTGAAATACCCTCTTTAAAAAAATCCAACTCTCCCTACTTGTCCCAAACACCTTCCCACCGACCTCAAGTTAACCTTCCTAGATAAGCTAATCCCCAACATATTCGTACTTCATATCCAGGCATATTAAATATAGAAAATAATTAGAATAGTATAATGTATATTGTTTACAAATCGTAATAGTAAAATTGACATAAATATAATACAATCGTCAACAGTAAGAAGATCATCAGTCAGTGAAAAAGACAAATTTGCAAAAACCTAGTTATACTAAGTTATAATATTCGAAATGTTGATAGGTTTCATATTACGATTTTTTTTTAGTGGAGGGATTAGACATTCGTTCTGGTAGTAACAATTGACTAGATTACGAGAAGTAAATCTTAACTTATTTGATATATGAGGACCAAGTGTTTTAGTACGATACTACAAAATGGATTGTTTCGGTCGCTATGTTTGAAGGGCCGAAAGGCTCATTAGACTATTTGCACAAGAATCCTTTTCTCTCCCTAGGCCGGCCCGGTGCTCTGGGAAGTCTTGCAGACAATCCAATTGGAAGTGAAGATTGGAGCGAACGGAGTAAAGCACCTTAGGAACAAGTAAAGCACAACGGAAATTCAACTGTTCCGTTAATTATCTCCCTTTACAAGTTCTCCGGGGTTGGCAAATGTTTTAATACTTATTTAAACAATTTACAAAACTAATGGAGATATTTATAAATATTAGTTGAAAAATTGCTACGATTCAACAAAGATCAGAATGGATTTGAACAACACAGATTATTAATTGTTCTTTTATGCTGGTTTTAACGATTATAACAAAGTAGTATTAGTTCTTTTGCGTACTAATTCTTTCTCTCAAACTATATCTGTCTTTCAATCTCGCTCTCTCTCACTCTCTCTCTCTCTCTCTCTCTCTCTCTCTTACTTCTTTCTATTTTATCTTTTCCATCCATCTTTGTAATATCTACATTTTATCTGTTCCTCATTTTTTTCGTTTCTTTGCATATCGTTAATTTTTTTTCGGCTTTCTCCACTCTCTCTCTTTCACTTCCTCTCTCTCTATCTTTCTCTCTTTCATTATTTCTTTCTCTCTCTCTCTTTCACTTACTTCTTTCAAAGTTATCTTTTCTCTCCATCTTTTTAATATCTAGATTTTATCTGTTCCTCATTTTTTTTCGTTTCTTCGATTTATGTTAATTTTTTCGGCTTTCTTCACTGTCTCGTTCTCTGTCATTCTCTTTCCCTTACTTCTTTCTACTTTATCTTTTCCCTCCATCTTTTTAATATCTAGATTTTATCTGTTCCTCATTTTTTTTCGTTTGTTCGCTTTTCGTTCATTTTTTTCGGCTTTCTCCACTGCCTCGTTCTCTGTCATTCTCTTGCTCTTACTTCTTTCTACTTTATCTTTTCACTCCATCTTTTAATATCTAGATTTTATCTGTTCCTCATTTTTTTCGTTTCTTCGCTTGTCGTTAATTTTTGTCGGCTTTCTCCACTATCTCGCTCTCTGTCATACACTTTCTCTTACTTCTTTCTACTTTATCTTTTCCCTCCATCTTATTGATATCTAGATTTTATCTGTTCCTAATTTTTTTCGGTTGTTCGCTTTTCGTTAATTTTTTTCGGCTTTCTCCACTGTCTCGTTCTTTGTCGTTCTTTGTCATTCTCTTTCTCTTACTTCTTTCTACTTTATCTTTTCACTCCATCTTTTTAATATCTAGATTTTATCTGTTACTCATTTTTTCGGTTCTTGTCTTTTCGTTAATATTTTACTGCTTCCCCTCGCACTCTCACTCTTTCTCTCGTTTTTTCTCTCTCTCTACCTATCTCTCCTTCTCACTCTCTCTCTCTTTCGTTTTTTTCTTGTTCTACTTACCTCTCCGTCTATTTCTCTGTCTTTCTCTATCTCTTTCTGTCTGTCTGTCTGTCACCCTCTCCCCCTCTCTCTCCCTTTCTCTCTCTCTCTCTCTCTCTCTCTCTCTCTCTCTCTCTCTCTCTATCTATCTATCTCTATCTCTCTCTATTTAATTTATTTAATTGTATTCACTTTCCTCCTGTTTTACCTTGTCCACATAACATTACTTTTAATGTCTTTGTCATTTATTTGTATCATTTGAATGAATCTCATTTGATCTTGTGATCTCTCCACTCTCCCGCCCTCTCGCACTCTTTCTCTCACTTTTTTACTTTTACTCTCTCTATCTATCTCTATCTTTCTATCTATCTATCTATCTCTATCTATCTATCTCTATCTCTATCTATCTATCTATCTATCTATCTATCTATCTATCTCTATCTCTCTCAAACTCTTTCCTACTCAATTTTTCCTTCCATCTGTCTTATATCCCGATTTTATCTGTCCCCCCTTTTTATTTATTTCTTCGCTTTTCATTAACTTTTTGCTTTCATTTCGGTTATATTTTTTGTTCTATTATAATTCTTCTCGTTAATTTTGATAAATCTAACTATCTCTATTATCTCGTTCTTTCTCTCTCCTTTTCTCTTTCTCCCTCACAGTATGTTACACTATAGTTGATCAAACCTCTACTTAATTTCAATCGCCCGAACCTTCATTTTATGGAACCGTAATTATCTTTTTGGAGTAGACAGGAGTGCATAATAATGACTGAAACTGTTTGACTATTCTAGTCCTTTCATGTGCGGCATCTCTCATTCCGGGTTGGAGCAAAGGAAGACTGAGTGGCTGGATTTAATTAAATTTAAACAATGCACATCTCAAGCTTTCACACACACGGTGCCGACCGATTACGACTCATACGTTTGTTAGCAGTTAGTTTTGACTTAATTGATATAGACAAAAGATAACATAAACCTAAGAAGGTTGTTTTTGAAAGAATACCACACTTTACTGTTTACTACAAAAGTTACCAGTCAAGGGTGAATACAAATTGTGATACAAGAGAACATTGCCTAAAGAGAATTTAACGGCAGTTTCCAATTTGATCAAGTTGTCTGCATGTTTTTGAAGGTAGTCTTGATTGATATGTCACGAGAAAGCCGGAACAGGAATGACAGCTTTCAACCAACTGACAATACGATAAATATAATACCTTGGCCCTCAGGCACATTCTACCCCTACTTATAATTTTCTTCATGTTTCATTGAAATCAAGTTATTGTTTCTTTAAGTAGATACAACTTTTGTTTTAAAGTATATTATGAAGTTTAATGTTTCACCGTAATTTTGTTAACTAAATAAAAAGTATACTCTTGCCAATTAATAAAGTATTTCATAGTTTATTCTTATATCTTTATTTGCCGATTAATAAAGTATTTCATACTTCATTCTTATATCTTTATTTTTTATAGTCATTGTTCTTCTTTCATTGATTTATATTTAGATCTTCATTTTCATCTCTACCTCTATTAATCTATCTCGCTCTCATTCTTGCTCTCTCACTTTTTCTCCATGCAGGTCATTGTATCATCCTCAATGTACTCATATCTCTATAGCCCCATTAAAGAATGTTGGAGAACGAAATTCATTCAGGTCTTATCAATGCAAATCAATCAATCATGATGATAAATGCAGTGAAGATGCCACAATTCATTTTCGTCTATCTCTCTGCGTCAGAAATTTAATTTATATTTTTCTCTGTACGTCTCAATTGTTAAGCCTTTCTATGTACATATTTATTTTCATATTTATTTGTCTCAATATGTCGGTGTTTCATTTTGTCTTTATTTGTATATCAGTATTTCTTTTTGTCTTTCAGTGTATGTACAAATTTTCCAGTCTCCCATTTACTTTCTTTCTCCCTCCCTCCCTCACTCACTCTCTCTCTCTCTCTAAACTATCTATGGATTTATTTATCTATCTATCTTTTTGTGTTTTCCTCTCTCTTTCTCACACATTCTCTCTCACACATTTTCTCTCTCTGTCTCTCTCATTCCCCATCCCCCCTCACACTCTCGCTCTCTCTCCCCTTCTTTCTCTCTCTCTCTCTCTAACCACATCCCTCCCCCTCTCTCCCTCTCTCTCCTTCTTTCTCTCTCTCTCTGTCTCTCTCTCCCTCCCACTCTCTCTCTCCCTCTCTCCCTCCCACTCTCTCTCACCATCTCCCTCTCTTTCTCTCTCTCTCTCATCCCATCCATCTCTCTCTCCATCCCTCTCTCTCTCTCTCTCACTCTCTCACTCACTCTCTCTCTCTCTCTCTCTCTCTCTCTCTCTCTCACTCACACACACGCACTTTCTCCCAATTTTCTGTCACATAAATACTAAGATCAATATTAACACATAATGCGATATCTTTTATTTATCTTTTATTGCCACCTGTAAGTTGTCAACGTACTAGGGTCATCCAGGTTTTCTCAAAAACTACTAAACAAAGATAAATTGCACCCTTGTAATTGGAAAAATTTCTTTATTGTGAATAATGCAATTCTTTATTTTTTCTATGCCAAAAATTGTTTCGTTTCTTCTAATCAACATTTTACATAAAGTCTATAAAGTTCTAACCAAGTTCTTGCAGATCCCGGATGCGGTCACACCGATGATCCTCAAAAAATTGGTGGACATCAAGACGGTCGTTTCATCATACCTTTGTTACAAAGTTCTAGAATAAGATAGTTGGTTGTTTCAAAATCTATTAGTCTTTACCAATTAAAAGTCAAATTTGTTGAAAACCTCTCACTTTTTTAGTCATCTGGTTGATTAAATTGAAACAATTCTTGGACAGAAAACAATAACAACTTTGTTTAGAGGCTGGGGCCCGGTTGAATTCAATTTTCGGCTTGGTTGCAGAACGTCCGCTCAAGTGTACAATTAATTACTGGCTCTGTCCAATCGGAGATCTCCTGAGTTTTTCCTTCTAATTTAAACATTCCTCCTCTGTCGGGAGGCGAGAGTGCTTTTTTGCCCAGTGTTAATTTTCCCGGCTCACGAGCGATAAACTCAAGCCCCTTCAGGCTTTTTGCGGCAATCAACTTGGATCAGGCCCTGCTTTTTGGCACTGGGCACGTATTATTTATTGTTCATCCTTTTGGCCCGATCCCTAGACACGCAGCTCGGTACGTCATGTGTTATGTGAATTGTTTTCGAAACAATAGAAAAAATCCTAATAAATATATTATATAACATCAAGAAAAGATAGGTAGATTGATTGATAGATAGAATAGGTAGATAGAATGTGAGAAAGTAATAGGGAAAGTGAAAGTACCAACTAAACAGTTTCTCTCAAAACGTGTTAGACAATGTCAATGTGATTGTAATGATGATGAAAGAGCAGGACTATCGAAGCATAATCATAACTTGGATTTTAGCCGAAATTATGACCACTGAGCGTAGGGTATTAAACAAAATGATGTACATTCATCCAGACAATAAGGCTTGTAATCAAAAAACGGATCTAAACGATCTGAGTACAATAGTGGGATTTTGGAACATGTAAATAGAAAACAGCCTCTTTCCCAAAATGGACAAGACTCGAACCCACGACATCCGGATCAGTACCCCAGCGGTCTACCAATACGCTAATGAATTTCGCAAGCAGATGTCTTAATTCAACATTTGAAAACAAACCTAATAAAAAAGTGTATAACTCTAATTGTGAATCGTTTTTCTTGGCTGCTTGAAGGAAAACAATTGTAAACAAACCGAATTCACCTAAAATTTTGGTAAGCTAGAAATATGAAATTCATACAAATAAACTGTATTTTTAACTGGAAATGTATTATTAAAAGACGAATTAAAAGACAATTAAGTACCATATCGTACCAAAGATTCCATTTGTTTTTACAACTTTTCAATATCAATTTCAGAAGAAAACAAAACATATATTTAATAGAAATAATAAATGATGGAGTGTGTGTGGTGTTCAATCCTTGTTAAAAAGATAGTTCCTACTCACAGTAAGTTATTTTGTAACGATCCGGATTTCGAGCCCTTTAGCTCATCATCAGGGTTGTAGAAGTCCTTCAACCTGATGATGAGCTAAAGGGCCCGAAATCCAGTCGTTACAAAACAACTTACTGTGAGTAGGAACTAACTTTTTAAAAAGGACATGTATTTAATGCATTTATTTCAAATACAATTATGCTCAATTTGATTTTTTTTTGCAATTATTCCAAACTACCCACTGAGGACAAATGAGAGATTTTCCTCTAGGATAATTTCTTCGAAAGAAACATCCTATCAACAGTTATGCCGAGTACTTCGTGACATTTATTATTGCAGTTATTTTCCATTCTGAGGAGTTTGAAATCTCAAGGCAAGATTATCCTCGGATGATTTACAATCAACGTTAAGTCATAAATTCAAACAATGCATTGTTACCGTTTTAATAACGTTTCAACAGGTAGGAAGTTAAACATCTTAGCAGGTTTAGGACATTTTGTTTTATAAAAAAAGTGTTAATTCAATAATAAATGTTCTAACATTATTAATGCAGGTATTTCATTTTTAAAATGAAATTATAGCATTTTATTAAATCAAATCTTTTTAATATGGATAACAGAAACGTAGATTATTTAACTGATAAATTTAATGATATATTCACAAAAGTTCTGAATTCATATATGATTTTTAAATTGTATCTTTTTGAATTAAAAAAATACATTTGGAAAATAATTTTTTATAAAACTAATTTTATAAAATTGCTTTATTATTTCTTTCAACAACTTCATTCCACCAATAATACATTTGCTTTTACGTGCATATGGTAATTGGAAAAAAACATGGACGGATTATATAAATCAATAGAAACTAGGATAAATATCTCTTTGTGTGTTTTTGGTAGACTGAATGTATTTATTGGCGCGAAAGTGAGTGTGTATGGGTGGGTTGTGCAGGAATATCGAGTACTCNGAAATTGATGAAGGAAAGAGAGGGCGAGAAAAAGATAAAAGGCGAGAGAAAGAGAGAGAAACAAGTAAATTAATGCAGAGTGAAAGAGAGTGACGGGAGGAGATAGAGTGAAATATAGATTAAAGAGATAATGGTAAAATGGTGTGAGCGTGAAAATTAAATGTGAGAATGATAGATACACACCTAAAAAACAAAAAAAAATACATAGACAGATAGACACAAAAGGAGGGGTTAGATGGAGAGAGAGAGAGAGAGAGAGAGAGAGAGAGAGAGAGAGAGAGAGAGAGAGTGTGAGAGAGAGAGAAATATTGAAATAATAAAATGGTGTGAATACTTATTAAGGGAAAATTCGATAGGTGAGGTTGAGATGGGAAGTTAGTGTCCGGGTGGATCGAGGTCACTATAGCTCAAGTAGTAGAACAGCGTCGTACTTAGCCGAAGGTCCTGAGTTCGAATCCCGCTTGTGACATTGACAATTTTATCTCGACCACTACTTTTCATAATTATTAATTAATTCAATTAAAATTAAATGTGAAAGTGATAGAAAAATACCTAAAAATCTACATTAAAAAGTACATAGATAGAAATTCATTCATTGCACCAATATCATTTTTGTTCTTACGTGCCATATGTTAATTGGAAAAAACATGGGCGGGTTATATAAATCAATAGAAACCGAAATGAAGAAATGAGCGAGAGTGTATGACAGAAGTGAGATAGAGTAAAGAAGAAAGAGAGGGGGAGAGAAAGGTAAAGAGTGCGAGAGAGAGCGTGAAACACGGAAATTGAAGGAGCGAGTGAAAGAGAGGAAGAGAGAGGGCGAGAGAAAGATAAAGAGTGAGAGAAGGAGAAAGAAACAGGGAAATTGTTGCAGAGAGAGAGAGAGAGAGAGAGAGAGAGAGAAATATAGAAAAAGAGAAAATGGTAAAATGGTGTGAACGTGAAAATTAAATGGGACTGATAGAACGATACCTAAAAACAAACAAAAATATATATAAAGAAAGGGATGGTTAGATCGCTAGTTTGGATGTTCCCGCTGATATTACCAGTGTGTGCTGGAAAAGAATGAGATAGCGTGAGGGAGTGAGAGAGAGTGAGAGAGAGAGTGAGAGAGAGTGTGAGAGAGTGAGTGAGATAGAGATAGAGAGAGAGAGAGAGAGTGTGAGAGAGAGAGACAGAGAGAGAGAGAGAGAGAGAGGGCTAGACTCTGTCTGTTACATCCATGGTTGGTTTTAATATACATATAAACTATCAATCCCACAAGACATCTCTCTATGCAGCTTTTTTAATACTATACACAAAGGTAAATCGAATCGTATAAACCGGCTATAAAACATATAAAACTTTATTTAGAAGTAGGAGGCTTTTTAAAAAGCTATCCGCAGGTGCTATTTACAAAATCATACTTCTAGAAATAAAGAAGGCGGGATGAGTATGTAGATTCACTTCTTGTAAAGGATGGTTCTCATTCATAGGTTTTGAGTAAACCTGTGAGTAAGAACCGTTCTTTACAAAAGGTAAATCAGAATTCTCCAGTTTTGTCCAATCAGAATGTTGGGTTCAGATTGAGCCCTTCACTTTCTTAATTTAACCTCATGCTTCTGCTAGGTTGTGTCACCATTCTTGATGGGAGGCCGCGGTAGCCGAGTGGTTGAGCGTCAGACTCTCGTCTAGTAGATCCCGCGGTCGTGGGTTCGATCCCCACCGTCGCTTGTGGTCTTTTTCTGACGCATAAGGAGACCGGTGGCCGCAATTGAAAGAAATTGACACGGCACTCATCAACGGAAGGGGCGGGATCGAATCTCAGGGACCCTGAATTTGGTCCCAACCCCCTTCAAAAATGGGTTTCTTTGATGGAAGAACCCCGCTACAACGGGGGCTAAAGTTCACATTTGTGTTGCGAGCCCTCCCCAAAAATATGGAGCCAGGGATAAAGTACAATAAGCTGTACAGCTCAGCTGCAGTACTTAGGAGGGAACTCCTTCAGTCCCTGGTATCCAAAAAAAAGGAAAAAAATTGATTGATTAAATGTGTAACGTGTTTTCATGGACCATTCTTGTTCTTAACGTGAGATTACATTGTCATATATATTTATTTTTTTATAAATTTATTTATTTATTTTTTATCTGCAATAAGAGAGCGGATAAAAAAGAACAAAGTAAATAATTTAGCACGATATTAATTAAAATAATTAATTCAATATTTCAGATTGTCGTTAGATAAATTTCAATACCTACTTACAATTATATTTCAATATATTTATCCCAATATAATAATAATGCCTGTTGAACGAAATGTTTTTGTTCATCGAGAGATCTCATATGAAATAAAATATTGATGATCGATACAGGACTAGAAGCTTTAGATTTTTTTTTAATTCGTACCATTTATTTATTTAGTTGTTATTGCTTCGACTTTACGGAGATGATTCAAATTTGAGAAGGACCAGTCAACTCTCAATCCGGGCGGATTTGTTTGAATATGGCGGCTTGTACGGGACGTCCTTTGATCTTTTTTGCCCCGAGTCATCATTACCTTTTCCCTTTAACGTAAACACGCTGACAGGATGAAAGGTCCGTCACGTGAAAATTAATCTTTTAACAATCCGGCGTTTACAACAACAGGGCTGGTCGCGCGAAACGTTTCCCTTCGCTTTTACAGAGTAAACCCGCATCCCAAGTTAATTGTAAAACAAAATAATATTTAAACGTGAATTCTTTTTGCAAGTTAGTTTTTAGAACGTGTCGGAATTTAGTTAAATTTCAAGAATTGGGCACAGAAAACGAAAATTTCTACTTGTACCGTTTATTTGAAAATGTTATCCCATTGTCACTGAAATAAAATTATTGCAAACCTAGCAATTTGCTAGGTTACCAGAAAACTTCCTACGCTTTTCATTTGTTCTTATTTTAATATCGTGAATTAACATTTCTATATTAATAGGACGATCAGTTGAGAGATTATAATGAGTCAGTTAGGGATCGTTAAGGCCATAAGTTAGCTTTCCTTAAAGAAAAGTTTAAAAAAAAATAAAAAAAAAAAGCGTCAGTTCATAAAGAAAAACTGTCTTGAACATTTCATTGTTAATTTATTTTTCTTTCTTCCATTTTCAAAACCCATAGCTCATACATGCTTAATGGGAATTTATGCTCGATTCTATGGCGATCGAAGTAGTTCATAAAATATGTACTTTGTTCGGAGATGAAACAGTAAGAACACTGCCCAAAAGTGGTTCAAAAAGTTTGTTTCTGGGAATGAGGGGATTGAAGATGAACGTCAGCATGGTAGATCGTCTTTCTTGAATGACGAAGAATTGTGGGAAGTTAACGAATTTGATTAGTGCCAAACATGTCAGAAGATTCTCAAAGTGTTCAACTTAAAGGATGAAACGATACGTTCTATCCTACATCGACTTGGGAAAACGTGGAAAATGAACAATTGGGTCCCTCATAAATTGACCGGCTGTAACAATCTTCAGGCCCTAAGCGATTGTCATTCATTGCTTTCAGGTCACAAATTAGAGAGGTTTTGACCGGAATTTCACATTCAACACAAAACGGTTACTGGTAGTAACGTCTGGATTACCATTGGCTACTGCCAAATGCCCCTGTCGCATTGAAGCGAAACCGCATATTCACCATCAAACGTTGATGCTTTGAGTTTCATCAGCCGGTTGACATTCAGGCCTATTGTTTTATCACCAAACACAGTGCAAATTTTACGAGACGCCTCGGTCGCCCTAGACTATACTTTGCACCGCGAATTAGGGCTTTAAAGCCAGAAGAAAGAAAATAATTTATAATTTAAACTGGTCAAAAAACTTTTTCTTTATGAACTGACGCATTTCTTCTTGATTTTCCGCCATGGAAACACCACATTTTCTTACGTGTTAACGGTATTAAAGCAATAACGATGAATAACCACATGAACTTGTCTGTGCAGTGTAGTTAATAATTATGAATGTTTATTGATATGATTAAAATAAGAAAGTAAAATAATCTAATATATCAGGAAGTTTACGAGTAGATGTTGGCCAGTGTGTTGTGTTCGGAGGTGTTATAACGTTGTAAATATTCAATTCACTAATTTCGTGGTCCGCTTGACCAATTAATAACTTAGAATTAATTAAGGTTTTCAGTTGAGATAAAAAAGTCAATGGCACTAGCGGGATTCGAACCCACGATCTTCGGCTTGATATGTCGCTGCTCTACTATTTGAGCTATCGTGACCTCGATCCACTCGGTCACCAAGTTCCCACCTCAACTTTTGTCGCCGAGAATCGAATTGATTACACGACATTTGAAAAATGGCAAAAAGGAGGGAAAACAAAAAGTGTGGTTAACTGCAATATTCAATTCGAAGGATGAGGTATTTAAGGTGATGGAAGTGGACATAAGTCTGTTAGATTTGTATGATGTGGCTACAAAGTGTGATAACGTCCGACGAGTGGGTATAGCAGTTCCGCCTTGTGCCCTATCAGAAAGGTGATCTGTCCTGTAAGTAATGTAGTCTTTGAAAGTAAGAAAAGAGTTAGTAGTTAAATGTGTCTCAGTAATTAGTACTATGTCTAGTTCGTCTTTGTGGGAGCTTAAGCCCTTAGCATTCCAAAAAAAAATTAGAAATGATTGTGAAGACCTGACTAACCGGCAAGTTTAAGAAGGATCGGAGTAACTACACTTGTGAGGAGTGTTGGAAGAGATGTAATAAGTGATTTAAAATCGCTAAGGAAACTAGAAAGAAGTGAAGTTACATTGCTGAATGGAAAAGGAGATGGAAGGAAAGTGCTATGAGGTGGAAGTAGAATGAACGCGTTATGAGGTTGAGGCATGAACAGAGCAGGGGGAGAGTTTAACGATTGCTTCGTCGCCTCAGCATAGCTGGAGAACTGGTGTTGGAGTCGTTGCGGAGGAACTACTGTTTGAGTGTCATTGTTTGTCTGCCTTCTTGCGAAGGATGGTCTAGTCGTTGTAGTTACGTTGTAATTATGTTTTTACTGCTGTTACTCGATTCGATAAAATTTTTCCCTATTGATACAAATATTGTATAACATTGGAAACCCAATTAAGAATTATAGCTTTTTTTATGCGAGGACGAAAATTGCCGTGCGATTACCGAAAATCACGACATCGAAAATCATTTTTTAATGTTTCAGTATGTAAAACGGTGTTATTATTTTCAATTAATTAATCTTTAAGTATGGTATTGGTTGAGATAAAAATGATATCGGTTGTTATTATTCATTCCAATTTCTTCATATTATTAGCAACATCAAAAAAATTATGGCTGTATTTATTAATACAGCTTGGCAATATGATTTTACGATTTTTAAGTTTAATCAAAAAAATTTAATAAGTGTTATAATTTAATAATAATTTACGGAAAGCTTTAATGATTTAAAAGGAAGTGTACTTCACTAAAGCTTTCCGTGGCCATTTCATTTGTCGTCGAGAATCCAATCCGATTACACGACATTTGAAAAATGGCAAAAAGGAAAGAAAATTCAAAAGGTGAGGTTGAGATGGGAAGTTAGTGTCCGAGTGGATCGAGGTCATGATAGTTCAAGTGGTAGAGCAGAGCGGCGTAACTAGTCGAAGGTCGTGGGTTCGAATCCCGCTCGTGCCATTGACTTTTTTATCTCAACTAAAAACTTTAATTAATTGCAAGATATTAATTGGTCAAGCTGACCACGAAAACTTGTGAATTTAATAAGTTAAAATGCAGTATACCTTCACTAAAGCTCTCCGTGGCCATTTTATTTGTCGCCGAGAATCAAATAGATTACAAGACATTACAAAAATGGCAAAAAAGGAGGGAAAATTCAAAAGGTGGGGTTGAGGTGGGAACTTCGTGTCCGAGTGGATCGAGGTCACGATAGCTCAAGTGGTAGAGTACCGCGTATCTAGCTGAAGATCTTGGGTTCGAATCCCGCTCGTCACCCTGACTTATTATCTCAACTAAAAACCTTAATTAATTGATTATATGTAATATACTTTTTGCTTTAGTTGGCTTTTGGGTTGACTAAATACGAACGTCTCATTAAAGCTGAATTTATATCCGAACATATTTTTTTAATCCAACATACAAGTACAGTGAAAACGGTAGAATTTGTGTGGTAAGTGTCATCTACATAAATATCCATAATAATATTTCTTTAAAAAATTGGCAAGTGTATTTGTTTTGTTTGACCTCGGCTGTTTTTAATGGTTATTTGTAGAAGTGTAGGGACGATGTATGGTTAAATTCTCTCCCTTGGGAAATGAAACACAAAAGGATTCTAACGAAACAAGCAGAAATTAAACTGCATTCTCGGCAGATGGCCGCCTGTTTGACGCGCACCGGTTAAAACGTACGCTGCTTATTCAAAAACGGTGCTCGGCCGAGTTGCGAAATGCAATATTCATGGAATGCCAAGTGAGCTTATTATAATAGGCTTATAAGAACTTTATTATTCAGAGCGTTGTGTGTGGCCCGGTTTTATCCACCTGGACTGGGAGCCCTGTTTTTGAATGGCTGAACAAAAACGATAAGGCCTTACTATTTGTGAACACAGTTTGAATTTGTTTGGCGAATCCTTACAGTTGGTAATAAAACACGCACATGAAGACGAGTGGGTATATTGTTTTTTAAAATGAAGTATAAATCCAATCTTTGAATACTTGGGTGATTATTTGTAATGTTAATTATTTGTAATCGATGTTGGTTATTCCAATAAATTAACATAAACACAACACTCGATAGAAACCTAGAAATCTGTCACATTCAGTCCAAGATCACTCGATATTCCTCGGGGCAGGGTTGAACCCACTCCACTCTCGCTAATAACTTCTTTTACTCTCCAGACGTCACACACTCACCCCAGATTACTCGATATTCCTTGGGGCGGGGTTGAACCCACTCCACTCTCGCTAGTAACTTCTTTTACTCTCCAGACGTCACACACTCACCCCAGAGTACTCGATATTTCTCGAGGCTGCATTAATCTATCCCCATAATACAATATTTATTGTAAAACTTTTAGCCTGTTTATAGAAAATTCGTTGAAGATTTATAGGATGAAAATCTTCAAAAAATTGTCGACAATATTCCTTTTTAATTTCTTTCTAGCAATATTGGTATTGGATTTAAGAATTAATCAAAGATAAATATTAAACTATACCTTAACAATCCTAAGCACTATGTCAGTGTTCTATTGTTGAGCGGCCAGAGAGCCGAGAATGTTGAGAGTAGTTAATTAAAATTGACCTTCTCTCTCCGGCCATAATCGCCGTTGGCTTGTTGTCACTATTCAGTAATAATGGCCATTTTGTGTAGTTTAGCGCTTATTAAGCGAAACGTCATTCGGCCTGATCAGAGCGAGCAATTGTGTGCAAAAATCAACAGAGAATGGGCCGACAAATTGAATTGGCTTGCATGAAATTCGTTAAAACGTAGTACAATATTCATTTTAAGTACAAATAGAATACATTAAACAAGATTTTTTTTATCGCAATTGCCAATCCGGACACGTGCTATGCAAAAAAAAGTGCTGCTGTTTCATTTAAACATACAATTAAGTTATCTACTAATTGGGATTCCTGATACAAATGGATCTGGAAAATGTAGACAATGAAAATATCCCGTTTTAACTAAGATTCCAAGGGTTTTTTTCCCGGGCACTAGGTGGGCCGGACAGGCTGAGTTAAGGGCGGCCACAAAGCTCTTGTTTGACCCTTATAATCAATGTAAACTGCCTTCTGATTACCATAGACCCTTCTAAAAGGGCCGGCACCCTAATTGCAAAACAGGGGATCTAACGGAGTCTCACTATTTTCAACGTCAAAGGAATACGTTAAGTATATGGATCCGTTTACAACCCCGGCCCGCCCGCACAAATGTTAAAAAAAGGCTGGGAAAATAAATCACAGAGGATTTTATTTTTCATTTGAGTTTTGATTGTTTTAACAAATTAAATGGCTTAATTTATCTGTCTTTTGTTGAAGTAGAAATACAAGCAACCTTTGCTTTTTCAACCCTCATGCTTTTACTATAAACCAATCATTTCAAACGCACGGCATGTGAATCACGTTAAATAGAAAAAAAACTTATGATCAAAATCGATACAATCTTGAACCGTATTCTTTTAAATAAAATCACATCTGAATTACTAAGTAGCGTTTTTAATAAATAATATATACTTAAATGTTTTTTTAAATAGTACGTGATACAGCATTGTGTCTTAATCTCTTCACTCTTTTTTATTGTTTTTTGTAATAATATTAATTTTAATTATTGCAATAATTCACAGTAATTGCTTTATAATATGTTTATTTATTTGTTTATTTATTTACTCACTTATTAAAACATTAAATCTTGAATGGTAACCAAAATTGTTTTATGAATTCTGTTGTTGAATATTCTATTTGCTAAAATAATTATTTTCTTTGAAATTGTTGACTGTAACGAATTTTATAACGGATTTTATATAATTACAAACCAGTATCATGCGGAATTTTTATACTTGTATATCCAGGTTTCTAAATCATAAAAGTAATATTATTATTTCCTGATCCATTACAGTTCGTAGTCCGATTGACCAATTAACATTTTTCAATTAATTAAGATTTTTTTTAGATGAGATAAAATAGTCAGTGTCACGAGCGGGATTCGAACCCACGATCTTCGGCTAGATACGCCGCTGCTCTACCACTTGAGCTATCGTCGGGGCCTTCTCCCCAACAACGCAAAGTTAATTTCATTTTTACTTTTCACGGTAAGTTTTTGTCTGGATGCCTTTCCTAAGACATTTTTACCTCCGCCCAGGTTGAAGGGGAAAATATCGGGGACGAAGAATAAAAGAAAAGAAAGGTGAGAAGGAAGGTTAAAAGGAAACGAAGTGAGAGGTATGAAAAAGGAATAAATAAAGAGAAAGATTGTCACTCTTCCTGGCTTGAGCAAAATTGAGGAAACACTTATTTGGCACTTACGACAAGCACAGAAACCGTTGGTCTTATTGCAACAGTTATAATTCATGTAAATGAAAGTAGAAGTCCATCAATTGAAGCTTTCCCGTCAACGCGTAATAACTCGTATGCAACAAGTACTATGTGTGCAAATAGCATTTTGAGATTGACTTTTGCCTATGTCTTTATCTTAATATTAATCCACCATACTTCATAGATATGACTCGCACCATTTTCTTTTCAAATCCGTGTAGGGTGCACGCTCGAGGTAATAATTTTATTCCAACTCACGCAATGTTTTATTTTGCTTTATACACCTCGACTTTGTCGGGTGCTTATTTCTTATTATACTTTTTAGAATTGTCGACAGGCTATTTACTTTGCATGGAAATTAGCCTATGCCATGTGTGCTTTTATATTCTCAGCCAATGAGCGTACCTGACGCAAACTCCAATCTCCATACAGTACACAAATTTAAATCTGTTTGATTACATAGCTGGTATAATTAATTATTTGAAAAAGACAAATTAAATTACAATTTATTTTTCTTGAATAGGTGGATTGACTTGATAAAATATTTCAAGAAAATTGTCCAGTTTTTAATTAAAGTTAAAAATATTAAGAGTTTAATCATGTAAACGTAGGTTTTCTTCTTTGTCTGGCATAAACAATATTTCATTAATTATTTTGAAGTGAATGATTCGTTTTATCCATTTCATTTGAAAGGTTAATAATTTCTCAGAAAAATGTATTACCACTTAAATAACATTATGAGAAAAAATGTGCGTTTTAATAAAGGATATTTTTCTCACATTCAATATTTTTTGTTTTAATTAACAAAAAAATTATTTTTCGTCTTACTTTTCGGTTAAGCAGATTTCTTTTGGCTTTGTTTAAATGAAAATAACTCGACGTTTTGTATAAAACTGAGTGCAATCCTTTCATTTTTGTCTACTTCGGATCAGAGTTGATTTACCAACCGTTCTACAGTCGTTTCAGCCAGCGAGAGATGTTTGGCGGAGGCTGTAAATTTTCTGAATTTTTCCCCGAGTTATCATTCTGCCTGTGACAGCCCAATGCCTGTTTTATTTATGGTAAAAAAGGGGTTGAATTGTTAAAATGCTTCTTTCTTTTCAAAAAAATGTGGCTTGTTGCGCTTACTTTTTAAACAATAAAGTTCGGATGAAGTACGTTTAATACTTTTTCAAAATGTTTTAAATGTATAAACAGAAAAAGAGCTTTTTGTTTTCTAAACTCATTAGTTGTAATTTGAAACTGTTTTACGAAAAATTTTATGTTCTGTAAGTTTACTGTCGCTTATGTCACTATAACCGCTGATATATTAAAGTGGAAATTTCAACTTTCCGGACTTTTCCTGGGTGCCTTCTTTCATCCATCTAAAAATGATCGAAGAAAATGAAGAAACTTTTATTTAGGTTAGCACTTTAAATGAGCAAGTTCTTACAGAGTGGCAATAGGTAAAAAAATGATCTGGGCCACAAATGCCCAATAGGATCCCGGTAAACTGCTGCATATTCAAATTGCAGATGTAAAAACCCCTATTGCAATAAAAAAATCAATTTAAATTATTTTCAAACACCGAGACCGCCATTACAACTAATAATTAGATATGAGAAACAAAGAAATTTTGGGATTTAAAAAATTGTACATGAGAAATACTTAAGGCATTTTTTGTTTATACGCTATTATTTTTTAAATTAGGGGTAGTCCAATGGACCCGTGGTTTTTTTTTTTTTTTTTTTAAGAACCACTCACTTTCAGTTTTGACTCGGTCTCACTCTTTTTGCCTGTTGGACGGGACAGGGACAATTTAATTTCCACCTTCTTCTGTAATGCCCTTTTGAGGAGAGACAATTGGAAGCATCCTTACAGAAAAAAACCAATGGGATGGTAGGCGAGACAGCTATATATAAAAGAAGAAAAAATGTGCAATAAACTAACCTTTTATGAAAACCACCTAACTCTTGGCCTACTCCTAATTTAAACAAACATTTTTTAGGAAGAAAAAAAGACGAAGAATCAACAAAATAAAACATATAAAAATAGAATATACACTATTATTTTAATATTAAGAATGTTAGTATACCCTTTGCAGTTGATGAAATTAACGGCGCTGATAGCCATTACTCACGGATTACTTTCAAGTCGTGCAGGTTTAGTCTACACTGCGTATTCGGAAACCCGATCTAAATAAGACAGAAATTATAAAAAAACCAAGTTAAAAACTTAAAATATAGTAGAAAACAATAATAAAAAATTTTAAATTGTATTTTAAAGTTAAAGGTAGTGAATATCAGTAGAAATATTTGGTTTTATATATTTGTAATAATTTGTACAGCTTCTACAAAATTGTACCAATTTGTCTATGGTGTAAAACTTAAGTCAGTGCTTTTACTCGTCAATAAATTTGTCGTGGAATCGAAATGAACCATAGCCGCCTGGAAGTTGTTCGACTGGGCCGAGTCGGGTGGGAACACTTGCGCCCAGTTCGCACCTGCGACCCTTCTGAAAGCTTCAACGCCATTTCAGAGCTTTAGAAGCGCCAGCAGCCGAGATATATGACCGTTTATATAAGCAAGTCGAGAGGGCCTTTCGCTCAATTGGACTGTCTCGCATTTAATGGAAAACTGTCTTCTTATTTATTTATTAATGTATTGTTGGTAAATATAACTGTTTTTCTTTCTGAGAGACCGAGGAAGGGAGGGAGGGAGTGTGAGAGGGGGAGGGAGGGAGAGAGAGAAATAGGGAGAGAGAGAGAGAGAGCGAGAGAGGGAGGGGGTGAGAAGGAGGAAGTGAGAGAAAGAAGGAGGGAGTGAGAGAGTGAGAGGGAGTGAGGGAGAGAGAGAAATAGGGAGAGAGAAAGAAAGAGAGAGAGAGAGAGAGAGAGAGAGAGAGAGGGAGGGGCGAGAAGGAGAGAGAGAGGGAAGTAGAGAGAGAGTCAGACAGACAGACAGAGAGAGTGAGAGAGAGAGAGAGAGGGAGAGAGAAAGAGAGAGATAGAAGGAGGGGGAGAGAGAAATAGTTAGAGAAAGAGAGGGTGGGGCGAGAAGGAGGGAGAGTGAGAGAGGGAGTTAGGTAGAGAGAGAAGTAGAGTGATAAAGGGAGAGAAGGAGGGAAAGAGAGAAAGAGTGAGAGAGAGAGTGGGAGTGAGAGGGGTGAGGAAGGAGGGAGAGAGAGAGGGATGGAGGGAGAGAGAGAGAGTGGGAGGGTGTGAGAGAGAGGGTGGGGCCAGAAGGAGGGGTGAGAGGGGGAGTTAGAGAGAGAGGGAAGTAGAGTGAGAGGGAGAGGGAGAGAGACAGACACACCGACAGAGAGAGAGGGATATTACAGAAGAATCAGTAGATTGAGTGGGATCTAAATTTATTTCAATGGATTTAAATGCTCGTGTACAATCATACAAATTTAAAAAAGTTTACACTTATTCATAAATTAGTTTGCTCTTATTATGCTTTTCGTTTTTCATATGTTGGTCCGTTCATCAGAAAGTGACAAATTTCTTACATGCAACAGATATAGCAGTAAGGTAGAAAGCATTTCAATTTTAAGAAGAAATTACTTGAAAATAGTTAGATGCGGTCTGGTGTGAAGTAGGTCTTAGAAAAACATTTGCTTTATCGTGCCAAAGTTTCGAACTTTATTGAGATCATCTTGAGAGCCTGGAATTTACAAGCATTGTTTAAATTTACACATTCATGTAGGATGTGAAGTTCGAACGAGTACAATTACTTTGATTGAATATAAAATTCTCTAGCATTGTATAAATTCATTTATTTTTTCTTCCTTTTTTCACACTCTACATATATTTGTTTAACTTAAACAATGTTTATAAATCCCAGGCCCTGAAGATGATCTCAATAAAGATCGGAACGTGGGCACGATAAAGAAATTTTTTTTCTAAAACCTCAGTCACACCAGACCCCATTTCACGATCTTCAAATAAGTAAAAAAGTATTGAAGGAATTAAAAAAAATAGAGGTGATATACTCCTCGGAACGTGCTTCCCGGCCCTGGAAACTCTATAAAAAATATGTAATTCTACTAGGTTTAATAAATTTTACGAATTGTCGGAATGTTTATGAATATATAAAGAAAAAACTTGATCTTCCTTTTTTTTAAATACTGCCAATTCATTAAATGCAAGTGTTCCTGAACTAAAGATGAATACAGGTTTGGAAATGTGTTGTTTAATTAATTCAATTTAAGATAAAAGATAATCAGATAAAGGAAGGTTGCACTATTCAAAAATTATTGCAAATAGTGTGTACACAATAGGTACTTTTTTAACAACAAGATTTCTTCTATAATAAAACTTGATTTTATCTTACGTTATCAAGGAAATCCTTGTTTGTAGCAAACGTCCTTCTGGCCGAATTGTGTCTCGGCTCTTGGCAACAAACTTTTCGACTGGGTGTTAAAAGAGATCTTTATCTCTGTTCTTAACTTTTACAAGGGTTGTGATTAGGTTTAATAATGGTTTTACAATCTTATAGGTACCGCGAGTTAACGTGCGTAGAGACACTTAACGTTCTATTATAATTCGTCCTTATCGTTTCATTAGGTCACGCGATCTTTGCCTCTGCCGGTTTTAGGAATGAATGACATAAATGCCTCCATTTATTCCCCATTTAATTGCTAAACCTGTAGAAACTACTCATTTGAACTACGCCGAGATGGTAATTACTATTTTTTAATAATAAACCTCTTTCAGCTGTTTATATTTCTTTCGTTATACGCTACCTTTCGCTAACATCTGAGGTATTATAATTAACGACAAAAAGAAATTTTTTATAATGTTTTCAGTATACCTGTCTGTTTTATCTTTCTATCCAAAATTCTCTTCATAATCGTCGTACTATTCTTTCTTTTCTCATTTTTTGTTTCATTGATCTCTCATTCATACTATCTCTTTTTTCACTCTCCTTCTCGCGTTTCTCTCAATCTCCCTCTCTTCTCTCTCTTTCTCTCTTTCACTCTCTCTCCTTCTCTCTTTTTCTCTCTCTCCTTCTCTCTTTCTCCCTCTCCCCCCTAACGGTTCTCTCCCTCTCTTCTCTCTCTATATCTCTCTTTCTCCATCTCCCCTCTCTCTCTTTCTCCCTTTCCCCTCTCTTTCTCTTTCCTTCTCCTCTCTGTTTTTCTCCCTCTCTCCCCTAACGGTCCTCTCCCTCTTCTCTCTCTATACCTCTCTTTCTCCGTCTCCCCTCTCTTTCTCTCTCCCTCTCTTCTCTGTCTATCCCCTCTCTCCCTTAACGGTTCTCTCTCTCTTTTCTCTCACTATCTCTCTCTCTTTCTCCCTCTCCCCTCTCTCTCTCTCTTTCACCCTCTCCCCTCTCTTCTCTCTCGTTCTCGCACTCCAATCTCTTTCTCGCTCCCTCTCCCCTCTCTCTCTCTCCCTTTTCTCTCTCCCCTCTCTCCCTCTTTTTTCTCTCTCACTCACTCTCTCCTCTATGTGTCTCTCCCTCCGTCCCACTCCCTCTCTCAATTTCTCTCTCAACCACTCCCCACCTCTTTCTCTCTCTCTCTCCCTCCCTTGCTGTCTCATTATTTTTCTACACACACTTGTAATATCAGCAGGTACATTCACACTAGCACACTCTTCAAATTTGTTGAATTTGGAACCAGTGATAGAGTGGCAGTGAGTGAATGAGAGACCGAGAGATTGAATGAGATAGTGTTCTAAAGAGAGTGAGGTTGTGGGTAAAGATTAGAATAAATGGAAAATAATCCATTTTGACGTATTTTCCATTTGTTGAATATATTTTTCAAAAATTGCAGTGATTTTTTTCAATAGAAACTGAAAAGATAATTAGAAAGAGCCTGCCTCACGAGCGATAAACTCAAGCCCCTTCAGGCTTTTTGGCATTGGGCACGTATTACATTTTATTGTTTATCTCTTTCGCCCCATCCCTAGACACGCAGCCTGGCACGCTACAAAGTAAAGTGTTACTGGATTTGTTTTCGAAACAGTAGAAAAAATTCGAATTTTTAATGTAAATTTAATTAGTAAGAGAGAGAGAGAGAGAGAGAGAGAGAGAGAGAGAGAGAGAGAGAGAGAGAGAGAAAGAGAGAGAGAGAGAAAGAAACGTACAGTAGGCAGAGAAAAACTAAGTCAACTAAGTCTTAAATAATGAGATATTAAAAATGGATTATAAGAATTTAGTTAAATAGAGCCTTTAGTTAAATACTGCAAAACACAAAATCATTGACTTATTTTACAACTTACTTGGAAATTATTTCTTCAGCAATTTGAAATAAGTTGAAATATTTTCTTACCATTTTTCTCGTCGCCGTCTCATTTGTGAGATTGGTGCCGCAATTTCCATGGTGGCGGGCAGCGATTTTCATCTTTTACGTCACAACTCGACGAATTGGTCCGAGTTTAAGTAACTTCTTGTTAAAAATGGTTCCTATTTGTAAAAAGCGTATTGATTCCAAGCTGAATCGTTGTTTGAGAAAATCTCGGGCTTAAAATTTTGAATTCTCAAAATGCCAGAACTTTCATTAAACTAATATTCCCACATTGAAATAAATGGAATGAACTTTTCAACAAACAACCTCTGGCGTTTTATCAGCTTTATTCTATCCAGTTAAACCTACGTGATCTCAGGTTTTAAACGAAAGTTAAATGATTTTTGATCAAACCTAAAATGAACAATGAACAAAATAAAAAAACTTTTGTTGTGAAGTTATACTTTCAATATTTATCAGACAATTTTTTCTCTAAATATCTACATCTATTCATATTTTAGAAACCAATGAATTATCTGGTAATGTAACTCTGACATATCTTACAAAAAGCAAACTATTTGCTGTTTGACTTTTATCCAGTTTTTCTGCTGTTTAAATGTCTAAAGTTTAAAAGTAAAGAAGTTGTTTACATTTCCTACACGTCCAGTGAGCGGGTTTCATCATGACCACCACAATGTTTTTTTGATATCGGGCTATGGCGCAATGTCCAGAGCGAAGTCCATGTCGACCGACCGGTTAACGGCTTTCGTAGCAGGACTTCTCAGGTAAAAGCTTAGCTGATTTGAGAAAATCAACCTGTTCGTGTTTTTTTTCTGTATAAAAACCTTCAAATCCTGAAATAAAAAAAATGTTGGTTTATTCAACGGTTTTATTTTATAAATTAATGATTTAATTTTACTTCAATAAAAGTTTTGTTCTCTGTACTTGTATTATTATATTATTTTAGGAAACTATATATTTGAATAAGATTATTTGCCTTTTAATTTTTAATTTTGCCACACTAATATGAACACGAAACATGAAAGTATATACTAAGCTAGCCGAGTTTATAATTAAATGCAATTTAGGGGTTTAGCGACATGCATAAGTATATAAGATTGGTAAGTTACATACAAATCATACCAGTTATCTAATCTAATTAAGGTTTATAGTTGAGATAAAAAAGTCAGCTTCACGAATGGGATTCGAACCAACGATCTTCGGCATCACATCTGAATTACTAAGTAGCGTTTTTAATAAATAATATATACTTAAATGTTTTTTTTTAAATAGTACGTGATACAGCATTGTGTCTTACTCTGCTCACTCTTTTTTATTGTTTTTTGTAATAATATTAATTATTTGCTTTATAGTATGTTTCACTTTATTTATTTGTTTATTTATTTGTTTATTTATTTACTCACTTATTAAAACATTAAATGTTGAATGGTAACCAAAATTGTTTTATGAATTCTGTTGTTGAATTTTCTATTTGCTAAAATAATTATTTTCTTTGAAATTGTTGACTGTAACGAATTTTATAACGGATTTTATATAATTACAAACCAGTATCATGCTGAATTTTTATACCTGTATATCCAGGTTTCTAAATCATAAAATAATATTATTAGTTCCTGATCCATTACAGTTCGTAGTCCGATTGACCAATTAACATTTTTCAATTAATTAAGATTTTTTTAGATGAGATAAAATAATCAGTGTCACGAGCGGGATTCGAACCCACGATCTTCGGCTAGATACGCCGCTGCTCTACCACTTGAGCTATCTTGACTTCGATCCACTCGGACACTAACTTCCCATCTCAACCCCACCTTTTGCAATTTCCCTCCTTTTTGCCATTTTTCAAATGTCGTGTAATTTATTTGATTCTGGGGATGACATAGGAAGCTAGGGTCCGAGTGGATCGAAATCACGATAGCTCAATTAGTAGAGCAGCGGCGTATCTAGCCGAAGGTCGTGGGTTCGAATCCCGCTCGTGACGCTGACTTTTTTATCTCAACTAAAAACCTTAATTAATTGGAAAGAATTTATTTGGTTAAGCGGACCACGAAACCTAATAAAATATCTAATCTAAAAACAACATGGCTGATGAAACTACAGGCGCAATAAATATCCATTCCCTTTATATAAACATTATTGTTGCCATGAAATATTTAATTAATTTGCGCCAATTTTACACTAATCCGGTATTTTCGTCAAGGATGTGTTTTAATTTCTGTTGTAACATATTTCCTGTTTAGACGGCGATTTCGCGATGCGTTGGGAAAAAAATCAGGCTGCTATTTTGGAATAAATTGAAGTTAGCACTATTGGCATTTTTAGGTTAATTACGTTGGATAAGTAAATAAGGACACTATGTTTGTTTTTAATGAGTCCTTCCACAATCAGAACTTCAGAAAAATTAATTTTTTGAAAAGGGCATAAAAATTGCTTTCACCAATGTTGGAAATGAGAAAGATTTAACTGAATTCCAATATATTTACAGGACCTTATCTTTTTCCTCCTAATTTTTTAGTTGTCTGTTTAACTTTGGAATTGTTGAGTAAGGAAAAATATTTAATATTTGCAATATGCTTCAAATATGACATTATTACATCTACATAATTTATGGCATACATATTACATTACAACGGAGGTATGTTTCGCATCATAAATATTTTATCTATATTGTTATATGTGTTAGCAAAAAGAATAAGTATTTTCATAAATACCCGAGCTTATTTTATACGTAAAGGGAATTAAAATCCCGTAGTCAAAGTAGACATTCAGTTCTGTTGTGAAAAGGATGATTACATCCTCTACGATGGGAAGGCTTTTGCGAAATAAAGCGAATACCCTCGGTGATTTTCAGTTGAGTAAAACATCTAAAAAAAAAAAAAAAATAATACCCCATAATAACTGACCTTATGTGACAAAAAATAAGCAAGAGCACAATTATTAGAACAAGAGCAAAGATTTTATGAAAATTATTTAAACCGGGATAGTCCAATTTACAGAAAACATCAAGGTTATGGTGAGTGTAATTAGTGATGTAATAAGGTATTGGTTACAATGGAAGGAACTTTAAACTGAAATTTATGGATTCTGTTTAGATTTGATTGTTTGGTATTACCAAGATTTGAAGTCCCTAAGTCCAGATTTTTTCTGCTAACGGTCGTATAAATATTAGTAAATTAATAGTCCGCCAATTTATTTTCTTTTTCTGTTATATTAGTTTATGATTACGTTTGTTAAGTGAATTTCGCTGTAGAACTCTGCGTTTTTAATAATTGAGCACACGATGTCATCTAATTTAATATTCTTTCAATATATTACCAGAATTCATTAAATGTCCATTACACAATTGTCCACGGGCGTTCATAATCGTTGTAAATAATCGCAAATTCTTGTCGTGGTTTGTGGAATGCAGCCAATTGTCCATTATGTATTACAGTAGCATTCCAGAATCGGAATTGAAACCTTTGTCGACCATAAGACGGAGCTGGATATCAAGTTTAGTAATTATCCTCGGAGCTTTTCGACAATGCCGGGAGTAACTAGAATTCAATCGATCCCGATAGTCATCACTTTCTTCAATAATACCCACGCTAAGTCCTCTCTGGCGAAATAAAAAATCAGCCGTTAAAAAGAAAAATTTCTGTTTGAACAATTTCAAATTAAAATTGAAGTAAAACAAAACGTGAACTCATTCGAATAAAAGACAAAAGAATACGGCCTTGTTGTTTGATATGACGTTACTTTATTAAATGCTGATGAATTATGAATTGCCTCGGTTGGAAAGGGGTTGGATTGAATTTTCATAAAAGCAAACATCGTCTCTTGAAAATCATATACCAGGTTTAACAATTATTAAAAACACTTTATTACCCTACTGTTACTACGTCTCATTTACATATATTTAATACTTAAGATATAATTTACAACAATTTGTAAAGCTTTTAAACAGTAATAATAATTGAATACTTATTAATTTTCACTGTCATTTAAATTTAAATAAAAAATATATAAATTTGTCGTTCTTACTCATTACTGTTTTATATAAAATACAAGTACATACACACATGAACAGAGCTGAATTTATCAGTTTTCTCAGTCCGCCGGGATTCCAGCTTTTGTGTGATTTACAATAAATTACCTGCAGGCCTGAAAAATTACCCAGCCTGGATCTTGGCAGCCAGGAGTCAGTCTTCGGCCAGAGGGTGGGATCCATGGGTTATCACTAGGTACGTCATTCAACTCCGAAAGCAATCAGNTCTTGGATCCGTCCGTGTAAGCGAATGTAGCATTTTTGAAATCGTTTTTGATTTTGAGGAACTCTTGCTTATAAGTGTAAGGATGGGTGTTCCCTTTAGGGATTTCGAGAGCTTGAGTGTCTCTAAATCCATTCCCAATCTCAGTCATTCTTGATACATTCTTTCCCTTTTACCATTCACCCGGTTAGAGGGCGGTGAAATACTTCATATTTCTCTATAACGATCTACACACATTATAATATAATATAATACAAATCGAGTGTCGAACACTTCATTCGATACATTCACGCTAATAAATTCATCTAGTCTCAACATACACAGAGAAACATAAGACTAGATTTCTATAAAGAACAGTATACAGTAAAATAGCTCTATTTCCTATAAACTTTGGAACAGGGATCCAGATACTGCCGTGTTCAAGCAAAATTCGTATATTTTGTAGCATTGCTACACGCTCTATACAAGGACCATGGAGTGGCATACGAGCAAGTTTTCTCAGCACAGGACAAATTTGTGATTTGACAAAACTATTAAAAAAGAGAAGAAGGAATTAAAAAAGAATTTATTAATTCTCTTCCTAATCAGGTGAATGAACTACTTAAATATACTGTTTTTCGCCTTTGATGGCCTTATTTATTATTTTTATAGGCGAAAATTTCTTTTTGGCAGACCATATTATTTGAGATGGTTTTCAAAAAATAAAAAAATTGTGTTTTTTATTCAGTTATTTCAGCTTTTTGTTTAAACAAAATTTTTAAAATATTTCTCACTAAATTTTTTTAAAAAGGATGATATATTGAAATATTTTCCAGAAAGGAAAAAAATTACACAGATACACGATACTTTGCAAAATCGTATTTCGTATTTACAAAAAATCATTAAAACAATAAAGCCCACAGAAAAGTCATTTTTATCTAGGAAAGTAAACTTACTAAATCGATATGAGTCCTTTTTTTGATACTAAACTCAGAGTTTTATCTAATAACATACAATTAAACAAATTTCAGTCATATTTTAAATTAAAATGTAATCTTCTTATGTAAGGTCTTGGTAAAGATAAAAAAGTCAGTGTCACGAGCGGGATACGAACCCTCGACCATCGACCTTTTTATTTCAACCGAGACCTTACANGCACATAAGTGGAAAGTTGTTCAGTTGTTTTATAAAAATCGGTGGAGGTTTCGGTACTCGTTGGATGACAGTGGCCTCCGTATTATCGTTGAGGTTCTGTAGAACTTGGAATGGATTGTCTGTGAGGAACGGTGAATCTATGGGTAAATCCGATGTGATTCCTTGTTGTGTAGTTGATGTGGAGGCTGAGGCTAGCGAGTCGCATGATTGTATTGATTGGCCAGCATTTTTTTCGGGTGATGAGAGTACACTTACTCGGTGTGGCTTTTTTCTGGCGTTTGGCGATGGGGGCTGTACACCACCAGCAGAATGCGGCCGTTTCGTCCTTGCCATCTTTTGGTGGTGGAAACTGTCTCCCATATAGGGAGATTAATTAGAGACAGGAATTAGGAAGCAGTGATAGTGAATTTTTCAATAAAAGGAGGTTGTAGAAAAAGATAAAATAAAAGGAAAGAAAGAAATAAAACAAATCCACTCGGGCGTTCTGTTGGTAAACAATTGCCCGTGAGGTGCGCGTGTTTACCAACGGTGGGGTGATAAGCTGGACAGGCTGCTTTCCTGTCCGTCCGCTTTCCTATTAATTTAGTAAAATTCACTCACTCGTTATTGTCAAGTTCCTTGCAGAAATTTCTCGAAACTTGACGATGATTTGCACGAGGAACACGACTCACGGTGTCCTCGTTTTTGGGCGAATCCGACTCAAACAACTCTTGAAATAAGTTGTTTAGATGAGCTGTGATAAACACGTCCTTACTGTTCGAGATCTCTTGCCTCACTCAATAAATTTAAAGAAATAACTTGGTTAATTGAACGCTAATACATAAATGGATTAATAATTAAAATTCAATATACAAAAAGAAGAGTAACCTTACTTTTAATGCTTGTGCAAAATTAATATTGTTTTTAGTTTTTGGTTATTAAAGAAAGGATAGAATTTTTTATTTCCATTGAACCATAATATTCGTGAAGGGTTACTTATTAATTAAACAAGTTACACAGAATATACATAGCATAATTCATATTGTAGCAAAAAATGTGCAGAGTAAAGTAAAAATGACAGATTCAAGCTGATTAATAAATTTAAAACACTAAAAGATATGGAAAAATCATGTTGCCAGTAGACGTTAGGTGAAATTGAACGACGTATTGTCTGAAACACTAATCTCGAAGTGGCTTCTCGAAACAAAAAAATTGTAATTTGTACTATTGTAACGCCGATGGTGATTAATATTTGCTTGTTTAGTAACAAACGTACTTAAAATTAAGCAAAGTTGAAAAATATTCAAAGCGTTGAAAATATAGAAAAAACTATGAAATGTTTTTTTTTTCCAATTACATAACGTTTTGGTTAAGATAAAAAAGTCAGTATCACGAGCGGGATTCGAACCAACGATCTTCGGCTAGATACGCCGCTGATCGACCACTTGAGCTATCGTGACTTCGATCCACTCGGACACTAACTTCCCATTTCAACCTCACCACTCGAATTTTCCCTCCTTTTTACCATTATTCAAATTTCATGTAAACTATTTGATTCTCGGCGACAAATTAAATGCCCACGGAGAGCTTTAGTGAAGTATATTTTGCTTATTACATTTTATGAGGTTTCGTGGTCCGCTTGAACAATTTTTTTTTCAATTAATTAAGGTTTTGGTTGAGATAAAAAGATAGAAAATTCAACTATTTGACTTTCTTGCGTGTTTAGCCGAATGTCGTGGGTTCGAATCCTCTCGTGTCACTAACTTTTTCATTTCAAACAAAACCTTACATAAAAAAGATTAGTTAATTAATTACTATGGTTTCGGCAGTTTGAACATTAACATTGTAATCCGCTTGTGACAATGACTTTTTTATCTCAACCAAAACCTTAATTAATTGAAAAAAAAATTTGGTCAAGCGGACCACGAAACGTATAAAATGCTTTGAAATGGTGTTATTAGATTTTACAAATAAACATTCATTTAAAGAAATGTTCAGAACGGAACAAATTCTCGTCCTTTTTTTCACTCGAATAATCTGTCTATCGGATACTTGCTATAATCGTGCATAATTCAACGAATCTCGTAAATATTTAAACCCGTTTTTTTGCACCAAGTTATAATCCCGTCTGGCGCCGACTAATAGGAAAGACAAATAGTAAAAATGCGCCTAATGCATGGACTGTTGAATCAAGTGGAGTAGCCGCCCTGGTCCTGGCATTTGTGAGGGACTAGGGCATTTGCAAGTCATAAAGGGCTCACCTGATGTTTTATTCGCACCCTTCTCCCTTCCAGGACATGTTCTGCTCCTAATCACACACCCTCGGGGCAATCAAGTCTTTAAAATGCGGCAGCCGCCTTTTCAAGAGAAACCACTATCTCTGTTTCTGTAACGTCTTAAAACTTCCAATGTTTATAAGGTTTAACATTTAACTAAACTTTATCCCTTTATAAATAAATGTATTAAAATTTCTAGACAATATTGAATTGTGATGAGAATAAGATATATTTTGATAAAACAGAATTCTGCGACATTAACCGTAAATGAGTTATACTAAAGAGCCTACAGTTAAATTACTTTTTTTTTAATTCACAGAAGCTTTATGAAAATATTTTGTAATAAAAATCTTAAAATTAATTAATATAAAACTATTGAAAAAACTGCTATTTTAAAAAAAGTAAAAATTATATCCCTACTTATTTTATGATGAGTATTTGTTTAGCAGTAAACCGTTAATTCAATTCTACTATTTTCACAGGGCCGGATGTGGCCAATTAAATCCAGTCGTAAAAACACCCTCGGATCAAATATTTATGGCTTATCAAATATCTCATACGACATAAAACCTTATAATTCCTTTTAAGTCGGATGAAGGATTACTATGTGTTTTTAACACCCCTTGGCCCATTTCAGAGGAAATCCTACATGATCTGCTTAACGCAACTTTATTATCCCCTATTCTTTGTCACTTGTTTTGCAAAAGTTTTAAATAATACGCTTTCTTGTTTGGTGTGAAAAGCAGATTTTTTCTTTTCTCAGATATGTTATGGAAGTGTTTAAATGTTGAAATTACCAAAGTACCGTCTTTTTTGCTCTTAGGAATTTTAAACGCTCAGAGGCAATGGATGGGCATGTCTTACCATCGATCGTCGGAAAAACCAGCGAGATCGTGGACCAAACTTTTAATTAGAAAGCCCTGAAGTCGACGAGTATCACCTGACACCAGGCTTTGTTTTAAATCGGAGCGATTAACGTGGTCTGAGTAGGAATTTGAAAAAGCCTGATCGGTTTGTATAATAAATCGATTTTATAAAACTTGCAAAATCATTTGACACCGCTATAAAAACTCTTCTTTCGGTACATTAAATTTTAAAGAATGAATAAATTTAACTAACCATTTTCCCGTGAACGTATCGCCTTGTTACATGAAGACAGTGTCGATTTGACATTTATGATTACATTTACATATTAAACCTTCATTCGGTCTCTGTGTTTTTGACGATATTCAAACGCGTCTCGATTTTGCACCATCTTCAGTGAAGAATGTTGTTTACTTGATTGTTAGAAGATGATGGAGCAGTGAATGATGCATAACAATGATAGCAGCGATGAAACAGTGCTAGAGAGGGCTTATGATTTACAACGTTCTTTCTCACTGGAGATGGCACCAACCATAAAATCTAAAGCCCGCGGGTGTAGAGTAATACAATTCTATACACTAATACACTCTTCTCTCATCTCTAAACACGAATCTTTTTCCTTCTCAGCCAACACCATCCGTTGGTTCCACTGCTACCTTACCAATCGCCACCAAGCTGTCTCCCTCCCCAATGGCCTTGCCTCCTACTTACTCCCACTAAAATCTGGGATGCTATCACTATACAAACAAAAATGCGACATTAGTAAACATAACAGCATTCTAATTGTTGTCCTTTTTTAGGCGTTCGCTGCACCATATTCTCTTGAGCTGCTGGTTGCTGCAGTCCGTATCAAAGGGGCTTTCGATGTGAGGCCAACTTGATAAAGGCTTAGCCAAAACATCTTGTATTTAATTTTGGATCTGGCGGGCATATGGAAAGGGTTCCGTCTTGCAGCAATTACAATATTTCTGTCCTCCTGTTAATGTGCTGACATCCACTACCAGTCCATTGGCCCAACAAGTCTCTCAGAATCGGGCTAAAGCCCTGGAGACCATGCTGTAAGAAGCGTCAACTGGCTGTTCGAAATCCATTTGCCAGTGAGCTCGATGACTCATTCTCACAGTATGAATGATGTTTGGTGACAATGAAGGAAAGGGCAGATGGCAAATTCTTTGGTTTTTTAATCATTGATGAACAACTATGCCTCTATGAGGTCTGGCATTGTTATCCAAAAATAGAAAATCTCTGCCAACCTTAGTTTGAGGGATGTTTTGATCGATAAATTCTTAGGAATAACGGACTGCGGCGAGGTTGCTTCAACAATATGGAGTCCAGTTTGTCATCCTGTGTAAATCCTAGCCCAAACCATTTCACCTCCTCCAAACCGCCCGAAGGGAGCACGACCTTGGGAATTGCACGCATCCCCTCTTCTCTGTAGTCTCTTCGGCGCCAGATATCACTATACAGACCGAAACGCAACTCGTCAGTAAACATAAGAGCATTCCAGTTGGTGTTCTTTTTAATGCGGTCTTTGCACCAGATTCTCCAGAGTTTCTGGTGGCGGGCTGTTGCTGCTGGTCGTCTCACATCGGTATCGACCGGGCATACGATTTGAGGCCAACTTGTGTTGATAAAGACATTGACAAAACATCTTGTACTTCATTTAGGGATGGGAGTACGCTAGGGGGTACGCGGAGGGGGAACAGGGTGATGTATTTCGGCCTGTTAGCCCTTCGCGTGTGGCATACGACCCGATGCACAATGTGGGCCCGACAATTCGGAGTGGACAAGCGGAGAGCGAGGTTGTCTCGGCCCTTAGGGACTGGGGCCCCTCGACACCAATGCTGCGGCGGTAACACCGTCGTATGCGGAGGTGCGTCAGCTCTCATCTTGAGAATCAAAACGTCCGATAAGGCCAAAAGGCCAGATGTGGACGCTAAAGATCCTCTTGTTTTGTTGACGATGAGTACTCGGGAACACGATGTACATCATTTAGAATCTGGCGGGCTCTATGAAAAAGGATTAAAATGGAAAAAAGATAAAAAAAGTTGTAGAATTTTCTATTTAGTTTTATCTAGCTAACAAGAATATATTTTTTATTTTAATTAAAATAATTGGAATAAAAATAAATCACAAATATCCATATTCATTTTCGAGCAGTTTAGAATAACCAAGTAAATATTTACTGATCGAAGTCTATTGTGATCCATACTTACCATGTTCCTATTGTTAAAAAACAAGTAGGAAAACAGTTGGTGAGTAGTTTTATAAATATACCCTAGATAAATAGTTTTCTTTGTCTGTAGAAGTTGCACTGCCTACGTTCTCGAATGTTATCGCTTTCTGAATAAACCGCCGCCCGTCACAGACACTTCAGCCGGGCGTTTCGGTTTGGCGACGTGCGGTAAAACGAATCCAGGCTTTTTGTTCGGCCCGGAGGGAAAGAATAAAGAGTGGAGTATATTTGATAATGCACCGGCACATGTCGACACGACAAAGGCTTATCTATTGTGTATTGTTCAGGGTGTGCAACAAAAGAGGAGAGGTGGCTCTTATGGCCCCGGCGCCATACAACCTCGTTATTTTGGCTTCTACAAAACAAACGGAAGAAGGATGATCTTCCGACGAGGTTTTAAAAATTATCATCACGACGGGGTTCACCATTTGGTGTTTAAATCATAAATACTCTCATTAACTGGCTTTTCAAAAATAAAGAAAATATATATGGAAAGAAATTAATTCAAAAGCTAATCTACAGCTTATCCCAACCTAAATTAAAAAAAATATATTTGGAACAAAATTAATAAAAAGCTTACCCCAACCAAAATTCAAAACAAAATTGTAAATATTATTCATCTCCGTCAGATTTTTCAGAAAAAAATCTTATGTAACTTGTTCGAAAAAATGCGTTTTTCTTCCAAAAACAACGTGTCATATTCAATAAATTTACTGAACTTGAACCGAATCTTGTAATTATTGAATCATAGAATCATTCTTTTCTTTAATGATTGACCAAATCTATTTTTAATTAATTATGGTTTTTAGTTGAGATAAAAAAGTCAGTTTCACGAGCGGGATTCGAACCCACGTCCTTCGACTCGAAACGCCGGTACTCTACCACTTGTGTCATGATAGCTCAAATGGAAGAGTAGCGGTGTTTCTAGCCGAAGGTCGTGGGTTCGAATCCCGCTCGTGACACTGGCTATTTTTATCTCAACTAAAAACCTTAATTAATCGAAAAATATTAATTGGTCAATCGGACCACGAAAACTAGTGAATCTATTTTTTACCGCTAAACAGTCTAGTAACCGTTTTGTTACTTCTACGCTAAAAAGTTATTTTTAAATAGTCTAATTATTACATTAATATTACGTGTCCTGGGTTGAAAATTTCTAAGAAGATTCTGGGAATAAAAGATAAATCACATTTTCGAAATAACATTTCGTTACAATTAAACTATTTCCGAAAATCTTTATTTTACAAAAATTCAAAAGGTTCAATATATACCATCTTATTATCATTTCGATAATATAATAATTTGTAAATTGTTTCTTCATTTGAGAAACCTGCTTAACTGAAATTAAATATGTAAATATGCTTTGTTCATATTTCACCATGTTATTGTATGTTTTGTTTTCCTGCTTTTCGTATTTAATCTTATAACAATATTTTTAACAAGAAGGATTATCATTTGGGTTAGGATAAGCTAATCCCCAACCGCAGGCTCGGCAGAGCGAGCAGAGACCCGAAAGGACGAGGAAGGACCTCTTATTAAAGTTGTTGAAAGCACTTTTTTTTAAATAAATGACGAGGAGCTATGTATGTCCTAGATCAATTTATTTTATTCTCTTAATTTTAATAAACTTATGATAAAAAGTTATTGTTTTGATTTATTTGGGTCATGTCCCGATTTTTGTTTTCCTTAATTAATTTGTTTGAGATGGGACATGGAAAAAAAACTTTCAACGCAATGGTTTACCTCTTGAAAATTGATTATTTGGTTCCCCCCATTATAAGGCACATTTAACAGTTTTGGAGTTTTTATTTTTGCAAACAATTTTTAATTATACATCAAGGAGTAGATAATATACTTCAAAAGTGACTAGTGTTATTTTTGAGTGTTTGGATTTATGTAGCTTCTGTCAAGAAAGTATAATTGATAACGGATCTATTATAAAAATTTGATAATAGATGGTGAATATTTGAAAGAAAAAGAGAAACATTTAATCAATCGCTCTACATATTAAACAATTTTTTTCTACGACATATTGTCACTAAATATTATACGACATTAATATGAACACGATTTACAGATCATTTTGACCAATTTAGTAATTAATCATTAATGTCGCATTTTCCATCTAGATTCCAGCCGGTTGACACATTGATCGAATCGTCTGAGTTAAGACATTACATGAACCTTAATCACGGGAGATCACGTGTTGAAAGATCTGACCAATTCTCGACTAGGTGAGCCTAAATTAAATATCTTTGTCATTTTGAGTTGTCGCGTGGCATTTTCCCGTTAATTAATAAAATGTAAATCAGGAACGTAATAGCTTACGCAAAGCTCGGTCGAGAAACAAAAAAATTCAACATTTGTTAAATGTAATTGGTAGAACGAAATGCTAAGGTTTGTAGAAAATTTTGTTTACAAATGATTTAAATAAGCATTGAAAAAGAAGGTCGCATTTTGTGGCTTCTTAAAATTCTAAGAATCACTACTTTGGACTAGGTTTCATTGTTTTCCTTTCCACAAATGTCTTATTTTTTGACTGGCTTAAAAATGAGATGAGAAACGGAGAAAAATCAAATAGGCAAACTATTCCATTATATAAGTCATGTAGTGTCAAAAAATCAAAATTTATGTGGAACAATTCAGAATCTTTTTTTTTTTTTGACTAGGCAAAAGGGTCAGTAGGGTCAGGGTCTCAAAGAATTAAGACGAGATATTTTCTAGTAAACCTATTCTTTTGAGAATAGACGATTTTAATACAAATTTCATTACATGGCACTTTTGATTTACATAAAGTCCAAGAAAAAAAAAGGGAATGCGAGTCGACTTGACACTTCCTCCCTGGAGGAACGCCTTGCTCAAAGAAGACGGAATCGGAAATTTTGTTTTAATTATAAACGTATGATACCAAGGCGGAATATTTAGTAAGAATATAAACATTTGTGTTTTTTGTTAACAATTTATTTATTTTTAATTATTATCCAAAGGCTTTATATCTCGACGCTTTTACCATCTAAGCTATCGTGACTCAATGGCGGGATACGGATCCGTATGTCGTGGTTTTGAGTCCCCCTCGTGACTAATTTTTCAACTCAATCATATTTTGCTCAATAATTAAAAGTAATAACTTTATTGAATTGGACCAATTAAAAAGATTTAATCATTTGTTTTTAATTTTTGGGTTATGTTTAAAAAAATGATGGCAAGTGCGTGTTATCAACAATTTCCGAAATTTCTACAGATTCCTCATACAATTGTAAATAGATGGAAAATAAATACAATCTGTTTTTCCGCTGTCAACGTAGTGAAAAATAACGCCTGTGAAATAACTCATTATTCTTCAGTTTTAATTAACCAGACGACAGTAACATTCTCAGAAAAAATCATCTATTTTTTCGCTTCAATTATGTAATGTTGTTTTTGAGTGTCATGAAATAAAAACCAGTTCATTGGCCTTAAAACATTTCAACTTGACACTATTTTTTTATATTAAAACTATTTTCTAAGTATTTTTCTTATTAAAAAATGATAACGGACGAGGGTTTTCATAAATTGTTACTGGTAACATAGCGTGTTTCTTGTTTCAGAGTTATTTATGCACAATCATTGTTAGAGGGATTCTACGCGGTGAACGTGGTTTTCCGCATGATCGCAGTCCCTCTGTATTCTTTTGCAAAATCCTTTTTTTTCAACCTGACTAAGCTCCGAGATAAGGATCGTTACTAAATCACGCTACTAGCTATCTCCAAAATAACTTCGAACCTGTATATTTACAATTCTGAACATAGCCACCAGTCAAACATTACAATGTTAATGTTCAAACTGTCGTGAACACATAGTAATTAATTAACTATTCTTTTTATATAGGGTTTTTTTTAAATAAAAAAGTTAGTGTCATGGGAGGGATTCGAACCCTCGAACTTCGGCTCAATACCGCTGCTCGAATCACTTGAGCTATCTTGTCTTTGATCCACTCGGACACCATCTCAACCTACAACCTTTCGAATTTTCCCTTCTTTTTGCCATTTTTCAAATGTCGTGCAATCAGGATTCGATTCTCAGCGTCTTCTGAAGTGACCACGGAAAGTTTTTAGTGAAGTTATACTTCGTTTTAGTTATTAAATCCATTATATTTAGTGGTCTGATTGAGCAAATTACTTCTTTCAACTAATTATTCTTTTTATGTAACGTTTTGGTTGAAATGAAATGAATTGGTGTTCGAGTGGATCGAAGTCACGATAGGTCAAGTGGTAGAGCACCTATTGACCCGAAGGTCGTGGGTTTGAATCTCTTTCGTGACACTAGCTTTTTCATTTCCACCAAAACCTTACATCAAAAGATTAATTAATTGAAAGAAGTAATTTGGTCAATCAGACCACTAAATATAATGGATTTATTAGTAATTAATATTTTATTGTCATTTAAAATATTTGTACAATTCAGAGGTAAGCCTTATGCTATATTCTTTATTTTTTTAAATAAATTTTTAACACTTGTTTTAGCACATCGTTACCACAGCTTGTTCATACTGGGAAACCATGGCAATTATAAAAATTTGACACTAACAAAAAAAACGTAAAATTAATCACGAAAATCATTTTATATATTTATACTGTTAAGAAAATTCTACTGTACGCATCTTTACTCTGCTGAAATCAATCCCCACAGATATTTTCTACTCTAGGACTTGATATACGATTACTTTCAAATGCGCGGTGTTTTTTTAATTGTTTAATTTATATTTTGTTAATGCTAAAAAATCTATATAAGATCGAAGAGCCAAGCAGCTATTAAAACATGTAAAAAAATACATCGAAATGTTTGAAGTGAATGATTCCATGAGTGCATCTTAAAACTCTGGACAACCAACATCCTGATCATATCATGGGTACGTGAACACAGGGGAATTTCTGGTAACGTTAAAGCAGAAACACTGACGAGAGAAATATCTGCAAGACTATATATAGGTCGTTAATAAATTCTTGGAACAATAAAAATAAAGACAAAATGGTCCGGAACTAAATAGAGAGAAGTGGATATGCTCTAGGAGCTAGACACAGTAAGCCTATGCTAAAATAACCAGCACCAAGATTGACGAACTCACTGATGGAATTAGAGAGAGCCATACTCAGAGGGGTGATTGAACTATATACCGGTCATTGGCATCTGAGAAAAAAACGGAGAAACACAGCATGCACTTATTACATGATGACCTCTAAAGATTATTCAATGAGGAGTTCGAAGAAGCACTCATACAAGTCATCTTTTAATATGAAACTACCGTTCAATAGAGACATACAACTTTCTACTTTTAACAAGACAACTTAATATTAGTCTGACAATACTTTGTAAAATGGATAGCTTAATTAAATAAATGTGCGATATATAAATAAAAAAATTAACATTAAAAAATAGAGTTTTAAAGTAAAAAAAGACTAAACAAACAAAAATGATCAAGTTATATAAAAATGCAAATAATTGTTCGATCTTGAGACCATGTTTGATGCTTTGACTCGGCCTACTTATTACCCTGAGGCCGACTACAATTATCATAAACAACTGGACTACAAGTTTTATTGTTGTTGCCTGACATCATCAACCTCCTAAACATAGTATTAAAGCTGAGGCCCACAACATCCCACCGCTATATTGGACTACAGGCTCCATCTGATTAAAAGTTAATAGAGGTTAAATTTGAAGTTCGAACATGCTTGATTTTTTTAAAATTAATTAGATTAAAATTATTTTTAAAACAATTAAAAAAATACATAACTTTTTATAGCAAGTACTTCTCTATTTACACCTCTTACTTGTTGAATTATAAATGAAGATCCTACGTAAATATTATTCGGTTTTTAAATAATAATGATATAAACTAATATGCAAAATTCTTAAAAGATTAATTTTGTCATATTTAATTTACAATACGATTTTTTTCTTTAGAATTATTGTCTTTTTCAAGAATTTTCTTTTTAATAAAACTCGCAATATGAAATAAAAATTGCAATATGAAAACCTCGAGTCAAAAAAAGGCCCGATCCTCTCAGAAATGAGGGTCGATGCTGACTAAGAATATTTTCTTCTGGGGGTATCTATTTGAATGGAAAGCCATCATTTGCCTTTTGCCATCACACGAGACAGAACGTAAACTAGAAGGGAACTTGTTTACTGTATGGTAATGGGATCTTCCTGTTTACTGACTTAAGTGTATTTTCGCCAAACCGAACTGTAAGTAAAAGTACTGACAGGGTGTTTAATTATTTTGTTTAAAAATATACAATACATGCAAAGAAGTCAAAGAATGTTTTGCAAATTCGATAGAACTGTATTAAAATAATACATTGAAATGTGAAAAATTAGTAAAGTAAGATGATTAGAGAATAAATAAAATAATTTATAATTGCGCAAAGACATTCATAGACCAGAACTGAGCATTAAAGAATTAAAAAATGGGCTAAAAATTTACGTTTTTATTGTAGCAACGTAAACATAAATTTTGCATTAACAATATGTTAAAATATATTTATTTTTATTACTTTTTTATTACTTAAATTAAAAAATGTACATTTAAAAAATATAACATACATGCAATTACAAATATAAACATGTATAAAAAGACAATATATAGGTATATCGTAGATGTATGTAGAGAAATTGATGTGTATTGTGTGACAGGTAGGTATGGAGAAATAAGAAAGATAATAGAGAAATAATTAAACAGAAAGTAAGAAAGAAGTGTGATAAAGGAAACCGTTTACAAAGAAAGACTAAAACACAGAGTGAGAGGAAGAGAGAGAGAAATAGAGAGAGAGTGAGTGGTAAAGAGAAAGAGGTAGAGAAATAAGCAGAAGAAGGAGAGGTAAAGAATTTAGCAGGAAAAATGTCCAATACAGAGAATCTCACTGAAATAGGACAAGTGGTTTGTCTCAGCGTCTGGAAAGATTTTTTTGTTACATTTATTCGATATTTACTACAAATACTGTATTAAATATATATGTTTTTATATGCTGAATATGTCGTCGGCCAATCAAGATGGTTTGAAACTTCTCATACTAAACCCGCAACACCGTTAGGTCGTGCGGAATGGTTGCAATATGAAAAGGCACCTTCTACAAAAATCTTTTTTATTTACAACTACAAAATGTTTATTTTTATTATTGTTTATTTTTATATATACTGAGTTCTCCATTTGAGTCCGTTGTAGGATGAAATTCCCCAGTGGCAACATTCCTTCACACTGAAACCTCCGAAATCTTCACTCAATGAGAAAGTCTCGAGGGACAATTTCGCTTCAATCTTCTTCAATTTGGGTACGGTTGGACGTGATACTGTCGTACAAATAGATCATTGTGTACGTTCAGTGATTGATGAAAATTTAAAATTATGAAAAGGGTCATTTCAAAAAAAGTAGCATTTATAATTTTAAGGATAATTTTAGTCTGATGATTGGAGACTTTTGGAATTGGAATCCTTGGTTGAACCCAACACTTCACAACTGTACGCCCAGAGAAGTTCTATCATTTTTTTCATACGATAAAAAAACGAGTTTCATCAGTATAATTAATTGATACTAAACGGGAAACCGGGTGCTGACGTTCTGGGGGTCGAATCGAATTTACGCCTCGGCGATCCAGCTTGCCCTTTTATCTCGGCCCTAATGCGATTTCCCAATAAATTCGTCCTGGACCTCTTCGATTCTAGCCTGAATGCGATTACTGACTGAGCCCTGTTTAAGTATAATCTGATAATTTAACGATTTGTCTAACTATTTCATAAACTAAAGGAGCTGCGCGATCAAATTTTTTATTAGTTTTTATTATTTATTTGTTTTTTGTATAATTTATTAATTTTATAGAAAAATTGTCCTATCATATGATAAATATAATAACTATTATAATAACGTTCTGACCATTGACCTGCAAATTTGGGAAAAACAGTTAATACTGATTTTAATTTTGTCACGATTTTTTATGTCCAAGTAACATCCGGTTTTTTTTTGTATTAAGTAGTCTTGCATCAACCGATTAAAATAACAGTATAAAATTTAATATGAAAAAGTGTTTTGTGAATTTCAATACGATTTGCTTAATGTTCATCCAGGGCCATTGTTCTTTCTTTTGGGGTCTTTGAATTACTTTTCTGATTACGAAAAGCTTTGGTCGGGTCGTGTGAACTTTTAAATGAGATCGTGTCTTTATAATTTCTTCCTACATTTTTTTATTATTTTGTTTAATTGTTTAGTACCGTTGTTTTCGTTTTAGTTCATCTTAAATAAAAGAAAACAAAAGACAGAGGGCTTTTCTCACTGGAAACACATCAAAACATGCTGGATATTTTGTTAAAATAATAACTTGTAATTTATTGATTACGCGGGGTAATTATTGTAGGTACTTCAGAAGGAAAAAGTGTTTCGTTTATGTATAATCTATATTTACAGCACATATACATTTCTCTTTGAAGACATATAATGATTTCTTTTAGTATGTGTATTCACTCAAAAGATTTATTGTCCATTATAACTAGGTACGATATAACATATAGTTGTGTTACTAATCCTTAGATTGAATTCTACTACTATTAAAAACTCCTTTTTAGATTAAAAATAAAGCAAATAAGTTCCATTTCATACTTTCCTGAGTCTCTCGAGTTCGTTCAAACTACCCCAGAGTACTCGATTTGCCTCGAAGAAATTGGAGATTAGCTCCTCCATTTACGCTAATAAATTACTTTCTCACATCATATTCAGTTCACACGACAACAAAATACTCCGTTTACCTCGAGGAAATTGGAGATAGGCCCTTCCATTCACGTTAATAAATTACTTATTCACATCAGATTTTGTTCACACTACCCCTCCCCACGGAGTACTCGATTTTCGTCACAAAAATTGGGGATAAGCCACTACATTAATGGTAATAAATTGATCCTTCTCTCTACTCCAGGGTAGTCCACATAACTCGGGATAATTGGAGGACAGCTTTTCAATTCACGCAAATAAATACATCCAAGAAATAAAACTTATCACTTACACAACGGTAGAAATATCTGCATACCATTAAAAATATCTATGCTCCTGAGATATTCGATAAGCGATCTAAACCTACGCCCGCTGCTCTTTTTTCAAATTTTAATATATAGTATATATTTTTTCTTGATTAATCTGATAAATCCTTTAAGATGTTAAAGAAGTATGGATATTTGTTCAAGTCAAGTTTGAAGTTTCAGTCGACGAAAAGAAAAAATGGACATTTCCTCCCATAAACTTTCGGAGAGACTTTGGGTTAAGCTGAACACAACACATTGGAAATATTTCGCCTGACGGGCCGAATTAGGCCTCAGAGTTAGTAGGAGACCGTTAGTAATTTTTCCTCCCACGGCGACAAACAGCTCCGACGATAAACGCTTGCATTAATCACAGAAGGGATGAAACAGGACCTGGCGATATATCAAAGGAGTGAAATTGTGTTTTCCCTTTTTGGAAATAACTTTTGCGGAGAGCCGTTTGTTTAAATAATTCGCGTTAATTTGGAGAAAAATGAATAGTATTTTTCCCGAATCCCAATGAGCCGCGAGAGCGTATCGTGAGCTTAAATTAGCCGATTTTATCACGTCAATTACGTAATTGGAATTAGACCGACAAAGGTTGACATGTTTTTAAGCCGTTTTACGATATCTCTTCACGTTTCCCATCACGAACAGTTCTATAATTAAATAATTGATCGATAACTATTTTCTACTTTGGCTTGGAAACGGCATATACCAATTCATTGATTGGTCTATTGGATGAAAGAGGAGAGACGTCAGCGAGCAGTGATTCACTTTCCTCTCAGCCTGACAGTGACACTGCCAGTGTCAATTTGATTATACAGCTTCCTTCCCATCACATTCTCGTTATTTGAGTTTTAATTTTTACCTGCCCTTTTTCGATCTGCTCTAAAAAATATAGCTCAAAATAGACTAAAATTTGACATAAATGACAATAATTTCAGACACTACTGTTTATTTAAATATTTTTGATTGATTTTTACATCTGTAAAACCAAGCAATAAAAATGCTGTAACAAGAAAATAATTGACGTGGAAAACTCATCCAGTGGTGAACTTCCTATAAAAGAAATAAATAATGAGAATTTCAATTTTGTTCGTCACTATTTCGGACATCGCGTGGATATTGGCGATTCAGTCAACCCGGAGGATCTGTTATGGTTTTTGAAGTGAGATGAAAGCCCAAGGCATTGGGATAAACAGAAAGGAATTAATGGGATTTTTTTTAGTATGCTTTCGTTATTTCTGGAACGCAGCTCACCTTGTAGATTGAAGTTTCATAAATAAAAAGTATATTCTTTAGATTTGGTGGTCGGTTGAGCAAATAACATCTTTCAATTAATTAATCTCTATGTAAGATATGGGTTGAGACAAAAAAGTTAGTGTCACGAGCGGGATTCGAACCCACGACCTTCGGCTAAATACGCCGCTGCTCGACCACTAAAGCTATCGTGACTTCGATCCACTCGTACACCGTCTCAGCCTACAACCTTTCGAATTTCCCCTTCTTTTTGCCATTTTTCAAATGTCGTGTAAGCAGGATTCGATTCTCAGCTTCTTCTGAAGTGGCCACGGGGAGCTTTCAATCAATTTATACTTCTTTTAAATGAAATTAATTGGTGCCCGAGTGGATGGAAGTCACGATAGCTTAAGCTGACAGAGCAGCGGCGTATTGAGCCGAAAGTCGTGGGTTCGAATCCCGCTCCTGACACTGACTTTTTCATTTCCACCAAAACCTTAGATCAAACGATTAATTAATTGAAAGAAGTAATTTGGTCAATCAGACCACTAAATATAATGGATTTAATAGTAATTAATATTTTATTAAGTCGTTTAGAATATGTGTACAATTCCGAGTTAAGCCTTATGCTATATTCTTTATTTTTTTTAAATAAATTTTTAACACTTGTTCTAGCACATCGTTACCACAGCTTATTCACATTGGGAAACCATGGCAATTATAAATAATTAATTAAGATTTTTAGTTGAGATAAAAAAGGCAGTGTCACGAGCGGGATTCGAAATTTTAACTTTTATTTATAAAAAAAATAGCGTAGTTTTAAAATAGAATAAGGATAGTTTTAAAGATGCAAAAATGATGCCCTTACTCACCTTGGACCTGCTAAAGAATTCTACAAATTCAGAAATGACGTGAATAAAGCAATTAATGAAAATAAACCAACTTTTCAGATTTTTTTAGATATAACCAAGGCATTTTCATAAAATCCTTTACTTGATATATTAACGGATGTGGAGGAATCCCAATTTCGTTCAATGAATCTGTCCATTCCAAAGTGAAATTAGATAGACAACCACTCACCTTCAAGTGAGATATTTTTTCCGAAAAATTGTCTGACATTTGTAGAAATGTACCCTACCTCTGACACCAAGATTACGTTTATTCCCGAGTTACATAACTTCACAAAACTTTTCTTTGGAAACCCCTTTATAGAAACAGGAATTACGGTTGTTTTAATAGCACTTGTCAACATTTTTACACAAATTAGTCATTAAAATGACAACTTCAAAACCTTTAAATAACAATATGAATCTTTCTTCGATACTTAGATGAAAATTTGACACAACCTGTTGCCTTTTATTCTTCTCTTTTGGATGCTAATTTGGTAATGACTACCTTTAATTAACATATAACACATAAGTAAGGGCACACTTAGAGTGCTAACACGACACGCAAAAATGGCACTATTACACAGAAGACAAACACTTTGAGCACTGAAGATGATCTCAATAAAGATCGAAACGTTGGCATGATAAAGAAAATGTTTTTCTAAAACCTACGTCATACCAGACCGCATCCACGACCTCCAACTAATCATTAATAAAATATTTTAATCAAAACCGAAATGATCGTAAATTTGCGCCATTTCTAATAAATTTAAATATTTTTTCTCAGCATTATTTTGTTTTAATTTTTGTAGGAGCGATATCGAGATTTTTCAGTTTACTCAATGAGTTTTTAACAATCAATCGTGCATTTTTATAATAATTAATAAAACATTTGAATCAAAACTGAAATGATCGTAAATTTGTGCCATTTCTAATAAATTTACAGATTTGTTCTCATATTTTGTTTTAATTTTTTAGGAGGGATATAGTGACTTTTCAGTTTACACAATGCATTTTTAAAAAATAAATAGTGTATATTTTCTAATAATGAATAAAATATTTTAATCAAAACCGAAATGGTCGTAAATTTGGCCATTTATAATAAATTTACAGTTTTTTTTCTCAGTATTATTTTGTTTTCATTTTTTATCGAAGGATATCGTGATTTTTCAGGTTATACATGAATTTTTAAAAATAAATAGTCCATTTTTTATAATAACTAATACAATGTTTTAATAAAAACCGAAATGGTCGTAAAGTTGGCCATGTATAATAAATTCTCAGGATTTCTGAATAATAATAATAATAAGTGGGAAGTTTATGGGCCAACAAACAGCTGAGGTCATCGCCGGCCCTCTACGTGTTTTCCATCTTTTTCTTTTCTTGCGCGCATATTTTGTTTTAAACTGCAGCCATTTGAGCATCTCGATCTGGTTACTGACTCTCTGATTTCAGATATATACTACGTTGATATTCTAGAATGCTAGTCTCTCGTTTGTATCGTACCTCAGCTTGTCAAATACAGAATAAAAACAGAACATACAATACAAATATATACACACACTCATTCCCCCAGAGTACTCGATATTCCTCGGGGCGGGGTTATAAGCAACCCCTTTCTTTCACGCTAATAAATTACTTTTACTCTCCAGACGTCATATACTCACCCCAGAGTACTTGATATTCCTCGGGGCGGGGTNACCTTTTCTGTATATATAATTATAAATATATTATTATATATAATAAAATATAATAACAGTAAAATATGAAAGAACAATACTAGTGCAATATCAATAAAAAATTTCATAGGATACGTTTTTCGATAAAGTCATAATCAATATTCCTAATGTGTATGACATATAAAGGATGAACATTTAGTTCCTTTATAACTTCCTTATTATTACTCCATGAATTTCTGCTTTATTATTTTTATTCTAAACAATAATAAGAATACATAAGTAAGGGACCAAGTTAACAGTTGAATCGATCCTTGTAGCGTCTCGCTATTTCCAGAGTCTTCCACACACACAGCGGCTTGAAATAACGGTTCTCGAGGAAGAATTTTATTTGAAAGCAAGGTTGTTTAAGGCGAAATGAACCTCATTTCTAACACAAAACGAGCTATTTCTTCAAGATTTAATAACAGTTTATTCAGGGTTTATTCAAAAATCGTTTTGAAATAGATTGTAAAATGCCAGAGGAAACATTTCACAACGGGATTTTATTTTCGTCGTGGGTTCGAATCCCGCCTATGACAAAAATATTTCCTTTCGAAAAATTTCTTTCTGAATAATTGAGTAATTATATAATTAAGGATAAGCTGATGAAAGTAATTAAAATAAATCTATTGAGTTAACCCAAAATTATCTTGTTGGATGTTTACATTTGACAAAAATTACATAATTAAATAAAGCAGAGAAATATATTGTATCAAGTTGGTTTATACTAACACTATAAATCAGTTATAGAATTTTATCATTATAATAATTTCAAATTGTTATTAATAATAAAACTATAGTGAATAGTTCAGAGTTTATTCTAGCATAAAATTACAACATAGTTGATTTGGGCTCTGAATATATAAGCCAAAATCCGCACTTGTATGTACGTACATATACAGGGTGAATTGCTACTCGTGCTACAAACTTCTCCAGTAGATTCTTCACCATAAAATGAACAAAAAAGTTCATATTGTCCATGGTCCGATTCTCAACCATTTCAGAGTAATTTCGCTTTTTATCGATTTTGAAAGATATCACGTCCTGGCGTCGGAAAATCGTGATATCTTTTAATCTAAACATTTCTCTGAAAATCTAATAGCACCGTTGAAATTCCCGTTAATTTTTCAATAAGAAGATGACGGTGGCAAAATGTTTGGGCTAATTTTTTGTGTTTTATTTCAGCCAGAACTACAAAAAGAGTGGAAAATTGTGTAAATCGGAAAGTGTATAAAGTAATCCAGAGTTTCTAATTTTAGTCTCAGAAGGCAGCAAATTTGAGGAAAACTACCTGATTTAATAACGCTTCCAACGCACTCGTCATTTTCTTATTTAGTGGTTGTGAGACCAAGATGTTGATGACAAAAAGAGAAAAAATGGTGGTTCAAGGATTGCTAATGTTTGAGAGTGACTTGCTACTCGTGCTACAAACTTCACCAGTAGATTCTTGACCCTAAAATGAACAAAAAAGTTCATATTGACCATGGTCCGATTCTCAACCATTTCAGAGTAATTTCGCTTTTTATCGATTTTGAAAGATATCACGTCCTGGCGTCGGAAAATCGTGATATCTTTTAATCTAAACATTTCTCTTAAAATCTATAAGCACCGTTGAAATCCCCGTTAATTTTTCAATAAGAAGATGAAGGTGGCAAAACGTTTGGGTCTTTCTTCCTTGACCTTCTAGCTGTTTGTAAACTTCTTAAGCATTACATACTAAATGGGCATTAAATTAAATTAAAAAATTTCAATGGAATTATGATTTTGATTCTCTCTAAAAATTAACGGGGATTTCAACGGTGCTTATAGATTTTAAGAGAAATGTTTAGATTAAAAGATATCACGATTTTCCGACGCCAGGACGTGATATCTTTCAAAATCGATAAAAAGCGAAATTACTCTGAAATGGTTGAGAATCGGACCATGGACAATATGAACTTTTTTGTTCATTTTAGGGTGAAGAATCTACTGGAGAAGTTTGTAGCACGAGTAGCAATTCACCCTGTATACATGTGCAGAGATGAGCCTATCACTTCTCGCAGTCTACCGGCAATTCCAGTTTTTTCATTTTTAATGAATTGTCGGCAGGCCTCGGGAAGAAACCATCTAGGATGTGGGCAGTCCGGGGTCAAACCTGGGCCTTATTCGTCCAGGACGAAGACGAATCATAGTTGTTGACCTCGAAAAAAATTTTATCTCAAAACAAAATTAGGAATATTTCTCTATAATTATATGATTTGATTTTCTTACATATAGTTCAGTGTATAAATAAGTACGTCAACAATTAATTATTTTCAGTATAAAATCCTTGAATCAATCATTAATGGATTTTATGAAAATGGCCAAATTTTGCTCATCATGTTTGTTTTTCGGTATATTTTCACTCACCTTTTGTCGTTTTGTTGTTCAGATAAATTATAATAATTTCAGACACTGTATATACACACACACACACACACACACACACACACATTTTTCAAAAAACGCTTAAATGTTCAACAGGATTGAGATAGAACAGTTCAGTTGATAGCATTTTACTCTATTTACGATGTACTTACTACAAACAAGAATAGTTTTTCTGTTTACTTTTTCTATGTATTTTGGGTTAGTTTTTATTTTAGCCACAAACACAAAAGACAGCACAAAGCATCATGAATTCGGCCTAAACGGTTATTACATAAAATGAGGCAATAACAAAAAAATTCATAGAATTCAGAAGCAATTTTAATCTTTGAAGGAAATTTGATTTTAACGAAACTGTACAATCCTACAGCTAAAATAAACAAAAAAACAAGCAACCAATTTAAAAGCATGGTCTTCCGGTTATAACGTGAAATTACGATGATGATTAATTTTTTCCTGTCTGTGTTTACGTATTCTTTATATTTTGGCAAATTGTTTGCTCTGACCTCAAATAAAAATGACATGAAAGTGCCCTAATTTAGTAATAATTTAACATTCATAAACTAAAATTTTGTGTCGTCTTGGAATTGAAAATCAACGGTTCACCTCAAATTAAGTTCATTATAAAATTTAAAAGTTATTCTTTTTACAAGCTTGTCACGATTTATGTGGTAAATATACATTAATTTCTAACCAGTTTAAAATCCATTGTTCGTCTAATATTATGATATTGCATGTCAAAGACCAAATTTTTTGTTCTCTTGAATATTTATGTGTGTATTTTATGTTCGTCCCGATCCTACGCTAAAGTATGTACCTATACTAAATTTTAATTTTAGCGATCAAGTAAAATTAAAAGAGTAATTTTAATTTGAAATTCAATTATTTCACATAATGTGTGGTGATTAGTGACCGTTAATCGAAATTATTCACATAATAATCAATATACACTTTGCCATCGTTAGTTCATTAACTATAAATCTTCCCGATTGAAAATGGCCACCAACATTACGCAAAATACATATCAAATTATGAACATACATAATAACCGTACAAAGATTGACAAAATTCACTAAAATAATAATTAATTACTCTTTGTTAAACAATCAGATATATAAGAGGGAACATAATTGTACATAAATAATTTCAAGTATTTCACATAAAAAAATTCCTACGGTAATTTGTATAACTTGTAGCAAGCAGATTTCAGAGAAAATCCTACTCTATAAAGTAACTTCTAACAAGGGAGATTTATTTTACCTGAGATGTAAGCACATCCAATAATCCAACGTTCTTTGAATATTTTTCGAAATTATTAAAAGAAGACTTTATTCTTTAGAAGAATCAGTTCAGATTTATCCGACAGATTTTTATGGTATATTACATACTTTTTTGAAAACTGTTTTGTTAGAAAATTGCAATATATTATATACAATACGAATTGTTGAAGCTAAAATTTAAATATAATTTTTCATTAATTTAAACTTTAATGAGTGGAATTTCGTAATAAACCGATGACAAATTTAAATAAAGTGTAAGGCAAATTAGCCAGCTATCACAATTAGGTAATGCTTGATTTTAATTCGAGTACACAGTAAATCCTATCAGTGTGACAATATGCAGACAAAGGGAATAAAGGCCCATTGTTGGGCGAGTGACGGAATGGGCCTACTGTACAATGCGCTACTTGCCGCAATCAAACGAATTTCCTTTTTTATCGGCATTTAAAAGAACCTCGGGACTTGACATATTGACAAAGGTTTTATTAAAATAAAGCCCAAAAATAACGGCGTTTTTATACAATATCCGGCGTAAAACTTCAAATCAAAATCTGTCAAGTCAAAATGAAATTTAATAGTGATTTATTGATGTTTTTGTTCTATATTTTTAGTTTTAAAAAACTCTTATCTGGCAAATGAAAATCATTTACTATTTAAAACCATTTAATTACAATTCAAATGAATTTTCACCAGTCAAAATATATATCAAAAGTACCTATTTTTAAACAGATCGCTACGTTTAATTAAAATTAAAATAATAAATAAATTTACGTTAAATTATCTCCAACATAGACAATTAATGATACATTTCACTTTAAATTAAACTGAACCTGAAAGATAATACAAATTCAAAAAAAGAACTGTTAATTTTAAAAGTATTATTGCTTTTTGTGTGCAAAATAAAATAAAAAATTACAAACCGTTTTTATGACTGCAGTTTAGCAATTTATAAGTTTATAGCAATTTGTGTTAAGGAACGAACCGTTAGTTTTTGGTTTGCTAAGTTTTCGGAAGCTGAATCGGAAAACCGGCTCTGAGGAAGATTACCATAATTAAGAGAAGACGTCTTACGGTCAATGAAAACTCTAATCAAACTACAATTAATTAAGGTTTTTTTTAGTTGAGATAAAAAAGTCAATGGCACGAGCAGGATTCGAACCCACGATCTTCGGCTAGATACGCCGCTGCTCTACCACTTGAGCTATCGTGACCTCGATCCACTCGGACACTAACTTCTCATCTCAACCCCACCTTTTGAATTTTCCCTCCTTTTTGCCTTTTTTCGAATCCCGCTCGTGCCATTGACTTTTTTATCTCAACTAAAAACCTTAATTAATTGTAATATATTAATTGGTCAAGCGGACCACGAAATTAGTGAATCTAATCAAACTGTTAGACGAATTTCAACACAGCTGGATAAAAGTACAGAATACTTGATTTATTGCGAACCTCATGAGCTCACTGAATGAGACCGTTGAAGCGATATAAGACATGGGTTTCCTTATATGGTAAGCAAGAAACCGAACATTTTCTTAGAAGAATATTAACTTACAATAAAGTATGATGATGAGTTTTGGTCAAGTCAGTGTTTAAATGTCGGTGAAAAGCCAAGACAAAACCCGAAACCAAATTTATATTTTAAAGAAACTCTGGTGACCACATTAGGGTAAATGGTTGGAATTCTTTTTTCACAAGGGTGTGAGCTTCACATCTACAGCCCAGATCAATTTTTGGCGTATAATATAGCTACATTAGAAAACTGGATTCTTTGGTTAGAAAAGAAAACGACAAACACTGAGAAAATAAGTCAGGCATGAGGCAAGCAAAAAAGATTCATTTTTTGGTAAACATGGTTGTTCTCTCAGATGTGTTGTTTGCAACTGTTTAGTTGTTCAGCTTTAAAAACAAAATCTTGGGGGGTGAGAGCACCCGCCTTTGCGAAAAAGAAAGCAAAAAGATAATAAAAAAAACAACCATATAGGAGAAAGACAGGTAAGTTTACACGTTCTAGTAAGTTGTGACTAAAACAATGGCAGTATTTCTAGAGGAGACAGACATTGCTTTCCCGTATACTCGGTCGTACTGAAGGACAATGACGCATGTCTTGTCTTTAACGTCCGCACCTCGTTTAGATTCTCAAGATGAGAGCTGACCGCATATGACAGAAGTGTGTTACTGCCGCAGCATTGGTGTAGAAGCAGCTCAGCCCCGATGGGCCAAGAAAACCTCGCTTTCCGCTTGCCCATTCTGAGTGGTCGGGTCTGCATTAAGCATCAGACCGTATGACGCGCGTAAAGGGCTAACTAAGCCGAAATACATCAGCCTTGTCTCCCATGCACTCTCTAGATAGAGAAGGGCACTCTACCTCCCAGAGTATTGGGGCTTCTCTGGCGTCGACACTACCGGATCCGCTCCGTCCGCGGTTTCGTTTAAAGTGGAATTTCTAGCCACCCCTTAGAGGAGACCGGCTACGGTAAAAGCCTCCAATCATCTCAGGCTACACCTACGTGCAAAGCATACTTGAGTAGGAGCAACCGATTCACTACCCATTTCCATCCGCCACTACTCACGCCTTCGAGGGACTCCGTCCGCGTAATCATATCACCATTCTCAACGCTTATACGCTTCGGTCCGATCCCTCGTATCCCGTCAGGCCGGGTGAATAACGAAGTTTATACGCAAGTTTCGTGCGAAGATCACAGATAGAAGACCTCTTCTCCAGATCGCCACGGCCAACTACGAGTCCATTCCCAGTGTAACAGGGCCTGAACCTTGGAGCATTTCTGTTACCCCGTAGTACAGATGGTTATGCACCTTCCCCTGTCTATGCAGACAGGATCTGGTACCCTAACTACGTGTGCCTCTGATAAAGCACCCGCCGCCCCATGTCGGCCCTAGGCCTACACGAGTACAGCTTGTGCTTTAGAGAGGTTGCCACGCCCTCTGGGTTACACCTTTATATTGCGCCCGAACACCCCCCCCCCTTATAACCGAAGGTTGGGAGAGGTTGCAGGTAAGAATGAAGGAACCTGGATTGAGAAAGGAACAGACAGAGAATAGAGCATATACTAGCAACTGCTAGGCACTAACTAGGAAAAGTGACATAGGAAAGCCTTTTCACTAATGTACACCTCGTATCAAACTGCTGAGGACAATTCTTCGTTATATAATTGTTTAAGAAACCAAAATCTTCCAGAATTTTCAAAGCTCGGACATAATACGGAAAAAAGGAAACTTCTCTATGACTCTGAAACTGTTTTTGCACAAAATAACATATCTGCACTACCCATCGACTGTTATAAATTTAAATTATGAAATGAATAAATCTTTAAGTTGGCGAAAAATTGTTAATTTATGTAATAATTCCCGGTGTTGTCTGAGGGGTGATGAACTTGATATTTGGTGTTACCACATCTGACAGTCCGATCCAATAAGGATAGGCACACAGAAATAATCGATAATGACCAAATTTCAATTTGGTAATAAATAAAAAAGCAGCTGTTAGATTTATCTTTCCCATAAAACATACTGCAAGGAGAAGTATGCATCATATTTCAAAGCGTGCCAGTCTACCAAAATAATTTTTAAGAAGGAACCAAAACTGAAGGTTTACTTACACAGAAAACATTTTTAGAAAGTTATATTTACAGCGAAAACGTGTATATTATGTATTTAAATAAAATTTTTTTAAGCTGAAATAATTTCTGTACAAAAATTATTATTTCATTACCCGGAAAAAATGATCAAATTGTCGAGCTTGCACGATTCGTCGTTTTAGCCCGCCATTAGATTATACAAATGGAGGATTGACGTATGATTAATTTCACATTCACCTCATTAGAATAATGATGTTTGGGATTGCACGGTCTGTGCCCAGGTTCTCATTAATGAGAAAACCCACATGGCTCGTTATTGGAACAGATGGATATTTGAAACTGGCAAAGTGTAAAATTAATGTCTCATTAAGATTTCAACTTCCGGTCAGAGGATGACAAGGAGGCGGGTATATAAATCATCTGACTATTTTGACTCTCTGACCTTGTTTGCCGGGACAGTGGATGGAATATATACGCATATTGATAATTGTATGATCTACAAAACTGGCAGGTTTAATAATTCTGCATTGTAGATTTGCTTGATCGACGAATTATTGATGATATGTAATTACATACATGGATACATGCAATATAATTAATTGCAGATAATCGTCTAATCAATTGTATTTAACTAATACTATAAATACTATATACGATATATATATATATATATATATATATATATATCANTCGTTCTGTTAATGAATCTTTGCTTTTATATGTATACTACCCTGATATCCTTATATGTATGTGTAAAATGTGCACTCTTGTCAACTCCAAAATTGGCACAAAACATACAATACATATATATCTACATAACCAATCGGTACTAACGTAGAAATCGGGTGAAATTCATTCCTTTATTTCTTTCTTTCACACTGACTCATTCGCTCTGTCAGACCGTATTTCTATATTTCTCCTCTCTTTTTCTTTCTTCTTATGACCTCTCTTTTTTCTCTCCCTTTTGTCTATCTCATTCTCTCACTCTCTCTTTTATTTTCTTCCTCACTCCTTTACTCTCTCTGATTTTCATTTCTTTGGCTGCCTGTCCCTTTACACACTTCTACACTCTCTTTTACATTTCTATTCTTTTCCACCAAAAATCGTATTATTTTTTGTCGTTTACTGTAACTCATCTCTACCTTATAACATGTATTGAATATATTGGAGGGGTTTTTGAAAGAAGCGCCAGTCTGAAAGAGGGCGCCACAAAAGATGGACAGTTTTTCGCGGGTTCATCTAAACCTCTGGGCAGAGAAAAAACGATTTTCTTTCTTTTTTGGGTCGACCATGTGACTTCTGTCAGAAACCTTCTTGTCTCTCATAAATTTAAAAATTAATAGTTTGTATCTCAGCTGAGTATTAATTGTGAGTAATCTTATTTTATTTTTTTATAATTAATTTTGATAATTAATGTATATATTTTTCTGTTATTTTTCATATTAGAAAGATTTGTTTTTTATTTAAATTTTTTTCTTATATACAAGTTTTTCTAAGGAGATCCCCTTAGCTTCCATAAATACTGGAAGCAGAGCGTAAGAAAACTCAGAAAAAAATTAATATTGTTAATTTACTAATAATTTCCAATAATTTGAACATAAATAAAAAAAATAATGGGAAAAGGAAAAAATGCAAAAACCTTGCCATGTTGGAGGAATACCAAGAGAAGTAATAAAGCAACAGTAGACAGCTTGAACACATATGCTCAAGATGTTCTGGCAGGAAGTGCAAAGTAGTTAATGAATGTGCTTGTATACAGCTTCATTAAGAGTTGGCCTGAATTGCTGGGAACAAAAAAATTGGATGAATTTATCAAAACCATGTCCACTGTGATTGACGAAAACAGTAACAAAATTAAGGAGGCACGCACGCACGCAAACACACACACACAAGCACAGACACCAAGAACATACAAAACTCCCAACATTTCACCTCTCGGCAAAAAAGGCACCACGGAGATGGAACCAAAAACACACATTACACAAAACCCAGAAGAAAAATGTCCATCTTTTTGTGGCGCCCTCTTTCAGGCTGGCGCACCTTTCAAAAAACTCTCCAATATATACTATACATGTTATAACCTAAATCATTCCAATTTTATACATTACTCTGATACTTAAACTCCTTACAACATTTCACACACAAGGGGCACGCACAATTTGTACTGAAGATTTAAATTTTAGGGATCGCTCAAGCTATTCTCCAGATTGCATGCGGTTAAATAAGAAAAGACAAACAAGAATTTATTTCTTGTCTTTTGATACATTATTCCGGAAAACAATTCAATCATAAAATAGAACAAAATAACGTAAAATGAACAACCAGCTCTCAGTAAGTTAACTTGTGCTTGATAGCTGAAGTTGTGAGCTCATAAATGGTTTTATACATTACAAAAATAAACAAAAAACGGATTTATACAAATAAGACGTATCAGTGTACATTAATTTATTTGATTATTGATTTGTATGGATGTTTGAAATAATTACTCTTTTAGAATATTACTTTGAACAAATTTCTGTTCTTTAATTATATGTACATGTTAAAAAACTAGTGTTTTAAATAATTTAATTATTAGTTACAATTAATTTAATGATTTTTCTATAATATACTACAGATTTAAAATACGATATTGAAATAAACGTGAACTTCAGCAACTTCTAACTTCCTTTCTGCGGCTAAACTAAAACCTCGATCAAAATGAACGAGGAGGCGATTGCTTAAGGCGTTTGGCTAGTATTTGAAAAAAAAAATCCTTTTTTTCTGGCCATTTTTCATGGTCATTCATCCCCCACTTTATGACAGAATGCATTCCTTTCTATTAAGTTCTATCATGTACCTCGTATTTTATATTTCCAATCTTCCTTCACATTGTTGTTGGTTTCTGAACTTGGTTGTTTTTCTTTTCAGACCGCGACTACTGGTACGAGATGGGTCGGGCCGCGGTTCTGAGAAGGGCCGGGAGCAGGACGGGCGAGAGGTTCGCCAGGGCGAAGAACGTCGTCTTTCTAGTCGCTGACGGACTCGGCGTCACGACGAACACGGCAGCCCGCGTTTACAAAGGACAGAAACACGGTGCAACCGGGGAAGAAGCCAGTCTCGCCTGGGACAACTTTCCAGCACTCGCTATGACCAAGGTATTTCCAAAAAAACAACTATTAAATATTAAAATATTTGTTACATACAAAAAACATAAAATGTGTATGATAGAACGAAAATCCTCGTATTCGATAACAGTATAAGATTCTATTAGTTTCCCTTGGAATTTACTGACCATTAAACCTAAACGTGACATGTATATTCTGTAGGGGGGGGGGGGAGAAACCCCGATATACTTGTTAACTGTCGACCCGGTGACACTGAACCCCTAGAGGGGGTGTTCCAATACGTTTTGCACCAAGGCAAATGAAATAGATACTTCTGGAACGGTGAAAAGCACTAGTGTAACACACATTCAAGACTAATAAAATATCGTTTAAAAAGCATGGGGTAAAAAAACGAAGACTGGCAATCAAAGAGGAAAGGGACTAATTACAACGCTGTTTATAAATACTTAGGAAAAACAGAAATGGATTTCTTTCACACATGTATGAACTGGAAATAACTAATTTAACATTTATTTTCATCCAAATAAATAAAACAAAGTATTATTTAAAATCCATTAGATTTCGTGGTACGATTGACCAAATAACTTCTTTCAATTAATTAAACTTTATGCAAGGTATTGGTTGAGACTATCGAGAACTTTTCCACCGGCTCTCCGTGAGCATTTCCTTTGTCGCCGAAAATCGAATAGATTACATGACATTTGAAAAATGGCAAAAAGCAGGAAAAATTCGAAAGGTTGGGTTGAGGTGGGAAGTTGGTGTCCGAGTGGATCGAAGTCACGATAGCTCAAGCGGTAGAGCAGCGGCGCATTTAGCCGAATGTTGTGGGTTCGAATCCCGTTCGTGACACTGGCTTTTTTATCACAACCAATACCTTACATAAAGATCAATTAATTGAAAGAAATTACTAAAAATATTTAATTTATAACGATGTGGGATTAATATGGTTATAAAAAATAAAATAAAATAATAAGTCTGTACCCGTTAAAAAGAAAACGTTCTTATATTAATAACAAATTAATTAATCGAATATATATATCTTATAAATGGTTAGAACTAATTTAGTAAGGAAAAGGGAATAATTTCTTATGATTGAAAGTAATTAAGTATAAAGTTTTTTTTTTTTGTTTCCTTTTCACTGGACAAGTAAGTGTAACGAACCTTGATGAACGAAAACCACTCCACAAGAATTCTTCACTTTGTCCTTGATAACGTCACACACTTTTATTTTTACTTTATCTTCTTTCTAAAGTTGCAAGCGACCGAGTAACTCCAAATTCGCGTGGCTCTGCCGCTGCCTCCTCAAGCGTTGGAGCTCTGCCTTATCGATTGTTTATGTCGCTTTGGCGACCTTTATGAAATGACTTTGTCAAAAATTTTAAAGAAAGGTTCTTACATCAAATTAGCATAAAAGCAAGGTAATACAAAGTAATTTTTTAATGATTTTATTTATATTTTGAAGTAATTGTTTTGACCATTTTTTCCATTGAAATGTAATGATACTACGATTTTATTAGTTTGCAAAAAATGCACAGTACAGATTTTCATTCTCATTTAATGAAACCGTTTGATGAAAGAAAGGCGAATCGACAAACCCCAAAACCGAACGGTATGGACACACAAAAATTTAATTTTAAATAGTACAAAGAGTGGATCAAAGATCTAATTATCCACGAATCGACTACTCGAGTACAAAGGATTTGGACAATATCATCGCGTTTCTCATCAGGCTTTCGTCGGATTGTCCAAAAGGGAAAAACGATAAAGACGTCCGGACGTTCAACGAATCCCAGGAAAATCGTGTGGCAAAATTTTAAACTATTTGCTTTTTCTTTACAACATGAAGTAATTTATATTATTTTTTATTAGTTATGTATTCTTATATATTATATAATATTTTATTAGTAATGTTATATTAATTTTTATATTACTTATTAATAGCGTTTGCTATTAAGCTTTCTTATACTTTTAACACAAAAATTTGTTGTTTACTTTATCAGAAACAGAATTTTGGCAAATTCTTACAAGAGAATTCAAATTTTACAAGTAACCGCAATTATTTTAAATTCAATTGTTACCCAGAACGAAGTGAAATGGGAAATATTATGTTTTCTATATTATTAATATTGAATTTAAAACAAAGTACTTTTACCACTTTTCAAGAAACTGGGAATCAGAATTATTGTTCTCGAAAGCAGTATCTATCCCAACGTCTATCCTCTCTATCGTAGCTAAACCCATTGAAAAATTAGTCCATTTCATGGTCTTATTTAGGAACCACAAATCTCCTTCTCCTCCAATCTGGTTTTCGTCTTGGCTTTACCACACAATCAGCTCTCTTAAAACATGTGACATGTCTATTGACCAACGAAAATTTGTTCTTGTTCTCCTGGACATCTCTATAGTCTTTGATTCAGTAGATCAGTCCCTTCTCCTTGCTATATTCAAAAAGTTATCTTTCTCTCGCAGTTTCCTCAATTGGTTTGAAACTTTCCTTCCAGATCGTACCTAAATAGCATCCACCCCAAATAAGCCCTCATTCTCTCCCCAACCCATTACTTCTGGATTCGCTCAAGGGTCAAGTATCTCTTCATCTCGTTTTTGTTCCTACATTAACGAATTTCATAATTCCGTAAATATTGCTCCCTCCATATTTTTGCAGACTACTCTCAAATTTACCTTTCTTTTCCACTTACTGACAGGGCACATGCAGCCTGCAATTGTAAAAATTCAGAAAGACTTAAATTCAATTAGCTCCTGGGCCACTAAAGATGGTATTAAACTTAATGTAGAAAAATCACAGGCCATAGTCTTTTTCTCTCCGTTTACCATTACAAATCATCCTATTTCTTACTTTCCCACTGTTAAGAACCTTGAGATTGTAGTTGACCATACCAGAAACGTCATATTTCCCAGATATCCCGCCACAGCTTTTCCACCCTCCATAGTTCCGTTCTACTTCCAATTAGTATTCGTAAACTCCTATTTGTCTGTTATTCTACCACACTTTGAATATCGATGTGTACGGGGGACTCACTGGGGAGCGGAATGATATACTTTAGTGCCTAATGAATTGTTTTGTACGCTTTATAGGAAATAACATGCTTTCATATATAATAATAATATATATCCCTTGTGTTGAAATATGGATTATAAAAAAAATCGTCGCACTAACATCACTGTCAGTATTACCTATGTGGATGATACAACAATTCTATTTTATAAAACAAACGCTATACAAGCAATCTGAAAAATCAACGAAAACCCTGATCAAAAAATTTACTCTTAACACGTGTCCTCCAAGAACAGTTCTGCTTCTAGTGTTGTTATAGGAAAGCAAAGAAAAACTACTATCATAAGCATTTTTTGTAATATGGATTGCTACATCAAGGAAAAGCCACAACAGCTCCAATCATGACAATCGAAAGGAAATAAAAACACCTAGTGTTCAAGTTAAATATCTTGGAGTAGAACTGGGACACAACCTCAATCCATCTCATCCCGTCACCAAAATAAGAGAAATAACTAGATGCGCGTTCTCGAAACTGCAGGATCGTCAAATCTTCTTTTGATTCTCAAAGTCCTAAAGTCCCTTTGACAGTATAAAAGAGTGTGTACTACACACCAGTAGCACTGTAAGAACTTTCAGCTCAAGGACAACGGCTTACCAACAAAAATGGAACAGCTTTGGAACAAGGACAACACATAGCGTTTATAAGAACAACAAAAGCTTATAAAACTGATACCTCACATGCGCCGCAAGTCCTATCGTCGGCTCCGCCAATATACCTCCACATACATGGACAAATTGCGTTCAGAAAGCGTAGGGAAGTAAAAGCGATAAACCTACCGAACAGTGATCCCTCTGTAGACGTAGAGAGTTTTCGCCGTATGTCGAAAAAATAACGGCTGCGTTTCATCGACAAATGGATAGATACACTATGGCAAACAAGATGGGGCAATAGTATCAATCGTAGATTATCCCACGCGTTTTCCCCAGTATTAGTTCCCAGAAAAGCGCGACTTGGTTTCAACCCGATTTCTGGATTAGCCAGTTAATGACGAGACATGGAATCTTTAATTTTTATCCTTTTCGATTCCACAAAAAGGACAATCCACTTTGCACAACCTGTGTGACCGTTGATAACGCAAAATACAGTCTGTTGAATTGTCCTCTCTATAACAGCATAAAAAACCGCTCAAAACGTCCCTTAAAAATAATTGGCCTCCAGACATAAACAAACTAGTTTGCGATAAAGAATATTTGAAATTATTATTCAGAGATCGTGAGGTGCGGTCTGGAGTGATGTAGGTTTCAGAAAAACATTTTCTTTATCGTGTCAACGTTTCGATCTTTATTGAGATCATCTTCAGGGTCCAAAGTGTTTGTCTTCTGTGTAATTGTGCCATTCTTGCGTGTCGTGTTGAGAGTACCCCCCCAACACGACACGCAAGAATGGCACAATTACACAGAAACAGTTTGAGCCCTGAAGATGATCTCAATAAAGATCGAAACGTGGGCACGATAAAGAAAATGTTTTTCTGAAACCTACATTACTCCAGACCGCATCTCACGATTTCTGAATAATTATCGATAAACGGTCACTAATCACCACATATTTGAATTTATGTAAAAACTTAAGTCGAAAACTAACAGGCACATAATTTGCTGGCACAAAAATCTTATTTATCTATTGTAAATATTGCATACTCGCTATTTACTACTTATTTATTAACTACTTTTCGTATATTTATCGCTTCCCTTAAATATAATATTTATCTAACTTTTTTATTTTATTTTTCTTCCTAGTCTCAATATATGTTCATATTCAAATAGGTGTTAAACTTCGGGCTGTTTACTTATATGGAACTAATTTTTAAAATTTATATGTAAATATCATTGATCCAAAGTGTAAAAACGTAAACAGCAAAGGGAACCCCTTTTTTGGATAGATAATTAAAACCCCAAAAAAAAGAGAAAAAACCTTCCATCCCCTGGCCTACCTTCCACCAAGGTAAGGTTAGGAGAAGACGTTAAAGTAAGTTTGAACTTCCTTAATTCATTAATTATTTAGTAGATTCCTTGGTCGTGGTCCGCCTTTCCGAGGTATGGGGTCTCCCTTTGGTAGGGCGGGTGGTGGATGTGTTAAAAAAATGTATTACTACTTACAAACTGCATAAATTGTTATTGAAAAAAATCATGTTAAATTTATAGAAATGTAAAAAGGAAAGGTGTTCTCCTGCTAAAATAACAGATTTTATTTTAATTATGTTTTAATTAAAATGCCCGGTATAATGGAAAACCAAAAGATACCCATTTTCAAATCATTTATATGATTCCAGTTTCGCAATATATATTCGAAAGCTTTTGAAATTAAAACCGTTCAAATTTATTCTCAGCGGAAAACGCTTTTTCGTTTAAATATCGTCCAATTACAAGTTATATTGGATGTGAAGTGAATGTAATTGGTCACCTTATTTACCATTGGGGACTGCTTGATGAGTGCAATTCAATAGCCTTCCGGAAAGCTTTTAAATTATGTGAGGGTTAATGGGACCACCGGACGCGGTTTTGGTTCAGAACGGTGTGTTAAATTCGATAAATCAAACTTGGAGAAAAATAGGAAATTGATGATATTAATACTGTTCTGTTTTAATAAGAGAACCATTTATTTAATATTCACAATCCCCCAAGACCACAAAATAATTTTCTTGATGGTCTTGGATAAAATAATATCGAACATTCATATGATCATTTAAGTCATAACAAATAACGACTATTCACAATACAAATTATATTTAAAAATGTATAGTATTATAAAAATGTCATATACATTCCGTTAGGTTGAAAGACTTTTATTGCCCTACAGTCATGAAAAAAAGTCAGTTCTTTTAGAATGCTCTCAATTAGGACAATCAACTTCAATATTAAAAGAAAAACAGCATGCTAACACTGCCTTACTTTCTTTTAAAACAATTCCAAAATTTCAAATATTTCTTGTTTTAAAAGGAAAATAGCAATATTTGGCTCATTGTTTATATTACGAAAAATATTTTATGATGTATTAACAAATATTGTTATTAGCATTTTCAGAAACGTGAAAATATAATATTTTTAATTCAACCAAAGAAATAGATTATAAAAATACTACTTTTTTGAGGGGGTTGAATAACGACTTTAAAAATTATTTGGAGATCGTGAGATGCAGTCTGATGGGATGTAGGTTTTAGAAAAACATTTTCTTTATTGTGCCAACGTTTCGATCTTTATTTAGATCATCTTCAGGGCTAAATCTCAATAAAAATCTAAACGTTGGCACGATAAAGAAAATGTTTTTCTAAAACCTACGTCGCACCAGACGGCATATTACGGTCTCCAAATAATCATTGACTACCGGTCACTAAACACCACGCATTTTAAAAATTGAAGATGAGATTGTATCGACCTGCTAGTTGAATAACTTGAACAAAAGGATCTTCAGTGAGGTCACAACAGAAACGACAAACTCTTTAAGTCTTTGCCGAGCTTTCGACGATTATTTCTTCATCATCAAGGCCTATTTATTTTAGCAAAATATCTCAGTTAGAAACATGTTATATCGATTAAAAAACAAAATTACAAAAAACAATTATTTATCTTAGTTTAACTAGATGAGTGTTTAAATACATCTGGAGAGCAAAAAACTGCATATATAGTAATAAAAATTAAAATTAAGTGAAGCTCAGTATCTAAAACAATGAACAGTTAATTAAGGTTTTCAGTTGAGATAAAAAAGTCAATGGCACGAGCGGGATTCGAACCCACGATCTTCGGCTTGATATGCCGCTGCTCTACCACTTGAGCTATCGTGACCTCGATCCACTCGGACACCAACCTCCCATCTCATTCAAGCCAAGCGGACCACGAAACTAGTGAATACAATCAACAGTGTGGAGTTAATTAAAAACACTTTCATTGATTTAGATTCTGAGCTTCACTTAATTTTAATTATTATTGTTACATATGCAGTTTCTTGCTCTCCAGATATATTTAAGCACTTATCTAATTAAAATAAGATAAATAATTGTTTTTTGTAATTTTGTTTTTTAAATGATATAACATGTCTCTAACTGAGATATTTTCTAAAATAAATAGGCCCTGGTGATGACGATATAATCGTCGAAAGCTCGGCAAAGACCTAAAGAGTTTGTCGTTTCTGTTGTGACCTCACTGAAGATCTTATTGTTCAAGTTATTTTAAAAATTCTTTCCTCCACTTCGACCTATATAGATCTATGATGAAGCCACTATAAATTAAAACCTATCTTAATAAGTGCACTTAAGTGCTGTCCTCGGTGCCTCTTGGAAGACCGTCTGATGTGAGAACTGCTTTACCGAAGTGGCTGTCAGTACCCGCGCTTTGCTACATTAAAGATGGTTCATCTTCCTTGCCAATGGGTGACGGTTTTATTTTAATGCATGCAAGGCCCCACAAAGATAAGGATCTATGGTGACTACTTTGAAAGCACTTTTTTTTGCTTTGGCTTTGTAACTACATCCAGCCACGTCTTCTAGATTGGATAGGGTAACGTCAGTCCAACCCCCACCGGAGCCGAGCGGCCACCAGAGCCTACCACTGGTACCCTTTATACCTGTTTACGGGCTGTTTCAACTGGATGCGGATAAAAATCATTAACAAGGCACCTAGGGCCCATGGGAAAGTTCGCATACAACCCACAGTCCGGAGCGAAACGCGCCCGAATGCCCACCCGACCGGCCCCCCGCCCGCCGGACACCGGAGAGGCCCAGACACCGCCCGTCCTCCATGACTACGATATTATTTTTATTTTATATCACCTTTATAAGTCAATCTTTTCAAAAAAGTTGTAAATTATTCTATAAATTTGGACGTCGGACTTTGATATTAACGTTTCATAACTGAAAGGCCGTTCAAGAGAACTAGGTTTATCTAAGGAGTTCATTAATTGTTCCCTTTCTTTCTCAAATTCAACACACGACATTATTATATGTTTAAAATATTCATACTCATCACATGTTGCGCAATTGGGAGTGTCTCTGTTTCGGATAATTTTATGAAGGTCAAAGCCACAAATGCCGTGATTGTTTCTTAACCGAGAGACAGTTGTGAAGAATGACTTGAGCCCAGTGACTCCTGAAAACCAAGGTAAAGGATTAAAATCAGGAAATAGGGTCTTGTAAGGTAGCCCCGCTGTACAACTTCTATATAATTCCTGCCATAACGTAATCCATTTGCTATTTATGAGACGTATAGCATCAGTCTTCAGGATCTTTATATTATGGAGTTCCCCATCTTCAGTGGCTTCTTTAGCCAACCGGTCTACCATTAATACCAGTCTACCATACTACACAGAATACCAGTTTTCCCGTTTTTTTGGAGACTAAACTAAGTTTTTCGGATATTAAGTAGTCGCATTTGGAATTGCTTTGCAAATTCCTTAACTGAATTATCACGCTCTTACTGTCCGTAAAAATGCAGCTTTTAGAAATCTCCATTGAGCACAATATGTAGTCCAACGATTTGCTTAAGGCAAAGTTTTCTGCAGAGTATATGGAAAAGAGGTCTGGGAGAGAGAACTTCTTGAAGTGGTGTGAATAAGAATGGAAATATCCACATCCCACTTTGCCTCCAAGAACGGACCCATCCGTGAATACAAGATGGAAGTTGGGAAATTTATTGTTTATTACTTTTTGAAATAGTTTATTTGCTAGTTGTGCAGGATAACCCGAAAAATATTCTATCAGAACCAAGAAAGGTTTCTTAATTATAGCTTCATGACTTATCTTGTATATTGGAGGAATTCTACTTTCGAACACCCTGTAAAGGTCTGGGATTGAGGAATGAAAGGTTGACACGATCACAATGAAAGCACTTCAATTCAATGTTTAGAGTGGTCAGCATGTAGTCCCGTCATAAACGCTATCGACCACCTTTGGGACGAGTTGTCAAAGAGGGTAAAATGCCAACTGATGCCAGAGAATTTTCAGGATGTTTGACGGTGTTGGAGGGATATGAAAATATTCCACAGCACTACATTCAAAATCTCATAAAATCGATGCCACGCCAAATGCAAACGGTGATCAACGCTAGTGGAGGAAATACTCCGTACTGAATGGATATTTCTTCCCTGTTTCAACAGGAACATTTTAATAAAATAGTTTTACTTAATTTAATGTTGCACATGTTTATTTAGCTATTTATATTGTTCTAACAAAACAAGCAACCAAATATAGAAATTATAACGATTGCAAGTATTTACTAAAAACAATTAGGGTACTATTTTTTTGCCTTTTGTTATTTGTTTTATAGTATTCACTAGATTCACGAATTTCGTGGTCCGCTTGACCAATTAAATCATTACAATTAATTAAGGTTTTCAGTTGAGATGAAAAAAAGTTAATGGCACGAGCGGGATTCGAACCCACGATCTTCGGCTAGATACGCCGCTGCTCTACCACTTGAGCTATCGTGACCTCGATCCACTCGGACATCAACTTCCTATCTCAACCCCACCTTATGAGTTTTCCCTCCTTTTTGCCATTTTTCAATTTTTTTCCCATTTTTCATCTCAACTGAAAACCTTAATTAATTGTAATGATCTAATTAGTCAAGCGGACCACGAAATTGGTGAATTTAAAGAATTAATATGAAGTACACTTCACTAAAGCTCTCCGTGGCCATTTCAATTGTCGTCGAGAATCCAAACCGATTACACGACATTTGAAAAATGGCAAAAAGGAGGGAAAATTCGAGAGGTGGGGTTGAGATGGGGAGTTAGTGTCTGCGTGGATCGAAGTCACAATACTCAAGTGGTAGAGCAGCGGCGTATCGAGCCGAAGGTCGTGGGTTCGAATTCCGCTCGTGCCATTAACTTTTTTTCATCTCAACTGAAAACCTTAATTAATTGTAAGTATTCACTAGTTTAATTGAAAGTTCACGGAATCAAACTATTTATAGAATCCATTATAATTCGTGGTCCGATTGACCAAATAACGTCTTTCAATTAATTAATCTCTATGCGAGGTATTGGTTGAGATAAAAAAAAGTCAGTGCACGGGCAGGATACGAACCCTCGACCTTCGACTTTTTTATTTCAACCGAGACCTTACATAAAAATAATAAATTTAAAGAAATAACTTGGTTAATTGAACGCTAATACATAAATGGATTAATAATTAAAATTTAATATACAAAAAGAAGAGTAACCTTACTTTTAATGCTTGTGCAAAATTAATATTGTTTTTAGTTTTTGGTTATTAAAGAAAGGATACAATTTTTTATTTCCATTGAACCATAATATTCGTGAAGGGGTACTTATTAATTAAACACAAAAAGTTACACAGAATATTCATAGCATAATTTTTATTGTAGCAAACAATGTACAGAATAAAGTAAAAATGGCAGAATCAAGCTGATTAATAAATTTAAAACACTAAAAGATATGGAAAAATCATGTTGCTTGTAGACGTTAAGTGGAATTGAACGACTTATTGTCTGAAACACTAATCTCGAAGTGGCTTCTCGAAACAAAAACTTTGTAATTTGTACTATTGTAACGCCGATGGTGAATAATATTTGCTTATTTAGTAACAAAGGTACTTAAAATGAAGCAAAGTTGAAAAATATTCAAAGCGTTGAAAATATTGAATAAACTATGAAATGGTTTTTTTCAATTAATTAAGGTTTTGGTTAAGATAAAAAAGTCAGTATCACGAGCGGGATTCGAACCCACGACCTTCGGCTCGATACGCCGCTGCTCTACCACTTGAGTATTGTGACTTCGATCCACGCAGACACTAACTCCCCATCTCAACCCCCACCTCTCNGAAATTATTTTGATTAAAGAACATTGCTTTAAAGTAACTAGTTTCTTTTTTTTTGTTTAATACCAAAATCCTGCATTATTTTCCGGACAACCCAATACGATTTATGAGATTTCGTGGTCCGCTTGAACAAATAAATTTTTTCAATTAATTAAGGTTTCTGTAGAGATAAAAACGATAGAAAATTCAAATATTTGACTCTCTTGCGTGTTTAGCCGAAGGTCGTGGGTTCGAATCCTTCTCGTGACACTAACTGGCCACGAAGAGCTTTAGTGAAGATATACTTCGTTTTACTTATTAAATCCATTATATTTCGTGGTCCGATTCACTAAATAACTTCTTTCAATTAATTAATTTTTATGCAAGGTATTGGTTGAAATAAAAAAGCCATTGACACGAGCGGGATTCGAATACTTATAAAATAATGCACATTTATAGAATATTCGTGCCCTTTATGTAAATTATATTGATAATTTGATTTTACTGCGATTGTTATTTTACCGAAAGATTTGTTTATATAAAGAAGATTTTTATTTGACTGTAGGGGCAGCCGGATAGATAAATCTGAAAGAAAATGGGCCCTTTCGGAGGCAAACAGCAAGCTTCCTGTATGAAGTGCGACTCTCCTTTTCTATTTCTCTCTGACCTTTTGCAGGAAAAACAATCTTTTAGCGAATCCAACAAGAGTATTTCAACGTCTGTTGTTTCTCAATAAATATTTATTAGCCGTTTCCTCCTCGGACCAAAGAATTTCTGTTTGAATATTAATAAAATTGCCATGAAACCAACGTCTCTTTCATATTTCAAAAGGAAAATCGGCCGAGTGCTTTTCAACAGAGAGAAAATTTGAAGGTATTTTGTCAAATAAATCTGATTTACCGATTTGTAAATCAGTAGAAAACTTTCCAGTTTACGTTGTGTAGCAACTAAAAAAATTCCTATTCGAAATATTTTTTGTTGATAAAATATTATTATTTTAAATTTATGCAATATAAGCGTAGTCTAAGGTAAGTTAGTTGAGCATCAGCAACCCTGAATAATAACAACTCGGGCATAAACTAATTTATCTGAATTTGTGTCGTCATATAAAGTTTGGTCTAGTTTGCGAGTTTTACCAGTTTGCCAAGCATTTTTAATTCCTTATAACTAATTATACGCAATTAAAAATAATGTTAATTTATACTTATTTTTATCATTAAGCTGCAACTATAAGTTAATATGACGAGTTCTGTTGTACAATATACATATTTTTCACATTCATTGATTAACGCTTATTGGTATTTCCTCAATCGACATTTCACAAATAAACATGTTTTCTTATTAAAATTGGATCCCCTTGGATCCGCTGTATTCCATAAAGACGAAATATTTTATTTCACACCGAGAGAAAGGGATAGCGGTATAATTCGTTCTTTTCATTCCATCCCCTTTTTTATGTGCCAGCCTTATGAACCATATCAACCCTTAACTCACGCAACCCCTTCGCGCGCATTTACTTTGCCGGTTTTTGTCTCTGACTTTGCTTTTTCGGAGAAAGGCATCAAGGCCGATGATACATCCGGCTCTTCACCCCTCGAGAATTGAACCTACCTGGCTCGGCATAAAAGGCTCTTTCCTGGATCACAAACAGAGATATAAATGCGGCTCTTTTGTTCGCAAGGAGAAAAAACACCTTTCTGAAGTATTCCTCGTTTCAAAGCGAAGTAGTTTGGTCGAAAAAAGGCAGCTAACCGACTGGAAAACCTGTGAACAGCAAATATTTACATACATTTGATTGGCCATAATAATATGTATACCATAATATGTATAAATATACTGCTATAAAATTTATTAACACGTTTAGATAATAACCCTTAAATTACCTGATATTTACATAATTCGGGGTTTAGAGTTAAATTTTAATTACCAAACTTAGGTTCGAGAAGGTTAAACATTGATAAATAGGACGTGTTAATACAACGTTACTATTTATTTGCGCAATTTTAGCAGATATGTTTTTATAGGATTCTCTCTCTCTTTCTCTCTCTCTCTCTCACTCTCACTCTCGCTCTCTCGCTCTCTCTCTCTCCCTCCCTCTCTCCCTCCCTCACATTCTCTATCACTATCTCACTCACTCTCTCACTCACTCTCTCACTCTCTTTCTCTCTCGATCTCTATCACTCTCTCTTTCTCCCTCTCTCTCTCTCGCTCTCTCTCTATCTCCTTTCTCTCGGTCTGTCTGTCTATCTATCTATCTATTTATTTATCAATCTAGCTATATCCATCTATCCATCTGACTCCATCTATCTATCTACCTATATTTTTTTTCTCTCGCTCTATTTATTCCTCTCTCTCACTCACTCTCTCCCACTCTCTCTCTCTCTCTCCTCTCTCTCGGTCTGTCTGTCTGTCTTTCTGTCTGTCTGTCAGTCTGTCTGTCTGTCTGTCTGTCTCTCTCTCTCTCTCTCTCTCTCTCTCTCTCTCTCCCTCTCTCGCCCTATCTATCTATCTAACTCTCTATCTCCGTATTTCTCGCTCGGTCTCACCCTTTCCCATTTATATTCTTTCTATCTCTCTCTTTGTTTCTCGTTCTTTTTCTCTGTCCTCTCTCCGTCCCTCTATCTTCTATCTCTCGTCTCCTCTCTCTCTCGCACTCTCTCTCTCTTTCCCTTGAAAAATCTTGAGAGATTATGTAAATAAAGCAATAAATCAATCACTCTCTCTCTCTGTCTATCTCTCTCTCTCTGTGCATGTCTTTCCCTTAATATCTATCTGTCTTTCTACATTACCTCTATCCATCTATCTCTTTCCCTATTTTTCTTCATTTATTTCTCTCCTCTCCTTTTTGTATCTCTTTATCTGTTTCTTGCTCTCTCACTCTATTTCCTTCTCTCGCACTGACTCTCTCTCTTTCCTTCTCTCTCTCTCTCTCTGTCTCTCTCTCTTTCCTTTTCTCTCTCTCTCTCTCACACATTCTCTCTCTCTCTCTTTCCTTCTCTCTCTCTCTCTCTCTCTCTCTCTCTTTCTCTCTCTTTCTTTCTCTATCCCTTTCTCTCTTTTCTTTTTGTACGTCTGTCGATTGGTCTGTCTAGGTCTGTCGCCAGTCTTCCTTCATCTGCCTTTCTTTCTTTCGTTTTATTTTTCTGTCATTCCTTTATTCCGTCTGTCTTTCTTTATTTCTGTGCGAATACCTATCGACCTGACCTCTAGTACGTATGATGTCTGCTTTTTGTCTTTTTTCGTCAATTTATTAAGCATGCTGTATACCAGCATACGTTAATTTCGTTCTCAAAATAACCCATTCAGTTCTAACTAAACAAAAACCAACTCATTTAAAAGTTTTTGGTTAACTTAAGTTTCATATAAAAAAGTTAACGTTTAAATTTTTTCGAAACGATGATATTTAAATTAAAACCCAGCAATCAAAAGTAAATAGAAAGAAAATTTTAAATATTTAGTAGATATCAGCTTAAAAAAACAAAATTGCTCAGTTATACTTATTGTTTGTTTAATGGCAATCGCGAGATATGTATTTCATTTCTAATTAAAACATCAGAATTATGTAATATATAGATATGTATTATAACTTGAGAAAACCGATTATTTATATTACTGCATGTTCCTTTAAAAAAAGTCCTCTTTTTTTATCAAAGAGTTCTGTTATATGTCATTGTACTATCCAATCTTTTTAATGAGTTTTATAAAATTTAGTTACTGAGTTATTCACGTCGATAAAGTATCCAAAAGTCAAAAGTATTAGGCAGGTTTTTGTTTTTTGATGCACTTTTTTTACTCGATTCCTAGTGAATGTTGCACAGAATATAGCAAAAGGCAATCAAATAGCGCCTATCGCAACCGGAGTAGTTATGAAAAGTTTTTCCCAATAAAAAACACATCGTGTCAAACACGTATCGGCCAATAGCTCAACTGAACGGGATTTTCATTATTTATTGAAGCATTCATTTTCCGGGAAAAAAGAAAAACTTTTCCCAATAGACGCGGTGGCAATTCCAATCCTCCCTTGGAGTTGTGGGTTTCCTTCTCTTCCCGGAAAAAATCTTATTTTTCTTTGTAGTTATTCCACTGACATGATGTCCATCCGGATAAAGCAATGTTTTGTGACAAATCAATGCATATATTTGAGCAAATTCACAATTACAACCGAAATCTGAATAAAACTATTTTTTATTTATTATTCCAAGACAAATTCACATCTACGGAGGTAAAAAATAATATTTTATTTAACAGAAAACCAATAAAGACGTTAATAAAAGGTGTGATTTACAAACGTAGCTTTATTGTAAAAATAAATTTACGACACCATAACAACTATAAAAAAATCTTTGATAATGTCAATTGTTAATATTAATTTTAGAAAGTGTTACGAAAAAATTGTTTTAAAGTTTTGGAAAGATATTTTTATTAGACTAACAAACAAGACTTAATATTTTATTAAAATAATAAATAATTGTGAAATCAATGTTATACCATTCAAGACAATTTTTTATAATTGACTGTAATTTAATTTGACTAAAGCATTATAAAATATTTATTAATAATCACTGCAGTTCTATAAATGTTAATTTATAAAGAACCGTCATTGCAGCCGATAAATAATAATAAAACCATACAAAAAATTACTTGTACATAAAGCTTTATAGTCTGTTATCTCCGCACGAACAGAAATTTAAAGTGTGTAGAGATTAGTGACAGTTAATCTATAGTTATTCAGATATCGTGAGATGCGGTCGGGAGTGATGTAGGTTTCAGAAAAACATTTTCTTTATCGTGCCAACGTTTCGATCTTTTATTGAGATCATCTTCAGGGCTCAAAGATGATCTCAATAAAAGATCGAAACTTTGGCACGATAAAGAAAATGTTTTTCTGAAACCTACATCACTCCCGACCGCATCTCACGATATCTGAATAACTAGAAATTTAAAGTTTGAGTTCGTCGAGGGTGCGTTCTTGCTCCCGTACTTTACCAGGCGTACAGATCTGACATCCTATGCCATCCTTGAATTCCCTGACCTTACCAGACAATACAGCGATTCTCTAAAGCAGCTCCGATCAAGCCATTTCTACACTCAACTTTCAGCAACACCTAACACAGCTAATGGTTTTACGTGAAAAATAAATATTAAAAATTAACCCAGAAAAATCTACTCACGTTATCTTTACTCTACGTAAAAAGATACTTCATAAACGAATGGTTTTGATATCCGATAATTTTCTAATTTTACGCACATAGAAACGATAAAAATCAAACAACGACCTTTTTGTTTAATAGTTCATGAATCTTCTCTATATACTTTCTTCTGTTTAAACTATACAGGGTGTCCCAGTTCCTTCTGACGAAACTGAGGGAATCGATTCAACTCTTCCTTTTAAGCAAAAAGTGCTCAGGAGAAAATTTTCGGAAAGTTCTCTATTTTGAAGATATTCGTCAATTACGTTTTTTCAACTTTTCACTACCTTACCATATAAAAACGCTTACAACTTACAAAATGTTGAGACTGCAACAAATCCAATTACACCATTTGAAAGAACGCTAAATTTGCTGTAAGATACTTTTTTGCAATAATCTGAATGACATAAAATGCTGGCCAATATCAGTTGGAACATGTCAAAATTACAAAATTTAAAATTTTGGTCATGATTGCACGTTCTACTGAGGTTACAAAAAAAATACCTACCACTTGTCAAATTTTACAAAAACTCTTTCAAGTGGTGTAATTGGATTTGTTGCAGTCTCAACATTTTGGAAGTTGTAAGCGTTTTTATATGGTAAGGTATTGAAAAGTTGAAAAAACCTAAATTGACGAATATCTTCAAAATATAGAACTTTCCGAAAATTTTCTCCTGAGCATTTTTTACGTAAAACTAAGAGTGGAATCGATCCCCTGAGTTTCGTCAGAAGGAACTGGGACACCCTGTATACAGTCTCCCTCCCTATTGCGGATGTTTGCCATACTTAGTATTGTACTTTTCCAAACGTTGAATCTCCAAAGTTATGACACGATACAGAACGACTTCTTGACAAACTTTCCACTCTAAAATAAAAGACTACTTTCTAACAACTTAGTGCAGCCGATGAAGGACTTAGTGACTAGAAGTGGAGAATTATAATAATATACATAGTTCTCAGAAAATTCCTATATGCTTCGTTACATAATCCTGTTATGTATATCATACATAAATGTCATTTTACACTATAATAATGCTTTAGTCCAAAATTTTTATTTTGTCAAAGATTTGTTTTTCAAAATGATTAATTTAAACTTTTCAATGTTAAATTACATTTTGCGGTAAACGTTTACCATGAGTTCAAACGGATGTAATCTCTTTCCTTAAAAGGAATATTCTGAAATGTTACCATTTTCAAGAGTATTTTGTAATAACACGTTATACTAAAATATAAATAAGCCTGAAACCTGAAAGTTAAATGAAATTAATATGAACTGATTACTGCCATCGTATAATCGGATCATTTTATTCATCAGTGATTTTTTTAAAGCATATTACATTAATGTTATGGTTAAGGATCAATCATTAACTTCCCACCTTCGTTACATAATCACTTGTCATAAAAAAAAAAATAGAAATAACAATTCACTAACAATAAAACCTAAACAATCGGATATACAACAAAAAATTAATTAAGGTTTTCAGTTGAGATAAAAAAGGCAATGGCACGAGCGGGATTCGAACCCACGATCTTCGGCTTGATACGCCGCTGCTCTACCACTTGAGCTATCGTGACCTCGATCCATTCGGACACCAACCTCCCATCTCAATCACACATTTGAAATTTTCCCTCCTCTTTGCCATTTTTCAAATGTCGTGTAATCTGATTCTCGGCGACAAATGAAATGGCCACGGAGAGCTTTATTGAAATATAATTCATTTTAACCTCATTAAATTCACTAGTTTCGTGGTCCGCATGACCAATTAATATTTTACAATTAATTAAGGTTAAGCGGGATGGTGTCCGAGTGGATCGAGGTCACTATAGCTCAAGTGGTAGAGCAGCGGCGTATCAAGCCGAAGATTGTGGGTTCGAATCCCGCTCGTGCCATTGACTTTTTTATCTCAACTGAAAACCTTAATTAATTGTGAGATATTAATTGGTAAAGCGTACCACGAAACTAGTGAATTTAACAAAAAATTAACTTTTTTGTCTTATGTGTGGTGATTAATGACCTTTAGTCGATAATTATTCAGAAATCGTGAGATGCGGTCTGGTGTGATGTAGGTTTCAGAAAAACACTTTATCGTTTTTATTGAGATCATCGTCAGGGCTTAATTTGTTTGTCTTCTGTGTAATTGTGCCATTCTTGCGTGTCGTGTTGAGAGTGCCAGTGAGATTTTGCTGTTTTATGTTTTCACGATTTCTGAATAATATTTTGTTTTAGTTAACGGGTGCTGGCCATTAATATTATTACAGACACTATATACATAGCATTAATCACCTATTAAGTATTGTATGTTTCTATGTATAATTAAATTACGTGCTACATTTATTTTTAAATTCAAAATTAAAAAATTTCAGCAGCAATTTTTTATATAAACACTATGAAAAATGATTTTGATAATACTGAAAAAAAATTTCAAAAACCCGTATCGAAAAGCTTTTTTTGAGGAACCTGGAAGTAGAAATTTAAAAAAAATTGTTAAAATTAAACAGAAAGAAGAAAAGGTTTAAACGTAATTTAGAATTTAAACCAAAAAATATTAATATCAATAAAATTAGTTATTGTATATAGGATTAGTTTGGAAAATCCTTCTAAATAATATTATTATAAGTAATATTTTTTTCGATAATGTCTAAGTGGTTGAGTCGTTATGTTTTAATTTTCCTATAAGCATTATAATAAATCCAAGTTCAATATTATTTCCTTAAAAAGTAATCTTTCGAAACAATTGTAATCTCTTGTTGATCAAAAGGAAGCAATAAGGACGGAAATGAGAATTGAACCATTTGAGGTTCTATTCAATAAAGACGTATGAGTACCTCAGGTTTATCGACTTCAAAGAGGCAATAACAGTTGACTTTCTGAGGAAAAATAGGATGAATATCTCTTTCATGACGGCTTTTACCCAAAATTAAGGAATGATTCCGCTCAATTTGGTACGGAAATTGGATTATTTGCTTTTCCTTTTTTACGACGATTTTAAATAAAAACGTATCCAATCCCGTTGGTCAGTTAAGACTCGTAAGTTGGTTTAATCCCTACATCCAATGTAAATATTTAAAGATGATTTAGAACAACTCAAACATTTTGAATTTATAAGTAAAATAAATATTAAATTAGTTGAAAAACATATATTTTTTGCATGATGAATATGTTTTAATTAGTCACTAGTGTTTTAAGTTTTAAATAAACAAACAAATTTATTGCACATAACAAAAAGATATTCAAAGTAACAAAACTTCGAAATATTTACAAGTACTCAGTTTGTGCTTAAAACTCAAAAATTCTCTCGCTATTCGAATGTTTACTTAGGGATCGTTTTTTACATTTCATGGAATTTGAGTACATTGAGCAAGTTTATTATATTCAATAGGTTTATAAGCTGACATTTTCTATTATGTTTCTTGCCATTGTTGGACCAAATTCTATGATCAGGACTCGATTTAATTTGGGCTCTCATCTTTTATTTAACTGTTACTTGACGCGTGAATTTTTCTTTTACAGTTTCCTTATACAGTTTTATTTATATTTCCTTTGACCTTTGTTACAATAGGATTAATGGCAGCAAATATATTAACACAATTCTCTCTGTCTTCTGTCTGTCTCTCTCTCTCACTCACTCACTCACTCACTCACTCTCTCTCTCTCTCTCTCTCTCTCTCTCTCTCTCTCTCTCTTCCTTTCTCTCCTTCTATCTCTATATTTCTCTATCTATCTATCTATTTATCTCCGTATTTCTCGCTCGGTCTCACCCTTTCCCATTTATATTCTTTCTATCTCTCTCTTTGTTTCTCGTTCTTTTTCTCTGTCCTCTCTCCGTCCCTCTATCTTCTATCTCTCGTCTCCTCTCTCTCTCGCACTCTCTCTCTCTTTCCCTTGAAAAATCTTGAGAGATTATGTAAATAAAGCAATAAATCAATCACTCTCTCTCTCTGTCTATCTCTCTCTCTCTGTGCATGTCTTTCCCTTAATATCTATCTGTCTTTCTACATTACCTCTATCCATCTATCTCTTTCCCTATTTTTCTTCATTTATTTCTCTCCTCTCCTTTTTGTATCTCTTTATCTGTTTCTTGCTCTCTCACTCTATTTCCTTCTCTCGCACTGACTACCTATCTAAACTTCTATCTATCTATATATACCTACCTATCTCCCTCCCTGCCTCTTTCTCACACTCCCTCTCTTTTTTCCTCTGTCTCTCGCTCTCTCTCTCTCTCTCTCTCTCTCTCTCTCTCTCTCTCTCTCTCTCACTATCTACTTGATGATCTATCTCACTATATCCCTCTCTCTCTCTCTTCATATCTCTCTCTCTGTTTCTTTGTTTTTCTTTCTCTCTTTCCCTATCCCGTCATCAGTTCAAAAATATTGATTATGTGTGTTTATATGGCACATATATAATTACCTCGCGATATTTAGTTATTTCTATATGTGAAAGAAAATATTAATTGTGTTGAAAAATTTAGTGTAAAATATCATTTAAAATACCTTTTTTTTTGTAATCCCTAACAATTAATATTCTCTATAGGTCCATTTGCTCTCGGAAACTCAATTTTCATAGACAATATATGATAGACTTGATTATTTAGAGATTGTGAGATGCGGTATTGTGTGATGTATGTTTAGAAAAACATTTTCTTTATCGTCCCACCCTTTTCGAGCTTTATTGAGTACATCATCATGGCCTGGGATTTAAAAACATTTTTTAAACCTACATCACACCAGACCGCATCTCACAATCTCTAAACAATCATTAATTAACAATCACTAAATACTACACATATAATGGACTGTTGCCTATGTGATAAAATAGTGCGAAGTTACACTTAATGGGGAAACTTTCTCAATAAAAAGCCAATAGTACGGTTTTAAAGCTCCTTGCGGATTAAGAAGTTGACATGAGGCGGAAATAAGTAACAATAGACTGTGATATGTTGCTCAATGAATGTCCCGGGCGAACTCGAAGGAGCAAACTTTTGTGCCGGCGGGGTAAAATCAAGAGTCTGATTCTGTTAAAAGCTTCTATCTTTTGAAAGCCACCCCAAACCCAACGTCGCATCCCACTGACAAACCTTACATCACTGTCTGGTAGAATGGCTAACACATTTTCATTTTTAAACAAAACTTATTTTGTTGTTATTATTTTTGAAAATGAATTTCTCACAAGTCACAACACATTATTCGTTTAAAAAATTGAGTTTAAAGTAGAGTAAACAATGTAGACAAAACAAGAGTAGACAAGGCAAGATAAATAAAAAATTTGTAGAAGCAATAAAAGCTTATAAATCACCTTCAAACAATACAAGGAAAAAATAAGCCTTCTATAAGAAAATAATGAAAATGAGTTTGAAAAATGGAAAAACAAATTTGTGTTAAAAAACAATGAGGTTCAAGTAGTCATTCGACGAAGGTGGATGTTTCTCTAAATAATCTCCCTCTTGCCTCACAAAGTCCGCTCCAATCTGCTCTGCTTTTTTAGAATAAGGTTAACACTTAATATATGACATCTTTTAGTAAAGAGAGAACGTGAATGATCAAAATGTTATTAAATTTGAAGAATAGGTATAAGTAAAAAATATTTTTTCGTTCTATCCGTGAACCACTTAGCTAACATATTTTTTTATCTTCTACACAATAATTCCGTCCTACGTCAATAATTTTTTTTTGTAAATTTACGTAAAAAGAATATGCTACTTATCTCTGAGACGGATTTAGACGTCAATGGCTTGTGCACTTCTTAAGTTAAGATACAGTAATGGTTAACATACGAAAAAATAAAATCTAATTTCTTTTAATACGTATATCTTTAATCTTTGTCGAACTTCAATTTGATAAATTTTTCAAAAAAGATTGATAATAAATATACTACTTATAATGAAAAGAAATACTTGTCCATAAATGTAATAGATATATTAAAAAGTTGAGATTTTAATGATTGATCGGAACATGGATTGAACAAAGATTTAACCAACTTAAAATATGTGATAGCTTTGACAAGTCTGCAGGCTTTTTGAATGATTGATCATTATCGGAATTTTTTCATCACTGGTATACTGCACCATGAACACAATCGAAAGAAATAAGTCAATCCCTCGTTTTTTCCCGTAAATATTATCATTTTTATATTTTGTTGTATACTGAATATTTTGTAAGAAAAACATAAATAATTAAATAAAAAATTAATGAAAACATCAGACTGAGTATAAAAATTTTATCCAAAATTATTTCAATTAATTATTCTATTTATGTAAGGTCTTGGTTGAGAGGAAAAATCACGAGCGAGATTCGAACCCGCGTCTTTCGACTACCCAAAACGTTGCTATGCAAATAATAACCAAAATATTCAATCCAGTACGGAGTATTTCCTCTACTTGCGTTGATCACCGCTTGCATTCAACATGACATTGATTTTATGAGGTTTTGAATTGGGTACTGTGGAATATTTTCACACCCCTCCAACAGCGCCATTCTTAATTCGTGCAAATTCTCTGGCATTACTGGGCGACATTTTACCCTCTTTGACAACTCGTCCCAAAAGTGCTCGATAGCGTTTATGTTGGGTCTACGTGCAGACCACTCTAAACATTGAATTGAAGTGCGTTCCAAGTAGTCCCCAATGTGTGTATTGTCATGCACGCAAATAAAATATTGAATGTATAGCGCAGCTGTTAGGATCCCTCGATGAAGATCAAATTTGTGCGACCTTCCATTGAAATGCTTGCCTTTAATACCACCACCTCCATAGCTTCTCCGGAATGGACATGTTGCGGGGATGTATCGAGCTTTTCTTCTTTTCCAAACCTCTCTTGGCCGGCAGAAGACTTCAAACAAACCTTTGGCTATGAAAACAAGATTTCGGTTCAATCTTGGTCAGACCATTTGATCGGATATCCCGTGAAAAAAAACCGAGCTGTTCTGTGCCTTGTCAGAAATTCTCGACCAGTGGCTGTCTTTCTCGCACGTAATCCAGCTTCCGAAAGTCTTTGGCGTTATAATGCGTAAACTGGCATTTCGAATTAGTTGAAATCGTTGTTTGACCTCAACAGCCGTAGAATGTCGATTACGGAATACATTCGAAACAGTAGAGTATTCGTACTCCCAGATATCTCCCGATGGCAACCTGATCCATGTCTTCTAGAGTAATCTCCAGTATCCTAGTAGCGATGAAAGGACCTTCGGACAGTTGTTCCGGGAATGTTAAGCACCAAGGCCAAATACGTTTGACTTCTTCCATTTTCCATCAATGCTATAATTCTAGCTGAATCTGTACCACTAAAAATCATCACACAAACAAATTTGAAACTTTAAAATGGTACAGCATGAAAAAAGTCAAGCGGTAGGTACGTTAGAAAGAAGCTTTACCGAAAAACCAATAAAGAATGGATTCACTTTTTTGCTTCTATTTTTTGTCAGGTTCGAATGCAAGGCCGCTGGATTCGAACCCGGGACCTTTACCATAAATGGATGAGCGCCATGTCAAGGCCAAACTGTTGCCACCACCCACGCTCCGGGATTCATTATTCAAAGATTTCTTATAAAATCCGATTGTAAACACAATTGAAAGATTTTATTTGTGTCCTAGTTCTAATCCTTTAAAACGAACTAAATATTTTTGTAAGACAATCAATGTAATAGTCTGAGTGTTAATTTAAAATATTAAGGGTGGCCACTTTTTTGCCTTTCAGTGCACCATGCGAAATACATCGGTGTGGCAACATGACAAATAAAATAATGCCACAAAGATTATATAAGATCCTTGAGGGGCCAGAAGGGACAATGAAACGACAAAATTCTTCTCACAAAAAAAACCTTCACGAACCCTCAACACTAGAGACAAGCTTCAATTTTGAAGGTTATCGCATATTCACGATTTTTCGTGGTCCGTTTGACCAATTAATATAATTTAATTAATTACAGTTGAGATAAAAAAGTCAGTGTCAGGAGCGGGATTCGAACCCACGACCTTCGGCTTGATACGCCGCTGCTCTTCCACTTGAGCTATCGTGACTTCGGTAATAATTGAATGTTATCGCATATTTCATTACATCGTGTGATTTTGTGTATACATGAGTGAATGCAAATATTGAAAGTTACTCGTTCGTATAAAATTTTTTTGATGTTCATTTTGACTCGTGTGTCGTGTAGTTATGAGAATAAAATTTGACATAAAACAATTTTACAGCCTCTAAGGAATTTGTTGTGAAAGGAACGTGAGAGTAGCAAACTATTTTTTGTAAGGTTTAACAGTTTGATTTTATTATGATCCTTTTGTTTTGAGTTCAAGAGGAATGCCCTTGTAGTCTCTCGACATTCATGAGGGGATTGACAGACCCTTTTTGACTGTTATCGAAAAGAGTTAAATTTTACGGACGACCCGGGTTAGGGTGCGTAAAGTGGGCATAAAAACGGACGACTGAAAAAGGGTTTTATTCCCTTCAAACCGCGGTGATTTTCGCCTTTTTTAGGGAACGTACAAAGAGGGCCCTTAGTTGGGTTTGGTTCTAATCCATCCCAGTCCCAGGCACTTAGTCAATCTTTACGCTTGTTGAATAAAAAAAGCTCAAACTTTGTCAGAAGTCTTTTACGACTTTTCCCAAGGTGGAAGATGGTCGGCGGCTGTCGCTTTCTTATCTCGATTTTTCTTTATGGCATTCCTTTATATAGAAAATATTGAAGGTTCTTGTTATCTTGGGATACATGGAATAGATTTCTCTGAAAAACATAAAAAAACTTTTTACTAAGATTATCATAGTTTTTCGATATTTTAACAAATCTTTACTAATTCACTGTTTAATTTATTTCAAAATTACTGTCACCCTGGGGATTTTTGTAACGTCCTAAATGAAATACCGCAGTTTAAAATGTTAACTTAAAAAACATTACAGTTACGAACAACTCACGCAATTAGTGTGGTAAAATATACCCCTATCATATACCCCTATCAAATTATACGCCGATTATTTAAATTTAACTCATATCGTACTTAATAGGCCCTCTTCTACTACGCAGTTACGCTAATAAACACATTCACTCTCAATATACACAAGACGAGATAGCTACAAATTGCTGTATATCGTATAATACGCCGGTTGTCTCTAAAAATCGGAAAAAACTTACACTTTAAATTAACCATGCTCTTCAAGGGCAGGGGAAGTAATAAGACTTCCTGTTTGTGGCAGATAGTTGCAGGCCTCGGACTGACAACACCTAGGGTGATTCGCTAGGCCCACCGGTAATTTATTATAAATTAAATTGGTGGAACTGCCCGAAGACTGGAAGAATTGATAGGCTTAACAATTTTCACGTACATACAGATAATGCGTAGAATTGAGATTGCAACATCAGTAAAGCAGTAATGTACCGATTTTACACGAAAGTTAGGAAGGTTGAAGATGAAAGCCAGGCGTACTAATTATAATTTAACTTTAAGTAGTGTAGAATCCTAAGAAGCATTAATAAACGATCGATATCTTAGTAAATTACAGCAGTAATTAATTGTGAAATAAATCACTCCCCTGATCCATACAGTGACGTGCGATACCAATCGATATGACTAAAGTATCGAGTATTTTCTTTCGATACCGAGTAATTTTGCGATCGAATATTGTCATTCGATACAAGTTCAGTAGCGAATAATTTTTGTAGTATCGGAAAATATACTCAAATAGATTTTTCGTTGAGTGTTTAAGTAATATTAAATTGTTATTTACCTTCGACACTTACCTCTAATCAAACGGAAAATTGACTAGTTAATGTGGGTGATTAGTGACCTTTAATCGATAATTATTCAGAAATCGTGAGATGCGGTCTGGTGTGATGTAGGTTTCAGAAAAATATTTTCTTTATCGTGCCCACGTTTCGATCTTTATTGAGATCATTTTCAGAGCCTGGGATTTACAACTACTATTTATAACTTCAAAATAGCTTTCAAAAATTATAAAACAACCCAAACACTTTTTTCCAAAATTAAAGATCCCAACCAATAACAAATAAATGTGACGTAATTTACAAGATCAACTGTTTAAACTGTCCGGAAACTTACATCGGTCTTACATCCCAATATCTGGACAAGAGAGTAAAGCAACATATCTATGATTGCAAAAAACCTAAGCAAAATCCTACAGCACTCGCTACCCACCATTTTGAACACCAACACAATTTCGACTTCAAAAATCAAAAAATATTACAGAGAGAACAAAATACATAAACGTAATTTCTTAGAAATGGTTTACTTCAACAGAGATAAACGCAGCATCAATTACAGAACAGATACATGTAAACTCAGTCGCAGCTACGCCAATATCATTAATCAAATTCAATATAGATAACATACATATATCATCACATTACATTCCACACATCAAATATTTTTCACATAGTCTAATTGTCCAACAATTTAGCTTTCCTTTTCCTATTTATCCCTTTCTATAGAATCCTGTACGGATAATCTGGCTGAACCATTACAACCACATTGTTTCCCTTCGTCGGCTCTTTTCACCTTAAAGAATTCAACTCCTCATATAAAAATGTCTTTCTATTCCCGACTTCCTTCCCCACCCTTTCAAAATCCAACGTATATAAACATAAAACAGCAAAATCTCACTGGCACTCTCCACACGACACGCAAGAATGGCACAATTACACAGAAAACAAACACTTTGGGTGAGTAGAAATACTTTGATTGAATATAAAAAATATATTTTGCATTGTATAAATGCACTTTTCCACATCCTAAATGTGTTTGTTAAATGTAAACAATTTTTGTAAATCCCAGGCCGTGAAGATGATCTCAATAAAGATCGAAACGTTGGCACGATAAAAAAAAATATTTTTCTGAAACCTACATCACAGCAGACCGCATCTCACGATTTCTGAATAATTTACTAGTTAATGTTAAGAGTGCCTAGTAACGGCATATGTCAACAAAGTTAATTACATTTTTAGTTGCTGGTTGGTAACTCAAACTTCTTTCCTGCGTCGCACCTCGCACTTTCAATTTCAGTGATTTCTTATAAAATGTTTTGGTCTTCAAGTTCCTAAAATGTGATCGCCTTCCTTATCGTAGGTAGATACCTAATCATGTCTCCTCCCCAAAAGGAAGACATGAGGTTATTTTACTAAGAAAACTGAATCGTTGCATCTTCTAAACTCCTGGGAATACAGTGGGAATACCTCTTATCTTTCCAAACATTTGAAAACCAAACACCCGTTGATCAATTTTGTCAAAACTCAATAACGATAAAATTGAAATATCAATTATGTTTAAATGTGTAAGCAGCCTTTCCTTGTTCTTACCTACGCACCCATTGTATGAAAAAATACTTAGAAATGAAAAAAACCCTGCAATTTCTTGATTATTTTAACTCATGAGCGTATTTTAACCAAAGTCCACAATAGGAAGTAGATCATTTATGTATAAACAAAAAAGTACTCATATGAGTAAGTACTGGTTCGTATCGAACAATTTCTGTCGATAAGTGAGTGGTATCGAATATTTTCGGGTATCGCACATCACTACATCCATACATATATATATATATATCTCATACCTTCAACAAAATATTATTACGTTTAATAATTAATAATTCTTTCCCCACTACAGTAACCCAGCTGTGGGGAACTTATTGTTTTCCTTTTATCCCATTCCCATTATGATTATAGATTTTCTCTAACTTTGCGTTCTGTTACATATTTTCTTTTGTACTTTACATTTGACAGTCGACAAGATTGTAATTTATTTACAATACATGAATAAATTAATTACTGATGATATAATTAACGATAAGTATAAATTTTTAGAGTTAATTGATCGGAAAACAACGAAACTCAGAAAGCCATCTTTGTTTTGGTGGATTAACCTGTTTTCATCCTCTGGCCATGTTCGTCCACTAGTCAGAATGGATTTAATCAAGAGGAAACTATTGCTCTCGTACAGCCCACACTCCTGAAGGATGTGCGTTCATTTCTGTTCCCCTCCTCCATAAGGACAGTCTACATTTTCCTTGATGTGCATGCGTTTCACATATGCTCTGTTTTTCCCGTGTCCCGAAAGTGCCAAAGTTGTCTTGTATGTGTGGTCAAAGATGGTGTTCTACCTGTCGTGAACTGATGGAATGTAGCTTTTTGTAATTATGCCCTCATATGCCATTTTTATAACCATCCTATAACCATAACCATTACATAACTGCAAGATCCCTAAATAATTAATTACTAAGTCAAAATTGAGTTTGATAGTGCAGTGATATTATCGTATTTGATGAGTGACATAAGGTGTAATCGAGCAAATTAGCGAAGTATGAAAAATATTTTTTGGTTTATTAGGGAGAACCAAGTTGATATTTGTTTTTTGCACCCCAGCAAACTCCTGAAAACCTTTTTTTGTAAAATAAAAATATTTTATCCAAATCCCGTTACTGTATTGTTTGCAATCAAAAAATAGATGACATTTTGTATTTTATTGGCGTTTAGGACCTTATAAACTAACCGTAAAATGGCACAAATTTGGTGCGTCCAAAAACTAAAAAAGACAGATATATAAAACAGAACGTCAGTTTTTGTTGATTTTATCATTGTTTTCTAATGTAGAATAACATAAAATCTGATCAACGTTGAGATTTTTTTAAGAAAAAAATTACATTTCGTTTCTTGTAAAAATTAATTATTCAGAAATCGTGAGATGCGGTCTGGTGTGATGTAGGTTTCAGAAAAACATTTTCTTTATCGTGCCAACGTTTCGATCTTTATTGAGATCATCTTCAGGTCATATCATCAAGACCGAAACGTTGGCACGATAAAGAAAATGTTTTTCTGAAACCTACATCACACCAGACCGCATCTCACGATTTCTTGTAAAAATATTGAATATGAATAAAATGTAGCGACGATATGAATTTTTTGGAAATCGAACATTTGAGAAAAAATTTTAAACAGTTTTTTTTCTAGAAGCAATATTTTGCTTATGTAAATTGTTATACTTTTAATCAAATTGAATACTTCTATGAATAGTAGTAATTTTATTATTCAAAAACAGATTAAATGTTAATGTGACGGCAATTTATGACCTAAAACACCGCTATAAATATTGGTCTATTGTGCAATGTCCATTATTCGTTTTGCTTAATGCTTTTTATCAGATTTCAAAGCTTTCCTAAGAGCTCCCGTGTGTATCTTTCAGACCTCGGATCTTCGTTTTCCAAGGTGTGGGAAACACAGCCGACATATGCGCCGACAGAGGACATGTTCCACTGTTTATTAATTTTCCTAGAAACATCTGCCCACTCCTGTTTCTGCTGAACCGTGCCTAAGTATATGCCTACGTAGTCTAGTATCCACTGTACTATTTGACTCCTAAAACGTCTTTAGTTTAATAATTCTGCCGTTCGTTTTTGCGATGGTACTTTACTAAAAATTTTCGCATTCCACTGAGCCAAATGAACGATTTGTTTTTAATCAATTATATAATGAATTTACGGGTTATTTTTATTGTTCTTAAAATTAGGCTTTATGTAATTAAAATGAATTCGTTTTTTTTAACTGAAAGTGACATCAAAATTTATAAAACAATTCACACTTTTTTTTCCAAAATTAAATATCTCACACCAGTAACAGACAAATCTGACGTAATTTACAAAATCAATTGTTTAAATTGTCCGGCAACTTACATCACTATTACATACCAATATTTGGATAAGAGATATATCCTGCATATTATATATCTACGATTGCAAAAAACCCAAACAAAATGTTACAGCACTCGCTACCCACCACTTTGAACACCAACTCAATTTCGACTTCAACAATTCAAAAATATTACACACTGAACAAAACAAACTTAATCGTAACTTTTTAGAAATGGTTTACATCAACAGAGATAAATACGGCATCAATTACAGATATAAACTCATATTAATATCATTAATCAAATTCAATATCGATAACATACATATTTCATCACAACTTCACACAAATCATATAAAACAACCATCACAGTCCACACATCAAACATTTCAACATAGTCTAATTCTTCAACAATTTGGCTTTCCTTTTTTTATTTATCCCCGTCTACTTAATCCTGGAAGGATTATCAGGCCGAACCATTACCCATTTTTTCCCATTGTCGGCTCTTTCACCTCAAAGAAGCCAACTCCTCATATAAAAATGTCTTCCTTTTCCCGACTTCTCTCCCCACCACTTCAAAATCCAACGTATATAAGCATAAAACAGCAATATCGCACTGGCCACTCTCCACACGACACGCAAGAATGGCACAATTACACAGAAAACAAACACTTTGAGTGAGTAGAAATACTTTGATTGAATTTAAAAAATATTTTTTGCATTGTATAAATTCAATTTTTTCCACATCCTACATGTATAATCCCAGGCCCTGAAGATGATCTCAATAAAGATCGAAACGTTCGCACGATAAAGAAAATGTTTTTCTAAAACCTGCGTCACATCAGACCGCATCTGACGATCTCCAAGTAATAATTGAAAACGACTTTTTGATTTTGTAATTTTTATATTTATATGTAATCTCATTTAATGCAATCCTGCATATTATTTTTTATTCTAGATAAAAATACTAAAACATTCTACAACGAAATCAGAAACCCATATTAACAAAAGTTGATGAAAATCACTTGAAACTGTTTTGTTTCGCGTGACTTATATTTTCAGATCTATTCCCAACAAATAAAGTTTTTTCCACGTCCATAGCTCTCTAAAGTTACCCTTTTTTAATAATTTAATTTGTCTTAATATGTTTTTGTCAGCTGCGTCTTAATTAAGAAATGCTCAACCAATTCGTTTTATCTACTTGTTGTTTTGTTTTCCGCTCGGAAACAGAAAACCATCGTTAAAACCGGATCGTTCCAGATATACGGCGCGGCTAAAATCCTGTCAGTCTGAAGATGGCCGGAAAGCTTAGGGAAAGTTGAAAGAGAAAATAAGGCAAAGAAACTCAGGGCGAAAAGGACGACAAAAACCGCTCAAATTACAGCGTACGATAATGCTTTCCGCATCTCGTTTCCATTTACGAACAAAAACATTTCGTATATTTGTGAACCACACTCGTTAAGAGATAGAAATTCAAAAGGGCGGTTTTTCTTTTTTCCCTTCCCAAACGCCATAACGATCCGGACATTATTTCTCTGGCTCGAAAAAGTGAGTTTGATTTAAAAAGTTTTACAAGGCTACTAAAGAAAATAAAATGAAACTCCATTTCCTAATTCTAAAGGGTGGCATTGTATTTTAAACAATTATTTAATTGTTCGGAAATCTTTTACCATGGAAATTCGTTGTTCTTATTAAAATATAATCAGCGTAGAATCCAATATCAAGAAAAACAGTTTTTTTGTGTAGCTTTCGGGTAACATTTTTCATTCGTCTTAATAAACCGTTAATTAGTAAATAAAATATTTTACAAATAAGAACACCAATTGGTCGAGCCCTAGGGTCAGGATGGATCGAGATATTGGTGTGAAACTTAAAAAAAATATGTATCATCCAGTGTTTTCCTCTATTACCCTTTTCCTGAACGTAACAAATGATGCAGAAAAAATGTAATTGTTATTATATGTAATTGATTTTATAGATAAAAAGAGATCTGCGTCTATTTAGACCCGCCGATCGGGGTCCACGTCATATTTTTCATATTTTTTCCAATACAAATTTTTTGCGGTTATTTTCAAGTACATTTGGTAATATAAGTCATTATATTCAGTCATGTAGAAAACAGGTTTAGCATTACTAATCGCAGCCTAATCTTTTACCGTCGTCTGTTGTCCTTGGTTTCCATTTAACCCTGTCGTTTAAGCTCTTATTTTTCAGTTTTTATTCAGTTCCTGTGTAAAGTGAGGAAAATGAATGCTAATTCTGTTTTATCTTGCGCGGATGATATTTTGAAAGAGTTTTTAAGTGAGGGACAAAAATAAAATGTTTTAATTTACCGACCATAATGGTCTTTTCCCTGGTAATGACAATAAATTTCTACCTGATGTGATAAATTCCAGCAATCCGTATGTGGTAAACATTCACAGTTGCCAAAAAACGGGATGGCATAGGTTTTACAGATGATTCAGAACGAAAAGTTAGGTAAGAATGTAAAATAAAATAATATTAATAACATTTTATCGTACTACTGATAAACATTTTTAGAAAATGTAATTTTACGCAATTACAAAAAAATGAAAATATTTATTCATACTTTGCTTATGTTCGTTCATACCATTTAACCAATACCATTTAAATAATAATTAAAAAACACCTTATTATTGTAAAAGAAAATGCAAGTACTCAAAAAAACATCTAAGGTGGTTCGTTTTTTGTTTGTTATTAACATGAGAGAAATTAATTTTAATACTTTAATTCTTTTTTCAAATTTTATATATCTATTGATAGAAAATTTTGAACAAAAACCTGCCAGAACAATCATAAATTTAGCATTTATTGATTTCTTTAGATGATTTACACTTTAGTGTATATAATGTTAACAACCAGATTTTTGGTCTGCCAGTTTTTACAGGATTGAACAATAACGAGCAAAACATTTCTATGAATAGATATATTTCACACAATGCGTATTTTCACACACAATAACAAAAATACTGTTTCTGTTTAATTTTTCTATTCTAATATTTCTATTTTGGGTCGGTTTTTATTTTAGGCAAAAACACAAAATATAGCACAAGGTGTCGTGAATTTGTCCTAAATGGTTATTATTTAAAATGTAGCAATAACAAAAAAACATTCATGGTCTTCAAAAGCAATTGTACACTTTGAAGAAAATTTGATTTAAAATCGTACAACTAATAAATACCATAAACCATATATTACCATTTTAACAGCTATGGTCTTCCGGTTATAATGTGAAATTAGGACGAGTATTCAATTTTCTCGTCTGTGTTTAAATACTCTTTATATTTTGGTAAATTTTTTGCTCTGGCCTCAAATATAAATGAGATGAAAGTGCTCTAATTTAGCAGTAATTTAATATTCGTAAACTAAAATTTTGTGTAATATTGGAATTGAAAAACAATGGTTTATCTCAAATTAAGTTGATTATAAAAAATCTAAATATTTTTTACAAGCTTTTCACTATTTCTGTTGTTAATGTACATTAATTTCTCACCAGTTTTAAGTCAATCGTTCGTCTGATAATATTATTTTGCATATCGAAGACCAAATTTTTTTTTCTCTTTAATATTAAGTGTGTATATTTTTTGTTCGTCCTGATCCTAGGATTTTTTCGTTCTTTTTTTAAGCGACGGCGCTGCTAGTGTGTTAAATGTTAAAAAACATGTGCTGAACCGGCACTGATCCGTGTACACTTGCGGGTTTCAATCGCGCGTTGGCTTTGCGCCATCGAGAAAAAAAACCACCATCAACTTTAATGTTAAAAAAAGGTTTTGTTAGGGATATTGAATGTCTTCTATACTTTTATTAATGTAATGCAATAAATTAAGTGGTCTATTTCTGAAATACTGTATTTATTGTTTCTTCAGTTTTTCAAGAACTATTAAAAAGCATCACTTTTGCAATATTTATTGTATTTTATGTCTGCTAGAAGGGCGAATGTAATAAATTACTTGGTCTATTTCTGAAGTACTGTATTTAAGTTTTCTTGACTTTTCCAAGAACTATTAAAAATTATCACTTTTGCAATATATATTGTAGTTTAAGTCTGCTAGACTAGCGAATTTTATTTTCGAAATGATCCGAACTCCTATATAATAATCGGTATTTTTTCCGCATTCGGCACACATCCTGTTAAAGCATAAAAGGAACAAATAAAGTATCATTTTCCACAAAGGATTACGACTCCTGTGCGGCATCTCACGCCCCTTTTTCCAATCGATTCGCAGAAAGATAACGATATTGGGGCAATTTGGCATATTATATGGCCCATCATATTGATTTACGTCCAACTTTTATATTGGATGGTTAAATCCTAAGTGCATCTGGATTAGCGGTACGGCTTGAACATACAGATCATTATCCGTTATAACCAGCCGTTATCCTTTGGCAAACGTTGTTCCTTTTCATTTTCATTACGCAAGTTAGTTGCTTGTGATAAGAACAGCATTTGGCCCTATTTATAAACACAACTGTTTGCCGTTTAACCTTTGCAGGAAAACGGGAACGAAGCTCATTGGCAGTCCGTTTTTATCACCTCTGCCTTGTCTAGACTTTGTTAACTATTTCTCAACAATAAATAAAATTATATCGCTTTATTCTTATGATTGCTTACTCAGTACGCCAGTAAAACAAAATCATTACTATTTATTTGATTTTGAATAAAACGTAAATGACTTCGAACTGGGTACAGAAAATTTATCGCGTCATAATTTTGTCGGCAGAAATGTTGGTTATCTGGTTATGCACGTGTGACCAGAGTACAATTTTATGTTTTACCATTTAAAATTCATTGAAGGTAAATTTGAATTAAGAGAAAATCTCTCGGGAAGTAAGAACAGTTCAATAATTTCTTTTAAGCGGCGCTTGAATAGATTCAACCCTGTAAAACAGACCAGTTGTGCTGGTTTAGCGTAACAAAGCGCCGTATTTGGGATAACCATTTTTTTAAAAATCCCGCAACCTCGGGGGTTTGTAAAACCGAGTAATTATAAATCAAAATTGAACGAAACAAGGAATTAATTTACTTCGTAGAAAATAAATATTTAGAAAACGCAACTGAATTATTCGTCTTCCATCTTTTCCTATTTTAACAAATACCGCATAGACCTTCCACTTCCACTTCCCTTTGTACATTAACCGTACGTGAAGATTTTTATAATAAACAATAATCAATTTTTACGGAAAAAGTTTTTAAGAATGCTAAAGTTCGTTATTTCTGTTATTTTTTTCGCGAGGATTCGCAACACCAGAGGTGTGCCTCGGGGTGCCGGTGTTTTTGAAAAAAAGCCCATTTGTAAGTATGTCGGTCGAATGCAGGGCCGCTGGATTCGAACCCGGGACCTTTACCTTACAGTGATGAGCGCCGTGTCAACGACTAAACCGTTGCGGCCACCGACGCCCCTATTACTGTTATTCTTTCATAGAAACTGAATCACGTACGTCAACATATTTTTAAAAATAGCTGTCATTTCGCGAAAAATTTCCACGTTATGTTTCATACGAAATATGTGGGCGATATACTCTAAAATCAGTAAATTTCGTTTTACCCCAATCTTTTGTTATGTGGTTACGGAGGAAGAACTGATAAGAATATATTACGTGACATAAAAATCACTTAAAATTGTATAATAAAAATATTTTTTCATAAACCACGAATATACATCATGATGTTACTATACAAAGAATTTAAAATTTAAAACAATCTTTTTAAATTAGCATATATTCATATTTTTAAATATAAATTATTTAAAAACCATTAAAATCACACAAAATTGAAATATTTTCATCATTTACCAAAAATAAATATATCGAATTTTTTTATAACACGGTAGCTACCTAAATATGTTTATGTAAAATATAATTATTATCAGTAATTTTCACTAAATTCAAAAGTTTAGTCACTTACAGAAAATGTATCCAATCATACATTTTTAACTCGAGATATTAATTGACGTTTTAGGATTCAACAATAATAATAAGCGATCCAAGAATAATAATTATTAAACTACAACCAAGCTTTCGTTATTATGCCTTCTTCAGGGCTCTAAATTTATAAACAATAACCAATATATTAATATAATAATATTTTTACATAAAACAGTTGCCATTTTCTAATTTTATTTTTTTACTAACGTGCTGGATCCGTTTTTAAATTTCGAAAGAAAATTTTTTCGATTTATGTATTTCGTAAATTAATATTATTTTTACTTAATTGATAATGATAAATAGACATTGTTAATTTTATTTCTCTTAATGTTATTTTCTTATGTTTCGTATTTTGCATTAGAGCGAGATAAAGATTTATTTATTAATATTTAGTTAGGATTTATTTAATATATTTAATTCTAATACTTTTTTCTATTAAATATTGCAAGCCTGTTTTTTAAAATGGAACCAATGTTCAGACGTAAAGAACGGAAATAATTCGTAATCATCAATCGGTCGGATCGTTGTTGAAGGGTAAGTGCAAAAAGCACTACCGAGCGAAAGCACATCGGTTGGCGCATGGTTAACAGCTTTTGCGGTAAACACCTCAGTAGAGAAAGTTTGTGGTAGAGTAGCGGCGTATTTAGCCGAAGGTCGTGGGTTCGAATCCAGCTTGTGACACTGACTTTTTTATCTCAACCAAAACCTTAAATTATTGAAAAGAGTAAAATTACCATATTAGAAACGTAACAAACAATAAACTAATATAGCATAAATTCAATACCAACGAAAAACCTTAACTGATGGAAAAGTTTAAAAAAAGACAGAAAAATAAAGAAGTATTTGGTAAATAAAACACGCTATAGCCGGTACTGAACATATAGTCTAAACATTGTGTAGCTGTACAGTTTGTATGTATATAGATGTTTGTTTGTGTGAATGAGTGAGAGGGGCGATGGCGGAATATAGAGTACCCCATCGGATTTCACAGTGCATTAGAGGCTGATTTGGCTCCATTGTCGAGAGCCCCTCTCTCTCTCTCTCTAAAANTATATAAATAAAACATATATAGACAGTTGTAGAAACAAAGAAAAAAGTCTTTTTTTTTATGAAAGATGGAAATTGCTGTATTATTTTTTTAAATTAGATTCTCAAGCGTTACAATTGTTCTTGTAACTCTTATATTGTCTATTAAAACTGGTCTTTATCGTAATAGTAATGTTATAGGACATGCAAGTATTATTAAGGCATTTAGGCTGACCAGCGGAAAGGTTATTCATAAGCAATGTAAAACAAATAAAAAAGTAGATCTTTTACGGCTGACAAAAATAAATAAATAAATAATAATAGTACAAAGTAAAATAAGAAATGCTTGAGGATGTGCAGTGGATTTGCAATCAGCGTGATGTGAATGTTAAAAAACTGTTATCGACCAGCAGTTTTAATTCTGGATGAGGATGTAGCCAATGATTGTTAACTAATTGTTGGAAGGGAGAGAGAGTTGCATTTTTTATTACAAATTAAAAGTACACCTTATTGAAAGTATAAATTACAATCAATTCATTGTACTAATCCTACTCTGTACAAAAATTTGATCGCAGGTTAAAAAATTATTACTTCTGGTAAGGATGGTAACAAGAAATCTGACAATTGATGGTATGGGATGAATTATTTTTTTAAACACAATACAATAAAAAAATTAATCTATTTGGAATGTATAATTATAGGCAAGATAAAGAAATAATCCCGAAAAATCTGAATCATGGTATGGTTTTGAAGAAGAAAGCAAATTCATTGGTTTCTGCCAAGATTTCAACCTACTTTAAGGTGATCATCTTCACTGTCACATTCCTAGGCTATTTTGGGACAGAGTTGGTCCTCAAAGAAGTTTGATATCGTCTGTAAAAAAAACCTAAATAATTCAATGTTTAATCATATTTATGCTTCTTTTGCCCTGGTGACGAATTTACTTTCTTCTTCAAAATCATACAGAATCATAAATTGATCCAGGGTGTTCGAGAGTGAAAAAATAATCGATATTTCTAATACCGAAAAAAGATATATTCCATTTTATTCAATTCAGTAAATTCACTAATTTCGTGGTCCGCTTGACCAATTAAAATGGCAAAATTAAAATTGAAAAATGGCAAAAGGAGGGAAAACTCATAAGGTGGGGATGTCTGAGTGGATCGAGGTCACGATAGCTCAGGTGGTAGAGCAGCGGCGTATCTAGCCGAAGGTCGTGGGTTCGAATCTCTCTCGTGCCATTAACTTTTTTCATCTCAACTAAAAACCTTAATATTCCATTTTGTCGCCATATGTTTATATTACGAGAATTTAATTTAATTTATTTTAAGAATGCTTTGTGGTTTTGAGTTTTTTCAATCCAAATAGGTGGGTATGCCGCTGGAAGCTAATGGAGGACTTTTGAGAGAATTTGTAAAACTCCAGGAGTTTGTAGTTATTAACCAATCCAACTTTTTCAAAATTTTCCAAATTTCAACATTTTGTTTTTTCTGAATTTTTCTAGCAGAATGTTTTCTTCAATTTCACAATGTAAATGTTTTCTTACAGCAAATTTAATGTTCCTTCAGATGAGACAAACCAGATTTTTCAACAGTCAGTAATTCTTCAGTTTATACGCAATTTAGTGGATTTAAGTCGGAAAATTTAAAAACCCAAAACCTAAAATTACTTCTTTACCGTTGAGATTTGGACAAGGGTTTAGATGAAGTTTTTTTGTTGCATATGGTGAGTAGAAACACCTCCTGAAATTTTCTACACTTATCGCCAGTCACTTTGTATAGAATAAAACCACCTTGTTCTCTCCAATAGTCGGAAGATGTGCTAGATACTCGCTGCACAATTCTCATATCATATACTGATGTGATACTATCAGGTGGAATTCCTACAAGCTCTCTGGATAGAACTAAATCCTTCCATCATTCGATAGAGACACATTGACCAACCTTTCTTCGCATGACAGATGAAGAGACACGGGGGCTTTGGCCTAAAAGTAAGTGACCGTGGGTCAACTTCGCATGGTGTATTCTTAATCGGATGGTGATGATGATGGCTTTCTATGAATCTGGCCCTCCGAGGACCTCTTTTCTACAGTGCTCTTGATACTTGAGAACTTTTCTCCCGATTCGGCCTAAGCAGAACGTATCAATTTTTCCGACGGATTTTTTTATGATTAAACCTATTAGTTCGTAAATTTGGTCTATTGTTCAATGTTTTTTCGGAACGAAAATTGTTGTCCCATATTATTTTCTTGGTTTCTACTATGGTTTTTATTCTTTTTAAGAGAGATTTATTTCTCAAAAAGAGTAAATACTGTCGGTAGTAAGATACACAATCCTTTTCTAATAAATTTGCAGATTTTTTGTCAGTTCTATATTGTTTTAATCTTTTTAGGTGAATATCATGATTTTTCAGTTTACACAATGAATTTAAAAAAAATTAGTGCATTTTTTATAATAATTAATGGGCACTCTCAACACGGCCGGCAAGAATGACACATCTACAGGGAAAACAAACACTTTGAGCCCTGAAGATGATCTTAATAAAGATCGAAACGTTTGCACGATATAGAAAATGTTTTCCTAAAACCTACGTCATACCAGACCGCATCTCACGACCTCCAAATAATCATTAATAAAATATTTTAATCAAAGCCGAAATGATCGTAAATTTGCCCCATTTCTAATAAATTTACAGATTTTTTTCAGTATTATTTTGTTTTAATTTTTGTAGGAGCGATATCGAGATTTTTCAGTTTACGCAATGAATTTTTAAAAATAAACCGTGCATTTTTTATAATAATTAATAAAATATTTTAATCAAAACCGAAATGGTCGTAAATTTGGCCATTTATACTAAATTTGCAGATTTTTTCTCAGTATTATTTTATTTTAATTCTTTACGAGGGATATCGTGATTTTTCCGTTTACACAATGAATTTTTAAAATAAATAGTGCATTTTTTATAAAAATTAATCAAATATTTTAATCAAAACCGAAATGGTCGTAAATTTGTGCCATTTCTAATAAATTTACAGATTTTTTGTAATATTATTTTATTTTAATTTTTAGGAGGGATATCGTAATTTTTCCGTTTACACAATGAATTTTTTAAATAAATAGTGCATTTTTTATAATAGTTAATAAAATATTTTAATAAAAACCGAAATGGTAGTAAATTTGGCTTTTATAATAAATTTACAGATTTTTTCTCAGTATTATTTTATTTTAATTTTTTCGGAGGGATATCGTGATTTTTCAGTTTACACAATGAATTTTTAAAAATGAATGGGGCATTTTTATAATAATTAATAAAATATTTTAATCAAAACCGAAATGGTCGTAAATTTGGCCATTTATACTAAATTTACAGATTTTTTCTCAATTTATTTTATTTTAATTTTATATCGTAATTTTTCATTTTAGAAATAAATTTTTCAAAATAAATAGTGCATTTTTTATAACAATTAATAAAATATACTAATAAAAACCGAAATGGTCGTAAATTTGGCCTTTTATAATAAATTTACAGATTTTTTTCTCAGTATTATTATATTTTAATTTTTTCGGAGGGATATCGTGATTTTTCAGTTTACACAATGAATTTTTAAAAATAAATGGGGCATTTTTTATAATAATTAATCAAATATTTTAATCAAAACCGAAATGGTCGTAAATTTGTGCCATTTCTAATAAATTTACAGATTTTTTGTAATATTATTTTATTTTAATTTTTAGGAGGGATATCGTAATTTTTCCGTTTACACAATGAATTTTTAAAATAAATAGTGCATTTGTTATAATAATTAATAAAATATTTTAATCAAAACCGAAATGGTCGTAAATTTGGCCATTTATACTAAATTTACAGATTTTTTTTCAATATTATTTTATTTTAATTTTTTAGGAGGGATATCGTGATTTTTCATTTTAGACAATAAATTTTTAAAAATAAATGGTGCATTTTTTATAATAATTAATAAAATATTTTAATCAAAACCGAAATGATCGTGAATTTGTGCCATTTGGAACAACGCAGTGTTTATTTGCGTAATATAATATTCATTCTGTAGGTATTTTGTATTATAATATTTGAAATGTGTAGGCGTTTTTTCTTTCTTTTTTACCGTTGTACGCCGGATCAGAGCAGCGCTCCGTTGAATAAATGCAGGTAAGAACGCCGATGGTTGAAAGCTTTTACCGCATTTGCCCAGCTCCCACCGGCGCCCTTTCTTTCGACTCTTCAGAGAGTAAAATGCAATCTCATCCCAGTCGCAGAATAATAATGTCACGCAATTCAATTTACAAACACTAGCCGCCCGAGGGGAAATGGAGCTGCTTCACATCTCAGAAAGTGTTATCACATTGTGCTCAGATGAAGAACTGAAAATGCATAAATGAAACAGTGGTAAATAAACAAGAGATGGATCCAGATAAGGTCAAATCACACTACCTCATCTGGATCCATCTCTTCTTTATTTAAATCGTACCGGGTTGATATTATTACTTAATAATATGAAACAGAGTTAGTTTGCTGAAAATTGATAGACATATAAGCCCAACACTTAATAGGAATAAGGAATTTAACGATAATTCAAGTTTGGACGGGCAAAGTACAAGAGAGACTTTAACAAGCTAAACAGAGATTGATAAGGAGAACAAGATGACTTCTTAGCTGCCGTTAAGTACAGAAATGCCCTAGGGCATTTAACGGCAGTTGTAATGTTCACCATGTATCTTAGGATTGTGATTAACCAACTAAACTATGCAGAAATTGGCTCGGGATTAGTCGAGACACGTAGGCATTTATCGATTCGAATACTTTTCATCTTTAATAATTGAAACAACATAACTACACCATATCCATATGTTTTATTTTAATTTTATCGTTGATAGGTTATTTTAAAACTCTCTGTATAGACTACATTAATTATTTATTAGTAAACCATTTACTGGATTTTTGATTTTTCTTGATGCTCCTATGCCAATGCCTTTTAGGACGTAACACTTCGGCTAGAAAGAAAAACATTTTTGTGCAAAGGATTGCATATCCTCAGCATATGTAAAGTTTAAGGTTTTTAACTAATTTCAATTTTTTAAATCTTTATGTAAGGTATTGATTGAAATGAAAAATTCAGTGTCACCAGCGGGATTCGATCCCACGACCTTCGGCTAAATACGCCGCTGCTCTATCATTTCAGCTATCATGACTTTGATCCATTCGGACACCAACTTCATTTGTCGCCGAGAACCGAATCCTGATTACACGACATTTGAAAAATGGCAAAAAGGAGGGAAAATTAGAAAGGTAGATTGAGATGAAAAGTGGGTGTCCGAGAGGATCGAAATCACGAAAGCTCAAGTGGTAGATCGCGGCGTATTTAGCCGAAGGTCGTAGGTTCGAATCCCGCTCGTGACACTGACTTTTTTATCTCAACTAAAAACCTTAATTAATTGAAAGATATTAATTGGTCAAGCGGACCACGAAACTAGTGAATTATAAATGTTCTTGTTTGATTGGTAGTGTTAGAAAAAGGGTTGTTTCTATGACTTAAAAACTAAATATTTCTCTACCTTAAGGAAACTTTTTCCATTCCAATATTTTACTTGCCATATCCCAAGCATTTCATTGGGTATCCCTCAAATATCAACTCATTAGTTAGAAAGGATATTTCTACTAAGAATCTGGTTTTAGCTGCTATCCTGCTTTTTTACTAAGTTACTGTAACTATATTATAATATTTATGCGATTAATTGCATGTTTAATCCTCGATCCACTCGGACACTAACTTCCCATCTTAAACCCACCTTTTGAATTTTCTCTTCTTTTTGCCATTTATGTTTTTTCGTTTTTTTTCCTTCTACCCCTCCTTACTGTAATTTGTAGTTCGCTAAATGTGCGAAGGTAGCAGTAGTTTTTGATCATTTCAAGATGTCATCTAAGGAGACTGACGCCCATGCTGTTGCTGCATTAATTTTGTGAAATCGTGTAAAGTTTGGTCAAATTTTTCTCGAGTGTTTAGAAATTGTAGGATAATATTATTGTTTATTATGGTTTGAAAATTTTAAACATTCTCTTGTGTACATGTCCTCATCAAAACCCCCTATAAAAAAAATTCAATCACTGATCATGCATATTAATTTACTGGAATAACAGAAGAATGATGAGGTTTCAGCGTTAAGAAGTGTTGTCATTATGTTCTCCTAAGAATGTTTCAAACGGCAAATTCAGCATAAATAAAAATTACTTACTTAATACAATTTTTGATGCTTCAAATAATTGATTTTTGTTTTATTATTGATTGATTATTATTTATGTTTACTACAAAAGCATTTTATTTTAAAGTTAGACAGGTCACTTTGTTTATTAACACACTCGACATCCTAACATCCATTTCTTTTGAAAATTGCAAAGTCAAACCATGTTGTCTTAATATATAATATTTTTAAATATCAAAGTGTATGAGAAAACCGTCTTACTCCTAATCAAAATTTCTTCAGATTATGGTAGAACAGATTACTTTTATCACCAAATAAAGTGAAATAGAACTAAATCTGAATTTATTCCAGAAAAGGGATTGGGATAAAAAGTAAGCAAAAGTAACCTGTTACTGACATGTCATTTGTTCGGATTTGGATAATAACGGAGTTACGAGGGCTTCCATTTGTTTTTCGTTTTTCCGTTTTTACTTCCTCTCGGCAGAGGAAAAGATATCATTAATTTGTGTAAAAGCCGCCGGTGAAAAAAAAAAAAATAATAATAATAGCAAGGTCCAGAAGGGTACAATTTATTTTATTCTGCATTTATATTATTTTTTACGAGGTGGTTTTCTTCCTCCAAGTCCCTCTCATATATAATTCGTCTAAATAGAACAGTATTTGACATTTGTTTAAAAAAAATTATCATGTAAACAATAAATAAATATAAGTTCTGTTTAGATAGTATTTCAAGCCTTTACGTTTATGTCCAATCCATCCGTAAAAGACAACAAAAACCAATTATTGATTTATAGCTTTGGTGGACAGGACGTTCCAGAATCCCGTAATTAATAGCCATTGGAAATCTCATCCCAGGGCATAGTGCACCAATACGATCCTATCATCCAGTTATGGATTATTACACTGCGAATTTATGAAAAAAAATCAACATTGCTTAATCAACATCTATATCTAGAAAAAATGTTTCGCATTTCGTTCATTAGCGTGTTTAGACTTTTGTTTGCCAAACGACTGATTTTAAAATAAAACCATCCCGATGGCAACTCCTAACGAGCAAACCCGTTAACAAATTTACGCTGTTTAATAAATACAAACTTCGACAATTACAGCCATTGGTGGACGTTTCGAACGGCGATAAATCAGGGAATTATTTGTCAGTTTTGTTTGAATCTGTAATCCGGTTAGGGTAAAAAGCTAACTAACTAATATATAAAAGAGGATGTTTAATAGAATATTGGTGTATTTTTATTTGAGGAACAATAATTTAACATCTACTATATATTGCGATAATCAATAAAATCTGTTAATTCAAATTTTTTTCATAATTTTAAGTTAATTTGGTGGTAAAAATATTGTACATCCAGAATGATGGTATTTTTTAGCCAGGCATACGATTCATTTTTATGCCATATGTTTTAATTGTTAATGCTTTTCTGGCCACGTACCTGGTCCCTCTTAAGAGCTACAATGTTTTATTTTAATAAATAAACACTTCTTTACTGTTTTTGATTAAGAGAACTGTTTATTTATTATAAAAAAATATTGTATCTCTCTGGAGGGACGAGGGATGTGGCCCGAAATGTATTAGCAATTAAAATATATTGCATAGGAATAAATGGCGTGTTTGGTAAAAAATATCAAGATTTAAAATTATTATTGAAAAATCTAAGAGTTTTTTGATGTAGAAAAGTTGTATTGATTTCCCTGGACCTGAAATCCCATCACTGTGGTGCCTTAGAAAATCTTCTGATAAGATCGGATAGCCAAGGTTATAAATTCATTAGCATGTGAAATATCACATTAAAGCAAGTCAGTGAATGCATCCAAAATCTCGAAAACCTGGGGACACCAACATCCAGATGATACCTTGGGTGACACAAAGAAATTTTGGGTAACGCAAAAGCAGTCACACTGGCTCGAGGAGGATCTGCAAGACCATATAAAGCCCTGAACCTTTTCTTAAGATAGCAAAAACAAATAGTGAGTCCTCCATCACTTAATTGACCCAACAAATAAAAATAGGAAAAGTGGATAATCACCAGGGGTGCTAGACATTGTAAAGTTATGATAAAACGAACCTCACCAAGTCTGTCAAATCCATTGTTACAGTTAGAAAGAGCCAAACTCAGAGGAGTGATATGACTATTTGTCGTTCACTAACATTAGAGAAAACATCTTCATAACATGAGCATATTCAATAATAATCCCATTTGTCATAAGTTGCAATAAGCCAGAAGGCTGTAGTGCTTGGGGAATAAAACCACCACTTCTTGGTTATCCATCATGAGGATCATAGTCTTTATAAAAATCTAACCAAACAAATCTTTTTAAAAAAAATACACATCATAACAGATCCGGTACGATCTTGCCGTGTTAGCTGTAGTCTACTCTTAAGTTTGACAATGTTAAGTCGTGGAACTTATTTCGAGGTAAGCCGTTTTCACCTTGTTTTCACGGATCGATGAGGTTGTAACGTGCGCCCGGTATACCAAACCGGCGTCCACTTAGTTGTTACTGCTTCACACAGCAGGTCGTTGATGACACTCTCGTCAAAACGTTGGTTTTCTGAGTCCCCGGTCAAACGTCTTGAGGATAACTGAAAAAGCACACTGGCTCTTTTTTAAAATAAACTGTTATAAAATATTAATGACTGAAGACCACTGTTTTAGCCATTGTAAGTAGTGAAGAAACAATGATAACCATGTTGATCTAAAAATGTAAGAAATATTTGTTCTGTGTATAGGCGTTAAACTCACCTGAGGAAGGATTAAAATAAATCCGAAACGTTGTGGAAAAAACTGTTTTTTTTGAGATGACCTATTATTCCACCTTTAAGAAGGAAAAATCGTAAGTTAAATTGTTGAGGTTGAAATATAAGAAAACACCGATAACGGAAAGAGGAACGAATCACCGGACCTATTCCCCGCGATCAGGCCACCTGTGGCTAAAATAGTATAAAAACATGATTAAAGGAAATGCAGATGAGTCTGTCAGATCGTTAGAGAAGCTCTTAGAAATCAAGTGCATAATCGATGCGTGGCTCCAGCGTTGGGCAAAATCTAACTAATTCAATCATGATTAAGAATTTTGATTGAAGTTTAATCATGATTGAATTAGTCATGAATAAATTAATCATTATGTGTTTTAATCATAATTAATTCAATCATGATTAAACTTCAATCAAAATTCTTAATCATGATTGAATTAGTTTGATTTTGCCCAACTCTGGCTACAATGACCAACTTACCAAAATCCAACCGACTCCGGATAAAAATTTTGAGATGAGAGTCGTGCTCATGGCCAACCTTCAAAAATTGTTATCATAAACGAAAACCAAAGTTACATAATTATTCGACATGTCTATTTTATTGCAATCAAGACCCCTAGATGGTTATTTTCCAAATAATGAAGAAACCTCTCCTTTTAAGTGGAATAAATTTTAATTCAAAGAAATATTTTTTACATTGCTCGGTTATGTAAACATATTTACTTTTCAAAGCGTAGCTTGTTATAGGATTATTTTATTTTATTATTATTGTCATAATCATTATTTTTTGGCTTTTCATAACGATGGAGTTTTACATATAATTGGAAGATTGATTTTTGTTAAATAAGGTGTTGAAGGATTTTCGTTTTGATGAAATAAATTTCTGTTAGAAATTTTTTTTAAAGTGACGAAGTGTATTTTTCATTTTATGAGCACCCATTTGAACATGATTTATCGAAATTTAGTCATGACTAACTATATTGTGACTAAATTAGTCATGCCTCGTATTTAATTACTAGTCATGACTAATTTAGTCACCAATCACATATGGCGATTAATGACTAAATTAGTCAATTACTACCGATCATGACTAACAGTATGAGTGATCAATCATTAATCATTAGACATGACTAATTTTTGCCCAACACTGCGTGGCTCCCGGACGATTTAAAACTTAGAAGAACAACTACATGAAGTGAGAGGTTGCTTCAAGTGTCCTACTTTGCGTCTTGGCTCCATATAAGGGCCCTGTAGGAAGGATTGCCACCAGAAGAGAATAATGATCATTGCAGCAAATCATTGACTGCCTTGTTCTGATTTTTAGATTTACATATTTCTTTTTATAGGTATATACATTTATTGACATATAGTGTAATGCAGTTATTATTTTTTTTAAGGGCGTTTTAACGGCTAAAATCATTTCACGCCCTGATATCCAAACCGTAGGTTTGTTGTAATTTGTTTAAATGGAAAAATTGGGTTAGACATTTTTTATGATTTTACTCTTTCGTCAGTAAATATTTATAAACGTGAATATGTAGTACAAGATGGCGGAACATTGAGTACCCAATTGACATGCATGCGAAGTGGGCTGAAATGACTTCGTTGTCGATAGCCCCTGGAGCCTAACTTTGTCGGCGGAGCGGATAAGTCCGAAGTCTGACCCGGACTGCTAAAAGTGTAAATAGAAACCCCTCCCACTTGCCGCGGGTGTGTCAGAAACAAGTTCAATTCTGCACAAGTGCTATGTTTTTTAGATTATCTTTTGAATTAAATAAAATTTCTTATATGTTTATAATTCTTTTATTAAAAAATAATAACAAAAATAATTAAAAGGTAAATTTTATATTACGACATTCGTCAGGTATGAGCGTGTTTTATGCCGATGATAACTAAATAGTTATATAATTCTTATTATTTTTGCTCTAACCGATCTGTGAGCAATTTATCTGCGTCGATAACGCACAATAAATCTTCTGGTTAAGTGGGGTGTCACCGTCACTAGACTGTCTAGTCGGGGGGTCTATCAATTTAATTCCCACATCAAGCACTATTAGAAATAAATTAATTTAAAAAGTAAAATTCTATGCACATTTATATTATTTATATTTGTACTTGATTCTCCGTTGTTTCTTGCTTCATTACCCTGATATTTATAAAAATCAATAGTAATAAAATTCATATAAAATTATATTAATAATTATAAGTACATAATGTTTTACAAATATAATAACATTTGGTAAACTATTTTTTTCAACTATTATATATGTAAGATTTTTAAGACATTTTTGTCCTCAGCCTTATCAGTTTTCTCATGCGGAATGCATTTGCACATTTTGTTTATAATCATTTTATTTATTTACTAAATTTTTGTTCAGGCTACTTCCATTTAACTTAGCTTTACGTTATCGCTTGAAATAATTTCTGTTACATTTTTTTCCATTATTCTTCGTCTCTACATAAAGTAAGCATCAAAATTAGAAGAATTTAATCATTTCCCTGATGGTTATAACTAAATAGAAAAACATAACTGATAATACTTATAATGAAATAATTTAAACAATGGTAAATTAAGCTTTGAAATGATATCTCCACTAAAGTGTATCACAATTTTCTGTAACTAAAAAATTACCATTAAAAAAACAAGAAGGAATGTAATTAAAATTCAAAGATTATTCGGAGATAGTGAGATGCGATCTGGTGTGAGGTAGGTTTTAGAAAAACGCTTTCTTCATCATGCCAACGTTTCGATCTTTATTGAAATCATCTTCAGGGCCTGGAATTTATAAACATTGTTTAAACTTTACAAATATATGTAGGATGTGGAAAAAAAAATTTATACAATGCAGCAAAATTTTAGATTAAAAATATATATATCACTTTATACAATGCTAGAAAAGTATAGGTAAAAAAAAAGAATTTATACAATGCTAGAAAATTTTAGGTAAAAAAATGAACTTATACAATGCTAGAAAATTTTAGGTAAAAAAATGAATTTATACAATGCTAGAAAATTTTAGGTAAAAAAAAGAATTTATACAATGCTAGAAAATTTTAGAATAAAAAAAATTAATTTATACAATGGTAGAAAATTTTAGATTAAAAAAAATAGATTTATACAATGCTAGAAATTCTTAGGTAAAAAAATGAATTTATACAATGCTAGAAATTGTAGGTAAAAAAATGAATTTATACAATGCTAGAAAATTTTAGAATAAAAAAAATTAATTTGTACAATGGTAGAAAATTTTAGATTAAAAAAATAGATTTATTCAATGCTAGAAATTCTTAGGTAAAAAATGAATTTATACTATGCTAGCAAATTTAGGTAAAAAAATGAATTTATACAATGCTAGAAAATTTTAGGTAAAAAAAGAATTTATACAATGCTAGAAAATTTTAGAATAAAAAAAATTAATTTATACAATGGTAGAAAATTTTAGATTAAAAAAATAGATTTATTCAATGCTAGAAATTCTTAGGTAAAAAATGCATTTATACAATGCTAGAAATTTTAGATTCAATCAAAGTATTTGTACTCAAAGTGTTTGTTTTCCTTGTAGATGTGCCATTCTTGTCTGTCGTGTTGAGATTGCCAGTGAGATATTGCTGTTTTATGTTTACGTACGTTGGATTTTGAAGAGGTGGTGGAGGAAGTCAGGATAGAAAGACTTTTTACATGAGGAGTCGGATTCTTTGAGGGGAAAGCAGCCGACAGTGGAACTTGGATCGTTTCCGATAAAGAAAAGTCCAAAACATTTGCGAAACATCTCTCCGAGGTATTCAAACCTCATAACATAATGAATACTGAACACGATAAATTTATATCAGATTCACTTGTGACACCTATGCCCCTAGATCTGCCACCTAAACCAATAACTCCAAAACAAGTATCACAAGAAATACGACAGCTTCCTACAAAAAAATCACCTGGTCATGATTTGATAACAGCTGAAGTTCTTCAAGAACTTCCCAAAAAAGCAGTCGTCTTTTTGACTTCTTTATTTAACGCAATTTTGAGGACTACACACTTCCCCATACAATGGAAACTTTCTTACATTAAAATGATCCCAAAGCCCCATAAAAATTTAAGCTCCCCATCATCTTATCGTCCTATTAGTTTGTTACCCGTTCCTTCTAAATTATTCGAAAAATTAATTTACAAAAGAATTATCTCTATTGCTACTTCGAACAACATCTTACCAGACCATCAATTTGGCTTTCGAACCATCACTCCACCACTAATCAACTTCACAGAGTGACTGATTTCATTACTTCATGTCTCGAGCAGAAACTGTACGCGACTGGAGGGTTTCTAGATGTTTCTCAGGCCTTCGACAAAGTATGGCATGAGGGATTATTATACAAATTAAAATTATTTTTACCCCAGGTCTATTATCTGATTATACAATCATACCTTAAAGAGAGATTTTTTGCAGTACACCAGGATACGGAGACTTCTGGGATGGAAGAAGTGCATGCAGGTGTGCCACAAGGGTCAATACTCGCTCCGCTGTTGTACACAATTTTTACTTCTGATATGCCCACAAATGAGAATACACTCACCGCCACATACGCAGATGACACCGCCATATTAACAATCCATCTCTCTTCTACACAAGCTTCACTCATGTTCCAAAACCACATATCAACAATTGAAAAATGGAGCAATCTTGGAAAATAAAGTTTAATCCTTCAAAGTCACAACACATCACCTTTACACTCCGTCGTGAGACTTGTCCTTGCATATGCTTATACAATGAACCTGTTCCTCAATCAAAGTTAACTATTTAGGACTTACATTTGATAGAAGACTAACTTGGAATCCACATACACTTATAAAAAAACAGACACTGAACAAACGATTTAAAATTCTTCATTACCTACTCAACCGACAATCAAATTACCATTAAAATCAAAACTTTCGACATACACATACTTACTCAAACCTATTTGGATGTACGGGTGCCAAGTATATGGATCCGCGAAGTATTCCAATATTCAAAGATTACAAAGTTTTCAATCCAAAATTGTAAGACTAATTGTTTCTGCCCCTTTTTATGTAAACAATAATACACTTCACAGAGATCTTCAAATCCCAACAGTTTTTTCATCCATCAAAACATATTACAGACGTTTTCATAGTAAATTACAAAATCACACCAACACACAAATACGATTACTCCATTCACCACAATTACCACGTAAACGTCTGAAAAGAATATGGATAAGAGACCTTTTAAATGATTAATATCATTTCATTAATCCAGAGCGGCTGCCAATGAGTAGCTTTCTCTATAACGCCCATAATGCCAAACACATAATCTGAAATCCAATCTGCTGGTTGTATATAATACATGTACAGTTGTAGATATAAATAAATGAAGTCAAAAAAAAATTCTGAAAAATCTGAATACAGGAATATTTTTTGTTTTCGTATCCCAATATTATTTGGCAGGTCAATGTCTACTCCACTGAGTAAACAAATTACAAGAAATTCTACACCATTGACTGTCGCTGCTGCAATTCCTTTCGCTGGGTTTTCTTTGTATCCCAGGTTATGACTTCATCGAGCGGTCGCTTCGCATCCGAAGATGACATGGATGGCTATTTCTTCCTCCTCATTGCAAAATCTACAAATGGGATCTACATTATATATGCCCATATTAGGTTGATGTTTTCGCAGACTGGCTCGTAAATATTCCTATCACTTCTCTGAGTTTGGCCCTCTCTCACTGTAGCAGTGAGTATGCCAGTTTGGATGAGGATACTTTTAACGTAAGTTTACTGCATATACATCTAGGGTTTATCCATTTATCTATATCCTTTTGTATTTTTTTATCCACTCTGAGATGGAGGATTCTATGTTTGTTTTTGTCATATCAAGTAAGTTTCGGGTTTATATATGGTATTGGAGTCCTCCTCTGGGCAAGCGAGGGTTGCTATAATCTATGTTGACTATGCCTATCGCTCATAGAATTTATCCGCTTTTGTCTTTTTTGGATCGGTTCTTTGATGAAGGATTCTGTATTCTTGACGTCTTGGCCTTTCTTAGTTTTCTAGAGAGCTGTACTGCAAAATCGTAGTTTTTTCTAAACCAGCTCTCTTATGGCTCTCCTTAATCTACGAGGCAACCGTTCTAATGCCAAAAGTCTAATAGATTTAAAACTAATTTCAACCGTGATGATAGTTGGGGGTAGTTCATTAAATGGAAATTTTTGTTCTTTTAATTTCAGTTCAACATTGGATATCGTTTCTGGATCTCAAATTAAATAGCCCAGATTTCTGAGGGCAATAGAAACCTAGGCGCAACAATAAGTGAAAAATGCTTAATTTTGCCCTCCATAGACAAATCCATACTTAATGAGATTTTCTTTAACTTTTTCTAGGACTTGATTACTCCTTTTAATAACATGATTAGTATCTTTATTAAATTATTTTATTAATTATTATAAAAAATGTACTATTTATTTTAAAAAATTCATTATGTAAACTGAAAAGTCACGATATCCCTCCTAACAAATCAAAATAAAATAATGCTGAGAAAAACTCTGTAAATTTAGTATAAATGGCTAAATTTACGACCATTTCGGTTTTGATTAAAATATTTTATTAATTATTATAAAAATGCACTATTTATTTTAAAAATTCAATGTGTAAACGGAAAAATTACGATATCCCTCCTAAAAATTAAAACAAAATAATACTGAAAAAAAAAATTATAAATTTATTAGAATTGGCACAAATTTACGATCATTTCGGTTTTGATTAAAATATTTGATTAATTATTATAAAAAATGCACGATTTATTTTGAAAAATTCATTGCGTAAACTGAAAAATCTCGATATCGCTCCTACAAAAATTAAAACAAAATAATACTGAGAAAAAATCTGTAAATTTATTAGAAATGTCGCAAATTTATGATCATTTCGGTTTTGATTAAAATATTTTATTAATGATTATTTGGAGGTCGTGAGATGCGGTCTGGTTTGACGTAGGTTTTAGAAAAAAATTTCTTTATCTTGCCAACGTTTCGATCTTTATCGAGACTATCTTCAGGGCCTGGGATTTATAAACGTTGTTTAAATTTTACAAATACATGCGGGCTGTGATATTTGTAAAATTTAAACAATGCTTATAAATCCCAGGCCCTGAAGATTATGTCGATAAAGATCGAAACGTTGGCACGATAAAGAACATGTTTTTCTAAAACCTACGCCATCTCACCAAAATCCGAATAATCATTGTCTAAACACCACACACATCTTTATTAAAATTTTGATTGAAATTGAAAGGTGTTCCTAGGCAAACATAAATATTCTAGTGCTTTGCCTTTCCGATAATATAGGTTTTTAACTTTTCTGCATTTAAGGGATTGGCGGAATACTTCAACTTTGGTTTTCTTAATATTGATTATCAACTACTTCTCCGTGCAGTATTCCATCCAAAATTAGTGCGGTTTTTTGTTGAAGAGTATGCTTAAATCTGCCGGTTTTTTATGATTATTTGTTTGCCTTGAAGTTCTACAAATAAATGACTTATTTTAATATAAAAATAATTAGTACAGTTAAGTACTTGTTTTTCAAAGAATGTTTTTTAATTTATTCAAAAATATTTTTTTATATTTCAACCAGATCTCTTGACAAAAGAAGCAGATCATTAATCATAAAGCAGCGAAAAGATAGAATCTTCTCGGAATCAGAGTGCAGGGATTTTCAAATAAGATTCGTTGGAAATGGAGGAAAACATCGGATTGGGAGAGCAATTGTTTTCCCGAAGCGCGTGGTCATCACTGCTGTCAGCGGTGACATATGAACTGAGGATGTTTGCCAACCGTTTCGTATCATGACCATTAGCGGCCGTTCCTACAAACACCAATGTAAGTCCCGCGTTATAAATGTTTACTTCCGTTGGCAGTTTCCAGCATTACTGTTTTCAGTAATTTATGCCGGCTATGTCATTACATTCAGATGAATTTCGTCCTTCAAGAAAAATCAATTTATATACAAGTATCCAAAAAAGGAAAATTTTAATATACAAAAAATATTTATGAAAATATATTCTAGAGTCGGGTGTATGAATTGAACGGCTAAATGATAAATTTTTGTAATACAGGAAAAAAAGAATAAGAAGTTAGACAGGATGAAATAGGGATAGAGCGTAATGGCCCTTCTACGATCTCAATTCGTTCCGACTCTTTTTCCTTATCATCCTTCCGACTCTCCTGTTTTCTGCTTTGTTCCTGGAAAGATTCCTTATTTCGTCTGACAGAAAGCCGAGGGAGAGTGTGAGATAGTTCTTAAAATAATTTTGGGAATATTATTCTCACGTCCCCCCAATCTCTCCATCACATTGCTGGTTTATTTCCTTCACCCTCCCCTACCGTCCTCATAATATTACGGATATTAAAGATTATAAATTTATATTTAGTTATTCGAATAAAATGAATACCTATCGAAATTTTAATAATTAACAAACCTGTAAAATAAATGATGATAAATTTTTCATTGAAGAAATACAAAACACAACTACATTAATGAATCATAGTTATGTTTTGTAGTTTAATACTTAAAACAATTCAAATTTTAAAATGTAATAAATGATTTAATTTCAAGAAATGTTTTGTTACAAAAAAGTAATTTGAGTTTTTTCTATATTGTGAACAAGGAAATATTGAATTTTTTTCAATTAATTAATCTTTAATTAAGGTTTTGGTTGAAACAAAAAAGTCAGTGTCACGAGGGGGATTCGAACCCACGATCTGCGGCTAAATACACCGCTGTTCTCTTCGGTTGAGGTGGGAAGTTGGTGTCCGAGTGGATCGAAGTCACGATAGCTCAAGTGGTAGTGTAGCGGCGTATCTAGCCGAAGATCGTGGGTTCGAATCCCGCTCGTGACACAGACATTCTTATCTCAACCAAAACCTTAATTAAAGATTAATTAATTGAAAAGAATTTATTTGAATAATCGGATCACAAAACCTAATAGATATAATAATGCATTTTGTTAAACCTGTTATAATTGTGTAATAAATTCACTAATTTCGTGGTCCGCTTGACCAATTAATATTTTACAATTAATTAAGGTGAGATAAAAAAGTTAGTGTTAGTGTTAAGTTAACTTAATGTCCGAGTGGATCGAGTTCACGGTAGCTCAAGTGGTAGAGCAGGCGTATCTAGCCGAAGATCGTGGGTTCGAATCCCACTCGTTCCATTGACTTTTTACCTAATTAATTGATTAATAAATTGTAATACACACGTTGTGTAAACGATGATGACCCCTATTTCTCAAAATCAAGAATAAGAAAAACAAAATTGTAATTATTAACTTCTTTAATTTTTGAAAAAGAAATTGAATACGTAATAAATTCTGTAATTTTCATATAGGGTATTTAAGACCCCGAGTAACGTAGGTATCGCTAATCTGGTGTACCAAAGCTCAACAAAAACAACCTACTCGTACAAAGTGTACAAACCTATGTATCACAAGGGCAATGAAAACAACCCGCTTAATTGGGTAATAATTGGACTAGAAACTCTGTTAAACGTACCTCGATAGGAGATATTTATACAAGGAGAAGCGGGGAAATAGTCATTTAGGCTCCAGAAATATCAAACTGGGTGGGAACTAAACACATCGGCTACACAACAATAATCAATAGTCAGACACTCTTTCTTAGAAATGGCGACTGACCACATAATCCGGCAAAAACTCTTTACAACATCCTACAGTGTCAACATACTACAAAGGAGAAGAAAAATTCAAGAGGATATCAGATACAACGGAAGATGGCTCCAAAACAAATGGACGAACTGGATCAGGAATTTTCTGTCCAAGTTCAAGATATGATCAATCAAACTCATTAAAATCCCCCGGACACAGGCAATCGAAGGAGTTTCTGAAGGAAATCAAACCAAAAGAAACGAAATGGTTACTCTCTAACTCTAGGAGGGGAATAAGGAGGCTGATAGGTATCCTAACGGGCCATTGCCCCTTGAGAAGACACCTCTTCATAATGGGTATTCTACCAGACCCCTTTTGCCGCTTCTGTGAAACAAAGGAAGAAACGGCTCGACACTACCTTGCAGAATGCGATAGGTATGCTAGGGAAAGATTTGAAACTTTCGAAGGAGAGGACATACCAAAACACTCCCCAAGATAAAATGGTCCAAAATCTTTGGGTTTGTGAATAGGTCCAAAAGGTTTATGCAGGACTCGTGAGCCGACCAGGTCCCGGACCTTTTAGGGATGGGGTACGGGCCACCTAGGCTTTTAACCCCTCGGGTCCTGGTCACCCGCCCTGCGTAATATATATATATATATATATATATATATATATATATATAAACTCATTAAAAACCTTATCTTTTACACTGAAATACATGCCATCAATGCCTTAGAAAATCTTAAAAGACTGGTAAAAAAATTATCTCGAAATATGACAAGTAAATGCATCCTAAATAAATGGAGTCTGGAAGGAGTACAATAAGGTAAAAAGCTGCAGTACATAGAGAACTCCTCTACTTCTTGCTATCCATAAAAAAAATATACAAAATCCAAATCCAGGGAAAACGCAACAATCCAAAAATACGAAAAAGCAGAAACATTGCCCAGAGGAGGACTGCAAGACCATATATAAGCCCGAATCTAACTTGATATGACAAAAATAAACATAGAATCCTCCATCTCAGAATGGATAAAAAAAAGAAAAAAGGAGAAATGGATAAACCCTAGAGGTATATGTAATAAGCTTATGTTAAAAGAACTCTCATCAAAACTGGCATACTCATTGCTACAGTTAAAGAGGGCTACAAAGAAGGAATAGGGCTATTTACTGGTCACTGCCATCAGAGAAAACATGTATATAAGATGGGTGTATTCAATGATGACTGCATTTGTAGGCGATGCAATGAGGAGGAAGAAACAGCCACTCACATAAACTAATGCAGGGAAAGGAATTGTAGCACTCAATGGCCTAGTAATTCTTAATGGAAGGTTCGAGTCAATTAAAATGAACTAAGGTACTAAGAAAAGTACAATAAACCAGAAGGCTACAGTGCTAGGACATAAAACACTTCCTAGATTCCCGTCAATATGTCTTCATTATTGATGCAGGATTGTAATTATGTAAAATACATATCAAATTCCAAAACCAAACTCAGCATAGGTACATAGGATTTTGATTTTTACAACTCAAAATTAGACTATCTTCCTAACACTTACTAATAAAATTAATTAATTTGCTGACAGTATTATTATAGTGAAATTTCTTGTTGAGGTCAACAGTTTGGCCATTTAAAACTCACCACTTTAAATGGCAGAATTTTGAAACTCCTGTGATAAAAAACAATAAGGACCTTGATTTTTAATTTAATTAAATTAAGTGTTTAATATATTCCATTATACACAGACCTGGATAGATTTTCAAGTTGTGCAAGAGTTCCAGAAGAATGTGGAATATTACAAAAACATTTTAGTCTCCTTATTTTAGCTGGTTGAATTTATCAAATTGATTTTAGAATTTAGCCATTGTTGCCTATGTTGTAGTGTGGGCACAAAAAATTGATCATTCATTCAGACGGCTCTAAAACATAAAGGAACCGGATCAATAATTTTTGTTCAAGCCCAGGACATGAGCAATCAAATATATTGAGGACCTTTTCAATTACCTTGTACTCTTTAAAAGAAGGATGAATCGAAGGAACTAGGAATATATTAAAAAAAGCCAGAAGGCTCTACTGCCTAGAGAACATAAACCCTTCATTATTTGGTTTTCTTTTATCATCTTCACCTTATAGGGTATTACCGAAATCCTATTTAACTTTTTAATTTCATACATATTTTTTGCGTTTGTTAACTAGATTTGTTTCTACGAAAATTAAAACAGGATTAGCTGAAAATTGCCTTGAGGATGTCAATAAATTTGATGAAACGACGACGCTTAAAAACGTAGTTTTTCTTTTCTTTTACATTCCTTTATTACATTTGGAGGACGGCACCAAAACCGATAAGGGTACGGGAGCTGGAGTCTTCATAATGCACCCTAAGACCGAACTGACGTGGTAAACATCCTACAGCTTTCCAATCTGGAATGCGCCAGGGAAATTAGAAAGCTAGGAATACTTTACCGTAAGATAATAGCCGATTTCTCTGACAGTCATTCAGCACTTAAGGTCCTATCGTCATGCGAAGGAGAAGGCAAAGAATGTTTGGAAATGCATGAAGGCCCAGACAGAAGCCAGTTACACTGGCATTGGTCCCTGGGCACTCGGGACATAGAGGCACCGAAAAGGTTGACGTGTGGCCGACTGGACTATCTGGGTCCTGAACTCTACTGTGGCTTAGCATTCTGCTACAAAAGAGGATAGTTTTAAAATGGAACCTTAATGATTCCAAAACCTGGTGGAACAATACTACAGGTATGAGGCACGCGAAGAAATTCATAGAAAGACCATCTGCAAAAATTAAAAAAGAATTACTAGAAGGCACCCTCAACCGAACTAGGTTTCTTGTTAGACTCCTGAAAGGTCATTACCTCTTAAGAAAGCACGTACTCCGGATAGGAGTACAAGAAGGAAGAGTAGGAAGAAACACTGTGCAGATATTGCCAGGAAGAGAAGGAGACCGCAGAACACATTGTATGTTTCTGGGAAGGTCTATGTAGATGCAGGTTCTTGCAACTAAGACAACAAAAACCGCAAGCAAGTTCTACACTAATGAGCCGCTGGTAAAGCTATGGAGGCTGATTAACAACCTGAAGCTGGCAGTGAGTTATAAAAAACAGGGAAGCACAAGTGATCTATTCAGTTCGAGGTGCATTAGGCCTTGTATATAAGAGGGAAGTTTATGGGCCGACAAACAGCTGAAGTCTTCGCCGGCTCTCTGCGTGTTTTCCTTCTTTTTCTTTTCTTTCGCGCATATTTTGTTTTAAACTGCAGCCATTTGAGCGTCTCGATCTGGTTACTGACTCTCTGATTTCAGATATATACTACGTTGATATTCTAGAATGCTAGTCTCTCGTTTGTACCTCAGGTTGTCAAATACATATATATACATCACCACAAACATAGATGTCTGCTCACATTCACTCCCCCAGAGTACTCGATATTCCTCGAGGCGGGGTTATAAGCAACCCCTTCCTTTCACGCTAATAAATTACTTTTACTCTCCAGACGTCATACATTCACCCCCAGAGTACTTGAGTACCCCAGAGTATTCTTAGGCCTTGTAGCCACCACTTTTATCCCTATCTATATCTACCTGACCGAGAATCGCAATGTTCAAACGAATTTAATCATAACAATGATCTATTGTACCATGTACCTGACTTGAGAACAGTTTTTGTTTTTAATTAACAAAAATTTGCTACATATTGTATATAAATCGAATTGTCTTTTTGTTTTTTGACAGACGTACAATTTGGACGCCCAGATCGGCGAGTCGTCGGCTTGTGCGACAGCCCTCCTTTGCGGTGTGAAAGCCAATTTCGAGACTGTCGGCCTGGACGTGAACGGCCGCTTCGGCAACTGCGCCTCCAGCCTCAAGTCGCGGGTGGACTCCCTCATCGCTTGGGCCCAGCAGGAAGGTAATCCTCCGTCCCAGTCGATTAACTCCCGCCTCAATAACCGTAAATCTAATCCGATCCGGAGCCCGGCTCCGACCTGCCTCTGTAAAAAATTAAATTCCACCAAATTAATGAATTCCTGGTACGACGATGGAGAAGGGTGGAATAAAATTGTTTTACAGGAGGCATTATTTATTTTTATATCGTTCTCCCTTCGGGAAAATTTTATACAATAGCTGTTTTTTATTTGTACCATTAGCATATCGATGGAAAACAATTTTTCTTAAGGAAGCATGAACTTTTTTATAGTATGCCTTAAATCCGACCCATCCTGATATCAAAGTCTATTGGCTTGTGCTATAAAAATAAATATAAAATTATAATCCTTTTAGAGAAATATTGTAATACGACTAAAAGAGCTTTCTTTCTAACATTTTTTATCTTATTCAGTGTATATAATAAGATTGATTCCGTAATTATCTAAACGTCGATTTACTTTGAAATAACGCTTGCATTTATTTAATTTGTCTTTTTCTCCTGTTGAATTTACTAAATTCTTAACAAATGTGACTTGTTAGTTGCCCCCTGTGCGGCGGGACTTGAATGTGAATCATATGTTAGAAGAATATTGTGTGAAAGATCTGTGTGTAGAAGAATGTGAACGACAAGCGCCGCGCAGGATTCTGTGAGGGCCTACTCAACGATAGATCGAAAATATTAAAGCACAACAGTGATTATAAAGATAAACTCCTTGAATATCCAATATCGATAAACTCATATGGTTATATATAACCTCTCGCACGTGGATAAAATGTGACATCTTGTTATGTATAGTGTGAACTGTCTTTGGCGAAATATAAAGTACCCCATCGACCTGTCAGACTAGTTAGAACTAGTTGTTAGTTCAATGAATATCTGTTGTACGAGACATCGGCGTAATATCAATATTCCGATGTTTTCCCAATTTTTATGTCCATCCGCTTTGAAATAACTATAAGAACTATATAACTGTAAGAAAGTATTTATTTGCATGAAAGGTTAAGGGTGAACGGACGGATGTGTGGCGGAATATACGATACCCCACTAATTTTGTTAAACCCAAAATTATTTCGGGTCAGAGCAAAATAATCCTGGTAGCTCGTCGTGAGTGGGGGGGGGGGGTAAGAATGGAGGGACAATTTACAAAATAATAAAAAAGAAATATTAAAGACCAAAGAAATATTGGTGAGTTGGGGCGCCACCCCATGTTATGCCTCCAGAGTAATGGGGAACTCCTCCAACTAAAAGTATATTCTTGTTTATACTCTAAATAAATTTGATAAAAATAAATAAATGTATGAGAGGAAAGTAGTACAATATTTTCTATTAAAAAATATGATTTACTTTATTCCATGGCGGTCACTCCAGGCAAGGCCACTAGGCTTGGGCCTGGTATAAAGCCAGCCTAAAGCCAGAAATACACTTACCCGATGCTACGCCATGCGACGCAACCCGACGCTCTGCGATCCCCACTGTCCAGATTTTCGTCGGGTCGCATCGAGTACAGTCGAAGACAAAAGAACGGGTGACTCATATTTTTATTCAAACTACATGTATTATTGTCGTTATATTAATTACAACATACTTATTTTAATATAAACCAAATTAACTGTGATTAAAAATTAATTAGTTTTTATTTAAAAAATTAATTTTAATGATTTGGTAGAAAATTAATCAATTCACCGGAATAGGATTTTTTGATATAATGAATGTAACTAACAATTTATTGGCGTAATATACTAAAATTGGAACATTTTACACGGTTTTGCTCATAAAATTTAATTAACAATTTATTTCATAGTTTTGCTCGTAAAGTTACACCATTTTTTAATGCCGGGTAGCATCAGAACAGGACACTCATATTTTTGTAGTTTATTTCAAACTAAGTACAGTAATTTTGTCGTTATATTAATTACAACATGTTATTTTAATGTAAACCAAATTAAACGAGATGAAAAATGCAAAGGTTTTTTTAAACATTGTTTAATTATGATGATTAGGAGTAACTTTATTTAAAATAATTAAGTTTAACAAACAATTTATTAGATGGTTGTGCTCATAAAATTTAACTAACAATTTATTACAAGGTTTTGCTCAAAATAGTGCATTAAGAACAAAAGATGCGTTGCGATTGTGATAGTGATTATTGTGATAAACGCTGTGGACTGTACGCGACGTGTGCTTCCAAAACGTGGCAAGGCGTCGGGTAGCATCGGGTGTGTTCCTGGCTTAACACCGCGGTTCCTGATCAGCAACTAAACTTCTCCTTATCGCATTCGAGTTCCCTCTGCTTAAATGATTATTTATGTATTTACGAGGTTCCTGGCCATGCAAAATAATGAAGCCAAAAAAAAAATGTAGGTTAATAAGGAGGGAGAGAAAAAAAATAAATAAAAATCCACTTAACAAGGGGGGAGGGGATTTATTATTCTTAAACAGAGTAAAATTAAAATAGGTACTTTGTTTCCTTAATCAGCTATAAAATAAACTATAAACCAGATCTGGACTAACTTAAAAAAAATTAAAACATAATAACCTAAATTAACAATAATAAATCATTAAAATTAAAACAAACAAAAATTCCTCAATTCAAACCAACATTTTTACTTGGGAATCGTTCATCCAGCCACAACCATCCGCCGAGTCCTGCTGGGTTCCAGTCCTGCCGAAATCCGCTCCAAAAAAAAGATAAAATCTCCGGAGAGTCGGGGCCGCCTCTATATCCTTTCAGGAAGCCACGAACGGACTGTCCTCGCTCGTCGCCGTGGTCTGGTGAGGAAGACGCCCGGTGGAAATTCCAAAAATGGAAAAAACCACGAAGAAAAATCCGGACGAGCTGTTTTCCGGAGAATCTCTATCAGTTGCCCACTCGTAGGTGTTTACCGCACTGTTCTCCTCGGCGACCTCTGGCTCGGTCCAAGCGATCGCGTTATCGCTTAATCCCTGGCACTAAATACACACTCTTAATAATAAACGTAATAATAACACTCATTGTCGATTTCACCAATTTCTTACGTACACTGGTTTTTTAATTAATAAAAATTTATCCATCTTATAACTAGGTTACATACCTCCTTACAAGAAAAGGAAGCTAATCGAGGCAAGAAAATAAAAATTTGATTTTGGGGCAAAAAAACCACTTTCCTCTCTTACAATAATGATATTATAAAAACCTAATTTTTTTTGTCACAATTTGTTTCAACTAGATAATTCAATTAATAAAGTGAATGAGTGTGGTATGATAGGAGCGCAAGGCATCAGCGTAATGTCAATACCTGGGTGCCAACACATTTTTTAATTTTACATACGGTTTGAAAGGCCCTACCTGTAAGAATGTATTTATTTGCATGAGAGTTCCTACTCACTAAGTTGTTTTCAACGACCGGATTTCGAGCTCATAGATCTTCATCAGATAGAAGGAGTTCTACAACGACGTCTCTCTACATGGATTACAAGACTGAACCCCCCAACACGATGTTGCCCAATCCCGGCCAACACGATGTTCCAATGAGAAGATGGTTTTTAGTTGCCGTTTAAAAGGATTTCTATTTATTTACTTGAGTGTTTAGTTTGGATGGACGGATCTGTGGTGGAATATAGAGTACCGCTGTCAAACTGGTTAGTTTAAGTATAGAATAGGTTTTCTTACCCATTGTGTGCGTGCTGGTATAATATTGATTGAATCAGGGCTCTTTACCACGTGTGAGAGGAGACGTTTATTAAAAGAGAAGTTACAAGTTCGATGTATCCGTCACTTCAGCGGAACGAAAATCGCTTATGTACGGGATACTGAGCAATTACAAAGATGGAAAAGACAAAAATGAGAGTAGCGCGGGCTATGAGCGTAGATGTTTGCCGGAAAAAAATGTGACAATTCGAATAATATAAATTACCGCCCAACATCCATTCTACGCTCAATTGGTGAATTAGTCCAATCCGTTTTTTTAACCCCTTTCTACTCAACTTATAATTTCTGATGAACAACACGGCTTTCTAAAGGGAGGCAAGAATAATCTAATCCATAATATGGGGAAAACCCTCCATGTTGGTACACTGTACTCGTATACCAGTTTGTCTTAAAATTTACAAACATCTCAATGAATGACGTTGAATAGTTATAACTAAAAAAAATTCATTCTTCCAAATTAAAAATTTCTTTCTTTAAACTAAGCAATATTTGACGCAGCATTTGACACATCTGATTAATGATTAATGATTTTAAAAATTGATTATTAAAATGAATTCATCACATTCCGAGAGAAATGTATCTTCATATATACAGTTAATATATAGTTTGTACACAAAATGACAAAATTTATGACCTTGTCGCAATTGGTGAGTGCCACATTATAATGTAATTAGGACCACTTCGATATACTGAGTGATACCAACATCCTTTTGGCCCTAAATCTACCAAAAGTATGTTAATGCTTAACGTTAAAAGCAACGTTAGAAATCTTTAATTCGCATGATCACAATTTTACATAGTGGTATAATCGACTCGTTCTCTAGCATTCTGCGTCATATCGTACTTCTTTCCATTTTCTCTTTCTTTTTACTAAGTACAAATACAGTTGTTTTTTATTTATTTATTTAATTTTTTAATTTATTGACTTTTCATTCTCTCTCTCCCTCTCTCTCTCTCTCTCTCTCTCTCACACACACACTCTCTCTCTCCCTCTCTCTCTTTCACTCTCTCTCTCTTACTCTCTCTCACTCTCTCTCTTTCTCTCTCTCTGTCTTACTCTCTCTCTCTCTTACTCTCTCTCTCTCTATCTCTATCTATGTCATCTCTATCTATCTATCTACCTTTCTCTCTATCAATCTATCTCTCACTCTCTCTCTTATCTTTCTTCATAACTTCTCTCTCTCTCCCTCACTCTCTCTCTCTCTCTCTCTCTCTCTCTCTCTCTCTCTCTCTATCTATCTACCTTTCTATCTATCTATCTATATCTCACTCTCTCTCTTATCTTTCTTCATAATTTCTCTCTCTCTATCTCTTTCTCTCTCTCTATCTATCTATCTTTCTCTCTATCTCTATCTATCGCTCTCTTTCTCTCTCCTTCTTCAAATATTTTCTTTCTTTCTCTCTACCTATCTTTCTATCTATCTCTCCCTCTGATCTCTCTTGATATCTTCTTTTTATTTCTCTTTCGCTCTAACTACCTACCTATCTATCTATGTAACTATCTATCTCTCACTCTGTAGCTTATCTCTCTTCACATCTTCTCTCTCTTTCTCTTTCTTTCTTGCTCTCTCTCGTTCCTTCTCTATATCTCTTTCTTTCTTTCTAGATAGATCTATGTCACTCCCTTTTTCTGACTCTATCACTCTCACTCTCTTTCTCTCTCTCTCTCTCTCTCTCTCTCTCTCTCTCTCTCTCTCTCTCTCACTCTACCTATCTATCCATCTCTCGCTCCGTACTTCTCATTTTTCCTCTAACTACTTTTTTTTTCTCTCGCTCTCGTTCTGCTTTATTGTTAACTTATTTTGATCTAGTCTTTTCCCTCTTTCTAAGTAAAAATACAATCTCTGTTTACTTCTTTTCAATCTCTCTTTCTTCTTCTTTTATTTTATTTATTTGTATTTATATACTTTTCTTATCTTTTTCTTCCACTCCCTTTCTCTTTCTTTACTTTTGTACTTATACATTTACTTTTGATATCAAACTGTTGACCGCTCGTCCGCAACACCCAATGCAAAGGGCCCAACAATGGGTCAAATTGTACGTTCAGCCTCCTGGATGACTGAATCAATAGTAAAGGAAACTAAATGCTTAAAACAGAATTTTAAATTTTTTGTTTCAACATTCTACACAAATCGAATTAAATATGGAACAAAAGAGGTGTTTGAATAATAATTTAGAATAGAACGGTATACCATATCGGAAGAAATCTAAATATGCTAAGCTAACCTCATAAATTCATAATGATCAAAGACACAACTTTAAATAGAGTAAGCAATTGTTTACATTTGGTAACCATGAAATTATTGGTTATTGTTTCAAATTCCTGATGAAGGGGATAAATATTTCAACAGCTTACGAAAGAACAGATGTTTTCATTATTTCAATATTGTCTTACCGGGATATTTTATGTAAAATTACAATAGTAAATATGTCGTTAATATAACATCATGATATATTTGTGTTTTATTTTACATCTTTACAAAATATTGAAATGTTTTTTGATTTTATTAAAGATATTTGGTGGAATAATGTTTCCATTATTAACATTAAAATATTTAAACAGGTTTTATTTGTAATATTTTTTGTATACTGTTCACCCTATAATTTTTATAAAACTGTAACTTTTGTCTTTTTTTTAAATCTTTAGAAAAAAAGATTACCTTTAAAAAACATACGATTTATTCCTCCCCCCCCGGCAAATTGCAGACTGCGGGATTTTCCTGCCACAACTCGTTGCGGGTTTGGTAAAACAATGTATAAAAAAGAAGTGGCAAACATTCGGCATGTCAATGAGCAGAAGGGTGGGTCCGTGTTGCCACCCCTTTCTGAGCAGTTTGCTGTCTTCTCCACTGGGCGCCATCTCACAGTACCTGACTTATGACCACGTTCAATATACATTCTTAACATAGTTTTTATTACGGAGATTTATTTTACTTTTAATTAAATATTTTTATTATATTCGAATATGAAGCTTTCAGAAATGGTTTTATTTCATTTCCAATGTTTTTTCGTTCCTTTAACTTTTCATTTAATAAAACTTTGATTATGGCAACTTCATAGAATTAATATCGTTTGTTTTTATAGCGTTTTTCGGCTGAACTACTCGTTCAATTTTGTAATGTCATAGGAGAATAAAACGAGATTCCTTTCCCCCTAGAACTTGATCAAAAGATTAATTTTGACTCGTTCGGATCATCCCTTAAAGTAACAATCTTATTTCTTTAAACCTGATACGTAGTACATTACGTACAAACCACATTACAGATAACTTTCTCTTTTAATTAATCTTTAAAACGTGGTCAGATTATTTGACAAGAAAAAATACAACAACAGTGTTGATTAATGTTTAGGAAGTTTAACTTTAACTCTAACTCTCCGCGGGTGAGGTTCAGCGGTCCCACAGCCGGAACCAGAGAAGTTAAAATTATTACGACCTAACAAGAAGTGTCCGTGGCTATGGCTTAACGGCAAAAAATAAATAATTAAATAAAAACGGTTATTATATTTTTATAAGTCTTGTGTGTTATTTGAGTCATATTTCTCCATGTCGAAGTACTAGGCAAAAACCTGTGTCACGTCCAAGGCAAATGTTTGTCTCAGACCCCGAAAATATTGAACTTGGAAATGGTCAACCGAGAAAATAAAGTCGGAAAGGCTATCAAAACTTGTCTGTCCTAAATAAGGTCGATGCGTATATTCACGTCAAGCTGGTAAACTTGGAACAACACCTCGCTTCTCTTGTTCAACTCGGATGTACAAAACCAAATCCGATCACTCACAGAAGGGGAAACATCTGCGAAGATCTTGATTTTGCGCTGGCAGAGATACAGTTCAGACGATTGTGTTTTTCAAAAACATCATAGCTTCAATAATCTTAGTTAAATTTAATCGAATAGTCAGGGGTATAAGAAGGGTGATGCAGTCACTAACCTAGCGCTGATTATTATGACATTGAAAGCCTGACAGTCCAATGTTGCACAATTTTACACATTAAATCCTACAAAATCCAATTCATTTTTAAATAATTCTCAAATATTTTTTTGCAAATCCATAGGTAATAATCAGTGTTGCAGATGCTAGCTTAAATTGAGTTTGTACAGCTTCTTTTCTTTTCTTTTTTAAATTAATTATTATACAATTTTATAATTTAAAGTTTCTTAAAATTTAGCCTAAAGAGCAACAAGTCTCATTGTTTTTCAGAAATATAGCATAATTAAGAAGGAATATAACATAGTGTATCACAATCTTTGTTTTATGTGCAATCCTATGTTTTTGGCTGTAGATGGTTCCAATGAATTTATTTTTTTAATCAAAATTGTCAAGTTTCACTACATTCAGTTTTTTAAATGACAGTAGAGGTTTAGTCTTTTGGGAAAATAAAATATTGCCCTTCACAGTGTTTGTAACTTATTTACAATAATAGATTTCACTTAAAATTATAAGTAACAGTAAGTCTCATAAAGTTTTGTACTAAAAGTTTGCACAATAATTTTTTTAAATGAAATCTTATGGTTTGGCTGCTTATTTTCATATCAAGACGGGGTTTTTATTAAAAAAATGTCGTCGGGATCTGTTATGAATTGGTTTTACATTTTTTAAATAACATCACAATGGGTTGGTCTTTTTGGATAAAAAACATATTATAATTAATAGTTTTTCATAGTTTTTAAAACTAATTAAAAATATGGTTTATATTAGAAGTTTCATAGTGTTTTATTAATATTTGTATAATATATGGTGTATAATATTCAATTTTCTACCAACTCTATTATTGGGCTGCTTATATCATCTAGATACATAGTTTTATTATTTTGGGATTCATTATTGAAATCATCTTCAGGCTCAAAGTGTTTGTCTTCTGTGTAATTGTGCCATTCTTGCGTGTCGTGTTGAGAGTGCACTTTGAGCCCAGAAGATGATCTCAATAAAGATCGAAACGTTGGCACGATAAAGAAAATGTTTTTCTGAAACCTACATCACACCAGACCGCATCTCACGATTTCTGAATAATTATCGATTAACCGTCACTAATCACCACACATTACATTAATTTTTTGCGTACGCAATTATTTGTTTTTGCTGCCATTTTTCATAGAAAGTACATATTTTTTTAAATATTTGTCATCAAAATAGGTTTAGGTTAAAAGCAACAAGACAGAAGTTTAATTTTTGCTGCAGTTCCCTTCTTTCCGTAGCTAAGCTAACGGGGAAATAAATAAAAAATATTTTAAAATCTACACAGATGTTAAAAATTAACGCTAATTTTACATTTTAAACAAACGACTATTTAAAATAATTCATCGTTTGGATAATTCTAAAATTTCTTGTTGTGAAATTACGTTTAAAAGTATGACCCCTATTTAAAATCTTTATGTGAGGTATTGGTTGAAATAAAAAAGCCATTGTCACGAGCGGGATTCGAACCCACGACCTTCGGCTAAATACGCCGCTACCCTACAGCTTCAGCTATCGTGACAGCGTGACAGCTCAAGCGGCAGAGCAGCGGCGTATTTAGCCGAAGATCGTGGGGTCGAATCCCACTCGCGACACTGGCTTTTTTATTTCAACCAATACCTTACATAAAGACTAATTAATTAAAAGAAATTATTTGGTCAATCGAACCACGAAATATAATGATCCTATTTAAAATATTAAAAACCAGTTTATTTTGAAAAAAATATACATGTGCATACATGTACATAACAGTCAATCTTCTAATTCATTCGATTTTCTATAACATACCAATTTTCTTAATTCATCGTATTTGCTCTAAGCTATTACAATTATATAATGAAAATATTTTAACCAAAATTATTGTTAATATTATATTTGATGACTTTTATCAAATAAATTTTCATAAATATCAAGAATTATTTAAGGTAACGATTAATAAATAAAGACTAGTCAAAGCAAAAGACGTTAGATGGAACTAATATTTTGTTTCGGTGAAAGTAACGCCGTTAACTTTATAAACATTGTTTAATCCTGGTTCCTTAATTCTTATCAGACCGATAAGAAACTTCTCTCTTGGTTTGTGTTTTTAAACATGTTACCCTCAAGCTTGTGTTATTTGCTTTTTCCAACTAATTACGCCCAACATTGTACGTTTTGCACCGACTGTGACGTTTATGGTAATGCCGACTTGGGGTAATTTCCTAATTTAGAGAGATGGTATATCCAGTTAAACATAATTTCTCAAAAGACTGCTCTCGTGTCTACATATTCCTTCATAATTCGCCACGGAATGTTGGACAAATTTAATCGCTATATAATTAAAACGCCCTAAGCAAAACTTGCAAAGTACATAATTATGTTCACTCACTTAAAAAATTATTTTTTAATATTTAATGTATGCTGTTATTTCTTGCATGACTCAACGTAACACTTTGGAACATACAGAAACTACCATCTGGTGTAAAATTATCTTAAAATTCAAGAGAAATTGTTGTATTAAAGTATTTTCAATCTAGAATTTCGACCCACAGTATTTTTTTATTAATTCGTTTATGGTAAAATTTCTGGACTAATGAATGAGTAAAGTATAAAAAAATTGTTTAACATAACAAACGAATTTTTGTTTAAATTTTAAATTTTCGTAATAAATTAAAGTACGAGTTATATTAACTGTTGGAATTTTAACTTTATTACCCTGTTTTATAACTGTAATAAAAGTTATGTGTAACTTACTAGAGAATATCGTGGAAAAGTGTGTTATTATAAGCCAAAGATACACATAAAATGTTTATTCGAGAAAGTCTGAATTCCTGGAACTTGTTGAGAGTTGGAAAAAGAATTAAATAAGTGTATAAACTTCACGGAACACTGGCCTACAGAAAGGAAAGTGTCTTTGGAAACTTTCGTATAATGTGGAAATCATATTTGCCGAACCGTTATTTACACTTAGGGAAGAGGCACAAAGCGGTTGAATTTAGATGGTGGAGTGGAAATTATTTTAAGTAGAAAATTGATTGGGCAATATTAGTATGTATAAATAAAGGAACCGTTCAGACGATAAAACTCTGTGAGTACAAAAGACGGAGGTATCACATTTTCTTTCTTTCCATTTGATATAGGTTTCGGCTGATTTGATATGATTCGCAATCGGAAAAGGATCATTTTTGCCAGACCGCCATTAATTTGATCATTATTATACGACAAATTGTTTATTTATTATACATATATTTTATTTACAACTCCAACTTAGAAAATAGGGACAAGTGGAGTGCTCAATTTATGTCATCCGTCGGAAGACGTATTAATGAAGAGTGTGTGCGGTCTAGACAATATCTCCGTTTTTTTTTAGTATAGAAGGATTTACAGTACTCTCCAAATTTATTAAACATACATGCCAGTACTAAACGTTCAGCCATTGAGTTAAGTTGCCGTCCATTTCTTGGCTGTGTGACCCATCTTCAGTGAATTTATATTTCGCCACACCGAACACAGGAAGCTCAGCAAAACCCAGCTACTTGAATTTCTAAACGGAATGAATTGCTTAGTATGATCAGATACGCGCGGAAAGCTTGGTCTTATCGTTTTAGACTAATTAAGGAATTTAATTATGATTAATGGTTATTCAGAAATCGTGAGATGCGGTCTTGTTTGATGTAGGTTTCAGAAAAACATTTTCTTTATCGCGCCAACGTTTCGATCTTTATTGAGATCATCTTCAGGGCCTGGGATTTACAAACATTGCTTAAATTTTACAAAAACATGTAGGATGTGGAAAAAAGTGAATTTATACAATGCAAAAAATATATTTTTTATATTCAAAGTATTTCTACTCACTCAAAGTGTTTGTTTTCTGCGTAAGTGTGCCATTCTTGCGTGTCGTGTTGCAGCAATATCTCACTGGCATTTTCAACATAAATTCTTTTTTTTTTTACATCCTACATATATTTGTTAAATTTAAACAATGTTTGTAAATCCCAGGCTCTGAAGATGATCTCAATAAAGATCGAAACATTTAATTGAGGTTTTTAGTCTAAAGTTAACTTTTTTTCATCTCGACTAAAAACCTTTATTAATTGTAATATTTAATTGGTCAAGCGGACCACGAAATTAGTGAATTTAAAGATCGAAACGTTGGTGCGAAAAAAGAAATGTTTTTCTGAAACCTACATCACACCAGACCGCATCTCATGATTTTTGAATTATCATCGACTAACTGTCACAAATCACCACACGTTATGATTAATAGTTTTTTGTCTATTTTTAAATTTTTTCTTCATGTATTCTTAGAAGTTTTCTACCTTTTAGTTTTGCATTATATATTTCATTCTTATATTTTTGTTGGTGTAATGATGCAGCATCTTCCGCCTGACGGTATTTACCACGGTGTATAATGGTAATTTACTTTGTTTTGTATATATTTATTTTTGTTGTTAAATAAACATTATTATTATTTGTGTGTGGTGATTAGTGACCGTTATTCGATAATTATTCAGAAATCGTGAGATGCGGTCTGGTGTGATGTAGGTTTCAGAAAAACATTTTCTTTATCGTGGCAACGTTTCGACTCTCAACGCGACACGCAAGAATGGCACAACTACACAGAAGACAAACACTTTGAGCCCTGAAGATGATCTCAATAAAAATCGAAACGATGGCACGATAAAGAAAATATTTTTCTGAAACCTACATCACGCCAGACCGCATTACACGATTTCTGAATAATAATTATTATTATTTTATTTAAAATATGTGATTTGTTTTTAACCGGCCAAGGTATGTATGTAAAGGACACTGTAGAAGAACGACCTCAGTCAACTGAAACAGTATTTACAAAAAAAAATATAAAAAAAATAATTGTAAAAATCATTATTTTGATTTAATTTACAAGAAGCATTTCAAAATGTTTTCATAATTATACGTATATAGTCCGTGAGATGGTTCATCGACTGATGTATGATCTTGAGATTCATCCTCAATTTCAACGGGTTCAATCTTTAGCCTTTCTTCCTTCAAGAAAAGTTTTAAGATTTCGTTTTCCAGGGGCTCAAAATACACTACGCATTCCCAGACAAGTTCTGAGTTCAAAATGAAGGCGGAATTGAATTTTTTCTTGGTTGTTTGAGAATAAATTGCAGCTTTTAAACAGTGCTTCTGCACTTCTCTTGTTATCTAGTTCCTACAGAGTTACTTATATAGCATGGATCCACGGTTTGAGGCCTAAAGGTGTCGGAAGTTCAAAATTTGCCTTACTCATGACCTCCAACAAAAAATTAACATTGAGTCCAATAGTTCTTTTTATGTAAGGTCTTGGTCGAAATAACAAATTCAGTGTCCGAGTGGATCGATCACGATAGCTCAAGTGGTTAGAACAGCAGCGTATTGAGCTGAGGTCATGGGTTCGAATCTCGCTCTTCATACTGACCTTTTCATTTCAACCAAGACCTTACATGAAAAGAATAATTAATTAAAAGAAGTAATTTGGTCAATCAACATAATGGATTGAGTCCAGTTCCAAAACTCTACAACCAATTTTATGTATAAGTCAAGGCTAAATTGTTACAAAATTAGAGAAGTTAACAGGTAAACATTCCTACAACATGTATATAAATATATGCGTGTGCGTCTGTGTGGTATTTGTAATTCGTTTCCAAATTTTTTCAAAAATGTTGCATTTCATCATTTTTCCATTAAAATTTCTATCGTGGAAAACATGCTGATATTTTTCTGTTTATTTCATTACAAGACTTACTTTATAGTTTTCTGATTTCTTATTTGCTTTTCATAAATTATTTCGCCACACGAATCAATTTCAAAAGTAACCTACTTGCTTTCTGATTTAGTCGATTCATATTCCAAAAAATTTTATTTTATAATACTAATACCTTTATTATGTTTTTATTAGTTTTTTTACCATTACATAATACTTATATGGATGAAAAGAACATAATTGTTCTTTTATTCATTTGTTATGAAATCATTTTATTATAGTTTTGTAAAAACAGATTTATTGTATGAAATACCATTTAAAATCTGATGGGTTGATTAAATAATTAATTTTTTTAAATATTTTTTTAGAAGTTTATTGTAATCATTTTGTTTATTAAAGGAAAAGCAACCGGTTTGGTGACGAATACTCGAGTGACTCATGCTACTCCTGCTGCGGCCTATGCTCATTCGGCCTCCAGGTACTGGGAGGACGACGCCAAAATTCCTCCACAGTCGAGAAGGTCCTGCAAGGACATCGCAAGACAACTTGTCGAAGACGAGCCAGGAAGAAATATAAACGTGAGTATCGTTTTTGTTTTATTTCAAAAGAATTTAAAAAAAAACATGCGCATGTCCGTTGATTTTCGAATTTTTCTAAGGATATCTCTGGATATTCACAAACTTACTTATTTCGTGAGCAATCAGTAGGGTTCATTTTTCTTCGTAAGACGTGATAAAAATGACACGAGTTTTTTTAAAGCCCCATAATACTGTAAAACATAAAAAAAATTCAAAATAGCCCCTGATTCGCGGAGATTTCAAATAATACTCATGTGTAAATATTTTTTTTCGCAATGCGTTGTAAGTTTTATTTATGTGTCATAGGACTGTGTAGTAAAATATTTACATTTGGATTTTCCATTATGCGACAATCAATTACTTCAATATTTCTATAGATTTATAAAATTATTATTTCAATGAGCATTGATTTCCAATTCCTATGCAAGTGAAGAGAAAGCCTTTCGACCTTTTCCTGTGATATTTAATTTAAAATTTTCTCCACATCTATAGTTTAGAAATCATCAATAATGACTTTTATAGATATAAAGCTAATATAAGTAAAAATAATTATTCAGAAATCGTGAGATGCGGTCTGGTGTGATGTAGGTTTCAGAAAAGCATCTTCTTTATCGTGCCAACGTTTCGATCTTTATTGAGATCATCTTCAGGGCTCAAAGTGTTTGTCTTCTGTGTAATTGTGCCATTCTTGCGTGTCGTGTTGATAGTCAACTCTCTCGTGAGGAAAATATTTTTCTGAAACCTACATCACACCAGATCGCATCTCACGATTTCTGAATAATTATCGATTAACGGTCACTAATCACCACACATATAAGTAAAAAGTAGAGTTTATATAGTGGAACCATTTTGTATACTTTTAAATGAGCATATTTACAGATTTGTATTTGCCGAATGTATGTAAATACGAGTGGAACTTCCAATTTTTAAAAAAGGTAGCAATATTACACTTTTAAACAAGCATATTTACAGATTTGTTTTTGCAGAATATATGAAAATACGAGTGGAACTTCCAATTTTTGAAAAAACCAATATGATTATATGAAATTATAGATCAATGTAGATATCATTTGGCCGGTGTTTGCTAAAATCATTGCGAAAAAAACACAATTGTTGAACTATTTGAAATAAAATTATTTGTTCCGTATGTTTTTCGTAAAACTAGAAGTACACAAGACGCTGTACTGAATTTTGTTAATACAACTTTGGAATGTTACGTAGCCATATTTCTTACCTTAGTAAGGCGTTTGATTCTGTCCCACTTGATGTACTTACTAAAAAATTGAGTATGTTTGCGAGAAGGCTTCAGTCGATCTGTTTTAGTCCTATATCATTGATCGTCCGCAGATGCTTCGCTTTGAGGATAATCTTTCAATCTGAAAAATATAAGCATAGGTGAAACACAGGGCCCAATCTTAGGTTTGGTCCTGTATTTGATCTATACAAACGTCATTTTTACGACGTTTTCGTTACCTTTCCTAATAGATTATTTAGGCGATACTACAACTTCCGTTAAGGATGGTGATTTGGGAGACTTTGAGGAAGTAATAAAAGTTTTATTGGACGGATGGATGATTGGATCACTGCGAATAAGTTATTACTTAACCGAGATAAAGAAAAAACACTTGCTCGGGCCTTCCTGATATGATCTGGAGGCTCTGACAACCCGGGTTTTGTTGAGTTTTTAGAAACAGGAGATTTTCCACTCCTGAATTAGGATCATTGTGGGAGACTGGTCAACCTCTGAAGCTGGGGTATAGTTACTTTGTATGTTTCTGCGTACTACATTACTTTACAAACTTTGTTTATTCACGGTATTAACATATATTTATTGCATTTATATTTATTGCAAATTCGATTAAAATCAATACAAAAGAATAAACACTAGATTTCGTGATTGCTTTATTTATTTTTATCGGTTATGTTGAAATTAATCAATATACAGTTTAAAATATCTTTAAACCTATACAACATAACGGTATTAAAAATTTTGCAATTAACTAAGGTTTTTAGTTGAGATAAAAAAGTCAGAGTCAAGAGCGGGATTCGAACCCACGATCTTCGGCTAGATACGCCGCTTCTCTACCACTCGAGCTATCGTGACCTCGACCTATTGGGACACTAACTTCCCATCTTAACTCCACCTGTTGAATTTTCCCTACTTGAAATGGCCACGGAGAGCTTTAATGTTTTTTTTATTTCAACTAAAAACCTTAATTAATTGAAAGATATTAATTGGTCAAGCGGACCACGAAAACTAGTGAATTTAATAAGTTTAAAAGAAGTACACCTTCACTAATGCCATTTCATTTGTCGCCGAGAATCAAATAGATTGCACGACATTTGAAAAATGGCAAAAAGGAGTGAAAATTCAAACGGTGGGGTTGAGATGGGAAGTTAGTGTCCGAGTGGATCGACGTCACGATAGCTCAAGTGGTAGAGCAGCGGCGTATCTAGCCGAAGATCGTGGGTTCGAATCCCGCTCGTGACACTGACTTTTTATCTCAACTGAAAATCTTAATTAATTGAAAGTTATTAATCCGTCAAGCGGACCACGAAAACTAGTGGAGTTATTAAACATGGTTTTTTACTTTAATATCTTCTATATTTATACCATATTTGGTCAAAATCATTATAATAGAATAGCTGCTTGTTTGATCGATTTCTTTGTCAATGTACAAAAGTGGGATGACAGGGTTCGGGTCCGGTTCCACAATTTCCAAATCGCTCTCCACAGACGGTTCAGGATCAAAGACGACTAGAGAAATTTACGTTTCAGGGAATTTAGCGAATTTACAATTAGTGAAAAATACGGTGTGTTAAGAGATCATAGAGTGAAGGGAAAATAAGTCATATAGTGTCCTTTTTTGATGGCCCGGCTGAATTTCTCTTGCACCAACGACGCTATTTAACAAAAAGAAAAAGTGTTTAATATTTTTTTAGTTTAGTTTCAAATTATGATCTTTTCTTGAAGAAAAATTATACAGAGTACCTCAGGCCTTAACTTGCAGGCAGCAACTTCAAAATTTCAAACATGACCCTAATCATCCCAGAATTTTTTACGGTGAAAACAATAGTGCAATCGGAATTTAAATTGGTCAAAAAATGACGAAGTTATGGCAAAATGTTTGAAAAAAATAAAAACAAGTTTGCTTGTTTATTAATAATATTTTATTTTCGAACTACCTGCCTTGATTAAAGATGCAAAGGTTTTATCTTTTTAACCACTCTTCACCGATGGTCAGAGAGATAGAGTCAGGGTAGGTGGATTGACAAGAATTTTCTATTCTTTACCGCAGTTCTTCAACTGGGGTTGCTGGATAATGATTGTCGAAGACACTGTTTTTTAAATGGCCCCACAGAAAATAGTCAAGTGGAGTTAAATCGGGTGAGAGACAAGGCCATGAGGTCCTATCCACCTATCCTGCAAGTAACGATTCAAGTAACGCCTCACCTTCAAAGAATTGTGTGGGGGCATGCATCGAGCTGAAGAATCATTATTTGTTGTTATTGCAGAGGAAGATCAAATAATAGTGTTAGTATAAATTTTCTCAAAAATAAAGAACTGAGCACCATTTAAATTATTTTCGTAGAAATATTGCCGAATTAATTTATTTCCTAGAAGTCCACTCCAAACGTTGATACAGTGAACCACCTGACGATGACAATAGTACGAAATTCTCGGATTTTCCTCTGCCCACATACGAAAATTCCAACGGCTTATTAGTCCATTAGAGGTAAACTTAGATTCACGGAAGGACGTTTGCTTCGGCCTCCCAAATCGACATTTGTGCAAGGAACGTTAGACGCCTGTCATAATCAGTCCCAAAGTCTCAGGACAAGACGATATGTTTTGAAATTGTAAGTCCGTACTAAATCTCTAATGTTATTTTTAGAAAAATCTAAAACCCTTCCAACATTGCGTAGAGAGAAACTCGGATTTTTGCGAGCATACAATAAAATATTCAGCTCCTTGTCGAAATAAGGTGATGTGTGCCTTGGTAATGAAACAGCAACTGATCCGTATCTACTCATATTGCGAGCAACACGGATAAACGTTTTTCGGTTTATCCTCGGGCAATCAGGAAATTTCTGGGAGTACGACTCGATTGTACGACGAGCAATATCACCACTATCAATAAAGCAGTCGTACATATCAATTCACTGTTGATTCTGTTCATTTTGAATGGAATACTGAAAGAAATGAATCGGTACTATTCTAAAATTTATTTACTACCAGGAATAAACTTTTGCTCTCATAATGCGAGTTTGACAAACAATGATACAGCGTAAACAATAAAGGCAATCAATGTTTACTTTAGAGAAGAAGCAAATTATTGAAATTAACAACGGAACGATGGCCTCATGAGAATCTGAAACGAAATGAAAGGATCGTGTTAACTCGGTTGAGGATTGGCCATACCCGTCTGACACACGGACATCGGCTTCTGGGTCAAATCCCGCGCAGGTGTCCCACTTGTAGAGAAAGGTTGCTCAGTGTGTCTCATCTTGTCGAGGAGTGCCGTGCCTTGTCCCCCACAGGGAGCGAGTAGGCATGAACCCTGACATAAAAACGGTATTCGGGCGAGGAAGTCAAATGTTGGATCCCCTATTCCGCTTATTAAGAGAAACGGGGGAGTTTCCTCACATGTAAATAGTGTATAAAACGTGAATATCTGTGTAAATAAGTGTATCTGTGTTGTGTTTTATTGTGTCGTGTATTTATTTATAAGTAATTTATTTATTTGTTTGTTGTAAGCGGGATCTTTTGGACTGTAGAGCCAATGGCGGAATATTGAGTACCCCATCGGCCACAACAGTGCAGTGAGAGGGGGCTGAAATGACTTTATTGTTGGAAGCCCCCCGGGGCGGGGGAAATTTGACTAAAAACCTTAAATAATTGAATGATATTAATTGGTCAAGCGGGCCACGAAAAATAGTGAATTTTTGTCTTAACTTCGTCATTTTTTGACCAATTTAAAATCCGATTGTGTCATCGTTTTGAGCGCAAAAAATCCTTTCAAATGATGTCAGGAAGTTTAGGGTCGTAATTGAAATTTTGAAGTTGAACTGATGGCCTGATGTACCCTGTATTACTCACAAATACTTAAAAATTTGAAACTATTCTAAAAAAATATTAAACACGTATATTTTATTTTTGTGGTAGCGTCATTGGTTCAAGAGAAATCCAGCCTGATCATATAAAAAGGACACCCTGTACAATAAAACTGCCCAGTATCTTCCTGAAAATCGAAACAGGAGAACCAAATACTCCCTGCAGTTCTCAAGTACTGTATTTGGGTGATATCCTGTAATACCAGTAAACTATATATCGATATGTCTTAAAAATTCCCTTTAATTTTGATGAATTAGTTTTATTACTTATTGACAAGTTTTTTGTATAATTGTATTTATCGTTTGATAATTTAATCGATAATATGATAATATATAAAAATATGCTGTAATCTCTCGAATCTAAAAGTGAAAACCTGAACTATACAAGCTTCACTCTGTGACATACATGACGTGATAAAATATTGTATAAATTATAATGTGATGTCGACGAAAGACAGACATTTATTGCCTTCTAGAAATCCAATAAAATTGGCGTGTACTAAAATGGTGTCCTCCAACATTATGAAATTAAAATTTGAATCAACCGCATAATCTTAGGTTTAACATTTTCTCTTTTGGTTATTTTTTATTAAGTCTTTCATCTTAAAATACAGACGTGAAATGATAGGTGATTTTTTCTTATCAAGTTTTGTCTTTTTTATGCTAACTTTAAAACTGGCTATTTTTAACTTTGGTGTTTGCACTTGGTTTTAATTCGCATGTAAATTCATTTTTAACCGCCTCTTTTACGTAATCAAGATTACTGCGTGTAAAAAATACCGACGAGAAAAAAACTAAAAATTTGAGCCCGCAAAGTGAACCTAACTAAAGCCCCATTCCTCCTTTTCCTTTTTATCACTTTTTTAAGGGACTGCGTAAAGTGGGGACACCCAGTAAAAGACAACCCTCCGTAAATAACCTTACTCGCATCTGATCAAGGAAAACAGCGATCGACAAAACCCAGGGATATTTGCACCACTGGAAATAAAACTGTTGACAAAAGTAATTTTCATTTTCATCATTTTAACAGAGAAAAATAAAAGAAGATGTGAAAATAATAGCTTTATTCTTTTCAAATAATTGTTTATTTTTATCTTCGCCCTTCGCTTTTATTTAAGAAAATACGTTTTATCTCAATATAGTTTACAAATTCACTACTTTCCGTGGTCCGTTTGATCAATTAATATCTTTCAATTGTCAGCTTTGCTCTATCCAGCGACGGACTTCGGTTACCTAAACTTACCTTAAGTCCGGGAAATGGCTCGCAGTATCCAAAGCCCACGTACAGCGAAATCAGCAGAGTGCGCTGTGATAAAGCGTACGGGAAATTAAAATAAAGAAAAGTAAAATGAAAAGCAAAAGTAAAACAAAACCTTCTTGACCAAAAATAAATTTATTAACTTATACAAATAAAATTTATACAAACTAAAATAAACAGGCCTCAAACTTTCTTGTGGCAGTTAAAAATTAATAATTGAAAATTGATAATTGAGCGAACGGAGGAGCTTAATCGGTGGAGACGAAAAGCACTTACTGTTTAACCAGTTAGAGAAGCTAGGATCAGTCCGCTGCAGAGATCAGGAGCCGAGTCTCATTAGCCCGAAATTTTATTGACCTACCTTCAATGATGGAAGGGGGCATTTGTCCCACCTAAAGTGTCAGTAGGCGACCCCTAGCGCCTCGTGACACAATTAATTAAGGTTTTTAGTTGAGATAAAAAAATCAGTGTCACGAGCGGGATTCGAACCCACGACCTTCGGCTAGATACGCCGCTGCTCTACCACTTGAGCTATCGTGACCCCGATCCACTCGGATACTAACTTCCCATCTCAACCCCACCTTTTGAATTTTTGAATTCATATAGTTGATAAACTGTTTTAGTTCAAAAAATATATAATATATTTTAACAGACTTATATAATTTATTTAGTGATTGTTTTCATCTTTCAAATGGCAAAATACCAAAAGTGAGCAACTATAATTGTTTGTAAAACTTCTTGTTTGTATGCATTGACGATAATTTGTAGGATTTTAAATCGGAAGGATTGGATATGGTGGCATTGGAACATTTGGTTGAACCTCAAACGACTCTTTAGGTAAGAAGGTTATGCAAGTGAGAAATTTGTCTTTTATTAAAGTCGAAGCATATTTTAAGTAGCTCGTGCGGATTACATTTAAATCGTTTGGACATGTATAGCCTAAGGTAACGGACTATATGACCATATGGAAGAGGGATACTTTTGAAGTAGATAGAAACATTATCTTTCTTGGTGATATTTTCACGTTTTTGTGCCATTTTTGCCTTTTCTTTTCTAGTACTGGACCAGTGTTCAATGACATGAGTTGCTTCTTTCGGTCAAGTTGATTGAAGAATAGCAGTATCGTCCGCGTAGTTAACAAAGATAGTTTAAAAAATTAGATCTAAGATTCTTTCTTTTCCAAGAATTCCCAATGTGTCTCCGCGATATCTAATAAAAATGCGTGTCTAAGGGCTTTACGATGTTGGCTGGTTAAGTTGGATTTTAGAATCAGGTAAAAAAAAGATTCTACTCAACTTTCTAATCAGCACCGAGAGACATCCCGATCAAAGGCTTACTTAACATTTAGGGATACACAGGAGAATCCAAGTAATTCAAGTGCACTAGCGATGTCGGAACTGAACTTGTTTTAAAGATGTCCATTTTGGACATAAGAAGGAGTTTTTCTAAAATTGTGCTCCTTTTTGGCAATAGACTAATGGACAAAAAAATGATAGAATGTGGTGAGCTTTGGGACATAGGCTTCTACACCATCCGGACGATTTAAATTTCCATTTGGGTGGCAATATTTAGATGTAAAAACAAAATTGTAAGATGTTTAAATTACTACAGCTTTTTAGATATGTTTCGACGGATTTTTACAGTGATTAGGTAAAACCAAGATTTCGGTGAGGTTATAAAATGGAATGATTGGTGAATGGTGGGTTTCAATAATTTAGGCTTTTTTCCATAATTTTTCTCTTTCCTAAATTTTTCAATAATTTAGGGGAGAGAGGTAGAAAAGAAAATAACTAATTACCAATTAATTCCGACAATTTAAGCTCAATTCTACATATAAACAATTAATTAAGGATTCTAGTTAAGATAAAAAATCAGTGTGAGTAAGGGAATCGAGCATGTAGAGCAGCGTGGGTTCGAATCCCGCTCGTGACACTGACTTTTAATTAATTAAAAGATATTAATTGATCAAGCCCACGAATCAAGGGCCACGAAAACTAGTGAATCTACATATAAATGTAAATTCACACACTTGTTCAGAGCCAAACGTATGACTTTCCACTGGCAATTCCAGCTTTGGTTATTTAAAGTAAATTACCGATAGACCTTGAGTATCACCCATCCCAGATATTGGCAGTCCTGTGTCTGACCTCGATCTTGTGCGTCAGGCAGATCAGGTTGGGCTCCAGGGGCTATCAACAACCTCTAGGCCATTTCTTCCCACAACGCAATCACTTTCTAAATCCACACCTATTCACACATTTTCTCCTAACATATTCATTCAATTTGGGTGGTCGAATACTTGGTATTCCTCCATCACCCTTCAAACATAATATATAACTAATCTAATTGGGGGGTTGATGGGTCACTATCTCTCCATGTATAGTAGGACGACATAATGATCATTACTACACAATAAAACAGCTTTATTTCCTCTAAGATTTGGAAGAATGGCCCCTAATACACGCTTCCGTAAAAGACATGCTAGGTCACGTTCTATGATTTCATTGATCAGGAAGTTGGGATCATTCAGGTCAAAATTAGGATCAAAACGCTCTTTTCACCTCAAAGACGCCGACTCCTTATACAAAAATGTCTCTATACCGACTTCCTTCCCCACTCCATCAAAACCCAACGTATATAAACATAAAACAGCGAAATCTCACTGGCCCTTTCAACACGACACGCAAGAATGGCACATTTACGCAGAAAACGTACACTTTCAGTGAGTACAAATACTTTGATTGAATATAATAAAAAACATATATTTTTTGCATTGTATAAATTCACTTTTTTCCACATCCTACATATATTTGTTAAATTTAAACAATGTTTGTAAATTCCAGGCCCTGATGATGATCTCAATAAAGATCGAAACGTTGGCACGAAAAGAAAATATTTTTCTAAATCCTACGGCATACCAGACCGCATCTTACGATTTCTGAATAATTATAGAAGACAAGTTTGCTTAGTCTTCGTAGAAGCAATAAATCCAAGAAATGCAAAGTCATTAATAATCATAGATAATGTATGTTACCTAAAAAAGTGAAAAATTTCTCTGGCTTCTCCACTACTCAGAAGCTTTCTGTTTCCGACTTTAAGACAATATAGCAATAGACTTGCATTTATTTAGAGTGTCCTGTAAAGTTTTAAGTACGTGAAAAGTAAATCTTCCACGCTGGTGAATCTAACTGTCCTACTACTTTATTGTACATGTTTTGCAAAATTATTTTTATCATTTAAAGATGTAGCTAAGAACTAAAAATTTAAGTTTTATAAAAATTATATATATAAAGCTTATAACCGATACAATATTTAAATGTTGTAATAAATGCAATATAATTTTATGTAAAAGAAAAAGTACGTAAGACTTTTTAATGCTTTGCCTGTTCATCCATATCGGGGCTAAACAATTTCTTTTTTTCTTGTTGCTTCTCATTCATTAATAGCTGTTGGATGAGTTTTGTCAGCATTGTAATAAAAACAGAAATCAATTCCTTGTTTTGCTTCTATTATATACGAGAATGTTTCTAAGCCGTCTTTTTTCCGAAGTTTCAGGGGTTTTCTTGATTTTCCAAGTTGATCTCGTCCTTCATGAAACTTTCCCGAGTTCGATGGAAAAGTTGTGGTCCTATGTGCTATTCCTTCGCCCCTCCTAAAGGTTACGACGAGTGTCTTTATTTACTTCGACACATCCTGAAATTCACATTTGAGATAAGCCGAAATACTCGACTAAGAGGGAAAATTGGACATCCTTCAACAGGGACTTCGTATATTAGCCCTCCGTTGGCACTTACCTACACTTACCTCTCCTGTATTTCTGTTTGGTTGATCCTACAGAATCTTATAAAATGAAACGTCTAATTTCTCATTCTTGCTGGACGAAACACTCATATTCGAAAGTTTTTTATAGTATAAGTTTTTAAATTTATTGTATTATTTTTCCAAAAGGTTTTTTAAAAATAAATATTCAAAGATTATAAAAATCCTTTAAGTAATTTTAAACTATATTGTTTTTATAATATTCAATTTATTGAAATTAAATTTTTTCCCTGAACATTACTGTTGTTAGAAATTGTTGATCTTTTTGATATAATTGTACAGGATGATTAATTATCATATTTAGTGTTCGGGTTTATAGTTTATAACACGAAACGGTTTAATCCATTTATTACCCTTTGGTTTGATGAGAATACAATGGGTTTAGAGAATGGTCTGCTAGTTGAGCAAATCTATTGTAGAAGTCACAGACGGCTGTTATTCATTGGCGATCATGTTGAATTCACGTTTGCTTAGTATTTCAACTGTCTTCTACACAATTGTGTAATTTTGTCAATGTCTACCTATGATTGTACATAATAAAATAGACAAATGATAATTTTTTGGTCGAATATATCCATTACCTACCGGGAGATTTTAAGTAGGCGAAAGCAATTTTCCCTTTGCTCTTTTTTTCCCTGGGATAAACGTATTGAAATGATTCCTTCTAAGGTATAAAAATTGAATTGATTTGGGACCCGAGGGAAATTCATGCTTTGTGCGCACCCTTTATAATGCTCCGTTGTATTTTCTATCTGGCTGCTCCCGTCCTATGACTTCGACACCCTCTTGTTACCCAGTTGATATATAGACTCATGGCCAAAAGCGCTCCCCGCCGCTATTGACTTTTGGACTTGTTCTTTGTTTATAGCATAAACAAAGAAAAGAGAAAGAATAAGACTTGAGAATCGGTGGCTAATTTCTAATGATGAACACTACCACGATATAAAGAAGCAAAACATTAAAACCGCAATCTGGCCATTACTGATAGATAGATAGATAGATAACATGCTTTATTTACATTAAAGAGAAGCATTATATAATATACAATATTAAAAGCATTTTACAGCATGGATGATAATCCGTCTGCCGGAAGTTGGCTGTTCTTTTTCAGGCGAGCGAAAAATAAAAAATAAAAATAAACTATATAATAACAGTAATAATAGAAAACTATAAGTAAAAACTAAATTATAAAAACTAGCTGATTTTAGAAACAAGTTAAACAATTATGACTCGGTATTATAATCTTACCTACATTGCCAGGCATGACGTGCATAGTGTGCTAGACCTTTCGACCTCTCCATATCCACGATATTTAACAGATCAAGCAGCTGAGACCTGGAAAGCGATTTATAACCTAGATACAAGATACGGAGTTCAGACAGTATGGGACACTGGGCAACAAAATGAAAGATACTTCCCGCACAAGAAATTTCCGTCGTCTTCCTTCCATGGCACAGAATTGAGGATCACTTGCTCGCATCTGAGTTTAAGAAGCCATCGAAAAGTCGGAAGTTTTATAGACCCACTAGCTTGAACATTTAGGTTAAAGGTTTCCTTAGAGTGGTCTAGGGCCTTAAAGAGAAGATACCTGTTGGAGACCTGAGCTCAATGCTCACAACTCACACGATGTTGATAACGTAGTCTGCAAAAAAGTTTCATGGTATAATTGGGCCAACTCGAGAGGCTTTCTAAACAAAAAGAAAAATCGCAACCATATTGAGAAGCTAAAGTATTCCATTGCCGAAACCAAGAACAATTAGATTTAATAACCTCGAGAGCAGTAATTTTGGAGATTCGGGCAACAGGGCCCTTAAGTACCCTTAAAACAAATGAAAAATGCAAGGAAAGCGTAAAAAGGAAAATTTTATCCACTGCCGTCTCTATTACTGTATTACTAGAATTATACCAATTATCGATGATCCTCTACTTTCTAACAATTCTGAAAAAGAAACTACATGGTGTTCACTCATTAGAGCTTTCTGATTTTGTCAAAAAATATTTAACTTAGAAAAAGAAGTTTGCACTTTTTTTAGAATAGAGCTTTTCTTTACAAGGAAGATTGCAAAAATTATAGTTTCTTTCAATATTTAAAAAATGGAGATTGATTTGTTTTTAGTCTAATCGTAATCATCAATTTAATCTGAATGAGATGGGCTACTAAAATAAATTCAGCATATTTAACGTATTTTCATCATATTTAATATATATTTTTTCGAAAGTATGTACCTCTCTCTCTCTCTTTCTCTTCCTCTTTCTTTTTCTCTCTCTCTCGCTCTCTCTCTCTCTCTTTCTCTTTCTCTTTCTCTCTCTCGCTCTCTTTCTCTCTCTCACTCTCTCTTCCTCCCTCCCTATATCTCTCTTTCTCTGACTCACTCACCCACTCTCTCTCTCTCTCTCTCTCGTTGCATATTTTTCGTCATATTTTGAAATTCTACAAAAATATTTAATGAGTTTTTTTGGTTTGGTTTAATGGCAACTGAATTCGCATAATAAGATATATTTTTGTATTTAAAAAAAAAACAAAACGAAAATAGTCCTTTCGTCATGCTTTCAGTACATTTCTTTCGTCAGATCTCTCTCTTTCTCTTTCTCTTTCTTTCTCTCTCTCTCTCTCTCTCGCTCTCTCTCTTTCTCTTTCTCTTTCTCTCTCTCTCTTTCTCTTTCTCTTTCTCTCTTTTGCTCTCTCTTTCTCTCTCTCTCTCTCTCTCTCTCTCTCTCTCTCTCTCTCTCTCTCTATCTATCTTTTTCTCTCTCTAAAAATTGTGTCAAAGTGACTTTTGAAAAAAAAAAATACACCCATGTTAAGAATTTAAATTGAATCTTACTACTTTGTTTGTAGGAAACTGGAAGATGTAAATATGCATCATAATTAGCAATTAAATAGTGGAAGGAGTGTTGATATATATTTTTTCCTACAGGCAAGAATTGCAAAAATTATTGTAGTTTCTTTCAATACTTACAAAAAAGAGATTTACTTGTTTTTAATCTAATCGTAATCGTCAATTTAATCTGAATGAAATTGAATAATAAAATAAATTCGCCTTATTTCCCATATTATATTTACCACATTTAAAAAATATTTTTTTAAAGTGTAGCGTTTTCGTGGATTTGTAAGTATCAGTGTGCGATTTATTTTTTTATTGTTTTACAACTTGTCGAGAAAAAGCGTGCAAGCTGCCAAAAAAGGCGAGTTTTCAAACAGGCGATTAAAAGAATTCGTTCTTTGTCATTTACTTTGGCCTGGAAAACTTGAAAAAGACCTGACAATTCGCGTGGCATATAAATTTTTGTCCGCTGACGAAATTAACGTAGCGGAGTGGGAAGGGGGAGTAGACAATCATTTGAGGATAGCCAGTGTTATTTAATTTCCAGTTCGAGAGAGCGACAGTTAAATAAGTGCAGATAATAAAAGCACCACCCCCCGGTTTTCCAGCTGTGTCGTCTCGGGTCGGCAAGAGATGAATGATAAAAAGTGGATGTATATCATTTTCGTTCCCCTCGGTCGTGGCCTGGCGATGTTTCATACAAAGAGACGGATGCAAGGCCCACCAATAATTTTCTAGCCCTGTTTCTCCATATTCTGGGTGGCATTTTTTCAATTGTGGTTATTGAACACCAGGATTTATCATTTTAAGAAATGAAAACCTTTTCTGCATTATCTCGACGATTTACCCGTTTACTAATACTTTTTCCCATCTTTTAACCCCATTTCTTGTCGTTTTCTATGTTCTATTGGCTCATTAATACTGCCTTTCTACCACTCCCTCTCTCTCTCTCTCTCTCTCTCTCTCTCTCTCTCTCTCTCTCTCTCTCTCTCTCTCTCTCTCTCTGTCTCTCTCTCTCTCTCTCTCTCTCTCTCTCTCTCTCTCTCTCTCTCTCTCTCTCTCTCTCTCTCTCTCTGTCTCTCTGTCTCTCTATCTGTCTGTCTCTCTCTGTCTGTCTCTCTCTGTCTGTCTCTCTCTGTCTGTCTCTCTCTGTCTGTCTCTCTCTGTCTGTCTCTCTGTCTCTCTCTCTGTCTCTCTGTCTGTCTCTCTGTCTCTCTGTCTCTCTCTTTCTCTCTGTCTCTCTGTTTGTCTCTCTGTCTCTCTCTTTCTCTCTGTCTCTCTGTCTCTCTCTCTTTTTTCTCTCTGTCTCTCTGTCTCTCTCTCTCTCTCTCTGTCTCTCTCTCGCTCTCTCTGAGGAGTTGAGGGAGTGTTGATAGATATTTCTCAGTAGAACAAATTTGAAGCTAATTTTATGTTAAGGAATTATTTAAATAATGACTTGTGTTTAAATATTTTTATATCCGATGCTATTTTAACGTTTTATTTCCTGGCTTTGATGGAATTTAAAATTGTGAAACGTAAAGAGGGGCGCGGTCTGGTAAAATGGAGACGACTGTCATTATGAGTGATTGTCGCTTGCAAACGTGCCTATTAGCATGGAAGAGCGGTCGTGTAATATTGCGCGAGAACCTCGTCGGCACATTAACCTGGATGTGTTTGTGGAGTGTTACGCGGGAGATGTAAACCCAGTGGGGCGGAGGGTTGCAAAGAAAATGAACAAAGCTGTAGAGGAAGCTACGACCTCGTGGCTAACACGCATTTAAAACCTTCGCACGTCTTTGTCCTTGTTCTCCCTCGGCACGCACGGCTAATATTCTCTCGCCTTTAATCACGAGCAGAGTTGAACAACACCGTTGGAAACAGTTTGTTCTTAAACAGTTAAACGCAAATATGGATTGTGTGAGCTTAGATATATAGGATTTTAATTCCTTTGTTCTTGTTTTATACTTATACATCGAAGAATTACCAAAAAAAAGACACTTAATGATCGATTCATAAGGCATTGCCACCTACTGAAAGGACAATCATAATTATATTTAAATCAAAATTTTCGACATATAAATCACAAATACTCAATCAAACTATACGGGGTGACTGGCGATAAGTGTCAAAAATTTTAGGAGGTGTTTCTACTCAGCATATGCAACAAAACCTTCCTATGAACCCTTGTCTAAATCGCAACGGTAAAGTAATTTGAGGTTTTGAATTTTTTTTCCGACTTTGGTCCACTAATTTCCTTTTGAACTTCAGAAATTCTGACTGTACAAAAATTTGGTTTGTGCCACCTGAAAGAATATTAAATTTGCTTTTTATTAGGTTGCGTGGTCCACTTGGCTAAATAAATTATTTTCAATTAATTAAGGTTTTGGTTGAGATAAAAAAGTCAGTGTCACAAGCGGGATTCGAAGTCACGATAGGTCAAGGGGAAGAGCAGAAACGGATTTAGCCGAAGGTTGTGGGTTCGAACCCCGCTCGTGACACTGACTTTTTTATCTCAACCAAAACCTTAATTAGTTAAATTTTCTGTAAGAAAACTTATTTACACTGCAGAATTGATGAAAAAAAGAAAAAAATTGAAATTTGGAATTTTTTGAAAATGTTGGTTTGGCAACTGGTAATAACTCCAAACTCTTAGAACTTCGCAAATTCCCTCAAATGTTCTCCATTTAATTAGCTTCTAGCGGCATACCTACCATTTTGGATTGCGCTTCTGGAAAGCCTAAATATTTTACGTTTTTTTCTATGAAGGGTGGGCTGAATTTTTCCAGGAGATCCGTCTGGCTCTTGAGTTTCGTGTCAATTTTTTATTGCTATATTCAATAATTTGCGACGACTTCATCAGCGGCGAGGGAAATTAGTCCTTTCACTCAAAGAACGAGGGAAGACAATCAGCCAATTTATGGTGACGAGGAAAATTTTCCATTGATATCTGATAATTATTGTGTTAATTATTTTTAATTATAAACGTTGGAAGATGCGATCTCCTGGGACGTCTCGATGTGGAAAACTAGCTTGGTATTCTCCCCTTGCAGCAGTATCATTACCGTTGTAATAACCGTATTGATCATTGATGTATCAATTTACACTGCAGAATTGATTAAAAAATGAAAAAAATTAAAATTTGGAATTTCATAGTAGCCAGTTTTTTTTCATGAAAACGTAAAATATTTGGGCCTTCCAGAAGCGCAATCCAAAAAGGTGGGTATGCGGCTGGAAGCTAATTGAATTGTGGAAGAACTTTTGATGGATTTGCAAAGTACCAGGCGTTTGTAGTTGTTAACAGATACCAGCCTAACATTTTCAAAAAAATTTTACATTTTTGTTTATTTCCGAATTTTTCGTGCAAAATTTGTTCATCAATTCTGCAATGTAAATAGGTTTTCTTACAGAAAATTTAACGTTCTTTCAGGTAGCACAAACCAGATTTTCTACAGACAGAATTTCTCAAGTTCATTAGCAATTTATTGGACCTAAGTCGCAAAATTTAAAAAATACTTTTTTGCGAATGCCTCCTAGCGTTACCGATTTATAAGACGTTATCACGTAAAAAAAAAAAAAAAAAAAAAAAACGAAATAACGGCGACAAGTTAAGTGATCCGACAAACCTGCAGATTACAATGTTGTCCATCAAAGATTTTTCGTCTAATTGCTTCTGCTCCTTCTTTTGTGAAAAATAACCTCACAGTGATCTCCTCACGCCAACTGTACCTTCTGTGTTGGGGATGCTGGACTTTAATAATAGTTAATAATTTTTATATAATTCATTAAAGTCAAAAGAATATTATATTTCTATAATCTATACAAAAATGTAGTTAAATTGACTGTTGCTGGTCATAAATATGGCTTGACAGATTAAAAATAATATTCAATTTTTCTGTTCATTTGTCATTAAAATTTATGAAATAATCGATTGATTTATATTACAGCACATCCACAAATACATGAACATAGAGTGTGTTTAAGTTCTTTTCCACTCTTATTTTTTTATTGGGGTGTTTTTAGAGAAAAAAGAGGAAACTTTTATTTTTTGTCTAGTGTCTCGTGAACCAGGAAAGTTTTATCTTTCTCTCCAGTATAGACGAGTAGGAATGAGGGCCTAAATATTTCAAATAGGTTGATACACATCAATATATTTTTTTAAAGGATTTTGGCGCTAAATTCATCATCATTGTACTGTCGCCCCTGTAGTCTTGGGCACGGCAGTGGGTACAAATTACTGTTCTAGCTCAGGTGTGTATTTGTATAGGTACCACTTTTAGAATGTCAACTTAATTTTCACATAAAATAAATAAGCCAACAATAGTTCGACGCGCAGAAAAGAAATACAAACACGATGAACTCAGCGTTTTGTCGGCCCTAAACTTTCCACGTTATAATGTGTGAAAATAAATCGTAAATCCCATTCTGTTTTATTATAAAATATAATACGTTTGAAAATTTAATAAACACAATAAACCAAACATTAAAAATAATTAATGTTGAAATATGAACTGTGCGGAAAAACAAATATTATCATAATCAAATTCATCATAAATATTTTGTTTTATGTTTTATACAGCTGTGGTATATTTTTTGGATAGCAACAATATTTACCGTATTAATTGATAACTATAAAAAACATATTCTTAACAGAGAAACGAAATTTTTAATGATTTTACAAACCGCAGCTTTCAATACATTTCCTTGAAAAAATTACCATTTTATATTATCCGTCCTCAGAATCCGTCGCATCTAATTGGTCAAACAATAACAAACAAACGGGCAATATTTTTATATTATATTCCTTGAAATCTCGACTTTTAATTCGATTAAGTTTTATTTTAACGTATTTCCGTTTTCTGAGATATTGGTTAGACAAAAGTTACCATCCTGTTCTCAAACAATACCGTATATAATACCAATAGAAATAATTGAGAAATAATCACTGTAAATTATTTGTTTGTTGTACGATTATTGGGTATTTATTGGCATTTGCTGATATATTTTGTAATTTTACATTGTCCCTATTGTTGAACTCAGCTAAAACAATAGCTTTTACCGGATTAGTACACAGGAAATGTGTCACCAATGATTAATTATCTATTACATTAACACATTTATGTTTTGGTAACACTCAGTCTATGGTAACTATGGTAACTATGGTAACTACACCAAACAAAAATATAATTCACAAGTGATATTTTAATTATTATTACATTCCTTTAACAAGCAATATTGTTTAAAATAAACAAAATTAAACATTTTTTAATTGATTAGTTATTTTTTAAGCAAAGTATGATAAAAATAAACATTTTTAATTGATTAGATATTTTTTAAGCAAAGTAACATAGAGTTGAAAAATTTGTGTTACAAATCCAGAGGTCCTGGATTCCAGTTCTTTTCAAAAAAAAAAAAAAAATATATATATATATATATATATATACACATATAATTTTATTGGTCATATCAACCAAAACAACTATTTTAATGGAATTATTTTTTTGCATATATACATATATACTGGGTTTCCCACTTCCTTCTGACGAAACTCAGATTCTATTCTTCGTTTGGAGCAAAAAATGTTCAGGAGAAAATTTTCGGAAAGTTCTCTATTTTGAAGATATTCGTCAATTTAGGTTTTTTCAACTTTTCAATACCTTACCACATAAAAATGCTTACAACTTCAAAAATGTTGAGACAAATCCAATTACACCATTTGAAAGAACGCTAAATTTTCTGTAAGATACTTCTTTGCAATAATCTGAATGACATAAAATGTTGGCCAATGTCAGTTGGAACATGTGAAAATTACAAAATTCAAAATTTTGGTCATGATTGCACGTTCTACTGAGGCTAGAAAATAATTCCTACAACTTGTCAAATTTTACAAAAACTTCTTCATCTAATATGCTTTACGTTGATACATCCAGGTTTTTAAATAACGTTCTACTAGAGTTGAAAACTAACAATTGAATGTTCGAAAACGTGAGCTAAGGTAAATTTGAAGGAAGGGGGGGTAGAAATTCAGAAAGTCGTTTATGTATTCGAGAAGAAGGAAAACACTTTGAGCATTTCCTCTGAAAAGTTCCTCCTTTGTTGTTAGGTGCTTGCTACAAGAAGAACCATTGCATTTTATTGTATGAAGCTTTCTGGTATGGTTTTTGTGAGATTACAGATGTGTGATTTTTATTTTACAAAGCGAGTTCTAATTGATTTATTTCTACCCCCCCTTCAAATTTACCTTAACTCACGTTTTCAAACATTCAATTGTTATTTTTAAACTCTACTAGAACGTTATTTAAAAACCTGGATATATCAACGTAAAGCATATTAGATGAAGAAGTTTTTGTAAAATTTGACAAGTTGTAGGTATTTTTTTGTAACCTCAGTAGAACGTGCAATCTTGACCAAAATTTTAAATTTTGTAATTTTGACATGTTCCAACTGAGATTGGCTAACATTTTATGTCATTCAGATTATTGCAAAGAAGTATCTTACAGAAAATTTAGTATTCTTTCAAATGGTGTAATTGGATTTGTTGTAGTCTCAACATTTTGGAAGTTGTAAGCATTTTTATGTGGTAAGGTAGTGAAAAGTTGAAAAAACATAAACTGACGAATATCATCAAAATAGAGAACTTTCCGAAAATTTTCTCCTAAGCATTTTTTTCTCCAAAAGAAGAGTAGAATCGATTCTCTGAGTTTCGTCAGAAGGAACTGGGACACCCTGTATATATTCCATGAGCAAGTTGAGAAATCAGGCAAAGTGAAAGGCGTCCAATTGAACTCTCATTAAAATTTACTATGGATTTTTAAAGGGTGTCGCTCCAGGACGATTTTCTGGCTCTATAGCTCAATTTCAAGTTTTCGTAAAAAGGTACAAAAATTGACACCTTCCAGAATTTTTGAATTTATTGATGAATAACTGAAACTAGGTACACATTTAATTGAGCCATCTAGCTCAGTGCAAATTTTGTAAAACATGAGATCTAGCATTCTGTCACTTGAAAGCCTGAGAAAATACGCATATCCAAAGTTAGTCATTAAATAATAATAATATTTAGTACAGGTTGTTAGTTTTAATATTGTAGTCACGGTAAAATACAAAAAATATATTTTTTTAAATATAATTATTCAAAATAAAACATATTTGTAGTATTTACTTTCAATTAAACAAACTGTCTATTAGTGTTTTTTCTAATATGAAATACACTTTTTCCTAATTTTATGTAAACCATCAGGTCTCAGCGGATTGCAAGGCCAAGAGGAGAAAAACCACTTAAAAAATTCATTTAAAACCCGAGATTGCATGGGCCTATTCCATCCCAGCAAAAATTAGAATAAGAAGAGAATAAACTAAAAGGGAGAACTCTCAAAGCGCTCAGCATAAATACACAATCCTTAAAATTAGTTTAAGGAAAAATTTATTTAAGTCATTTTCATAGCACTAAAAAAGTTCGGTTAAATATTTTAAATAAATTATCGATCATACTCATTGTTCTAGGTAAGTTTTTTCCCTAAGTCCTTTAAGCATATTTAGGAAGTGAAGTTAGTGATTAACTGGAAATGATAATATCCTTATTGTTTATCCACTCGAGTTCGGGAGACGACCATGGTAAATTTTAATTAATTAGACACCGCACGTTTAATCCCGGCGGTAATTAAAACCAAGTTAGTTGAGTTACCTGTTCTATTCAACTGTGGAACTAGTTAAGCGAGATTGAGCCGAATTCCATTTCGTCTTCTTATCTTCCAAGTTGAGACGGACAATCATTGTTTACGGTAGGACAACCTTTATTTCAGCTTTGATATGTTTAAGGGGAAATTAATGCTTTTAACGCTGGTGATGAGTTTATCCGTGAGTTAAACTTTTTCCTTTGTTATCACCTTTCGAGTTCAACGTTTGATAGCAAATACACTATTTCAGGTCTGTAGAAGATCAATTACTTGCGAACTAAAAATTAGGTAAATAGTGAAAAACATCTGCTAATGTTTTAAGTTTTTTGAATATTAAAATTAATTTGTGATGTTCTATGGTGTGTACTTTATATATAAAATATTTTGTTTTATGTACACTTTGGTCATGGACAAAAGGCCGAGCGATATACGTTTTATATAAAATAAAGTAATGGATATATCGTCACATACATGGAATCGTTTCATACGTACATTTTTTCAAATGTCGTGTAATCGGTTTGGATTCTCTACGACAATTGAAATGGCGACGGAGAGCTTTAGTGAAGTGTACTTCATTTTTAAATCGTTAATTCACTACTTTCGTGGTCCGCTTGACCAATTAATCCGTGACAATTAATTAAGGTTTTTAGTTGAGATGAAAAAAAATGAATGAAAAATGGCAAAAAGGAGGGAAAATTCAAAAGGTGCAGTTGAGATGGGAAATTGGTGTCCGAGTGGATCGAGGTCACGATAGCTCAGGTGGTAGAGCAGCGGCGTATCTAGCCGAAGGTCGTGGGTTCGAATCCCTCTCGTGCCATTAACTTTTTTTCATCTCAACTAAAAACCTTAATTAATTGTGATGTATTAATTGGTCAAGCGGACCACGAAAGTAGTGAATTAACACATAAAATAATCTAAAACATTCAGTTTTGTACTTATTTGCAATGAGAAAAGGAGGTAGTTTTTGGCGTAATATCAGAATAAAAACATAAAGCATGGAACGTTGATAAAGGGGATGAGAAAAAAAGCGAGAAAAAGATTGATAAATTATTTGACCAGAACAACGTCTAACAAAAGTCATCTACAGCAAGAGAAAGAGCGAGAGAGAGAGAGAGAGAGAGAGAGAGAGAGAGAGAGAGAGAGAGAGTGAGAGAGAGAGAAATTGTAAGCTTGTTTCATATTGTCATTTTTTTCAGAAAAAATATTTTTGTGCTATTATTCTCACTTTTAATAATTTAAATTGTTTACTTAGATTTATTCATAATAAATTCAATCATATTCATGTTTCATTGATTTCATTTCATTCATATTTATTTATTGATTTAATCATCATTAATTTCGAAATGTGTATTTCCTTTTTATTTTTATTTTATTTTATTTTCTGATTTAATCAAAAATTTATCGTTGATAATCTTCACTCATATTTATGAGTTTTATTATTTTTTTATTTCTTGCAATTACCTTGTTGTGCTAGACAATGGTAAGTTATATGTTTTTGAGAATGAACTTTTTTAATCAAATTAGAACAAAATTAACTTACAAGAAAAAGATGTGCTTAACAATATAAACTTTTACTAGTTAAAAGTGCAATTTCTCATAATTTTATTTATATTTTTAGTTAATAATTATTTTTCAATTATATTATAATTATATAACTAACTGAGATAAAATTTAAATTAGGGTGAAACGTTAGTTGTGTGTAGATGTGCTTCAAACTAGTTTTTCCACGTAACAAAATATTACCTTCATTCTTTATCATAATATGTTGCAACATGCCTTACGCCACACAAAAAGCTACATTTGACATTTAGACATGAACGTATTGAACTATAAAGACCAATTTCGAATCCCGTGTATAACAAGTTGCGGAGCTGACACTTTTTGTTAGTTCTACAATTCGTGCTGGTTTGTGTTAAACCAACTTCTAAATTATTGTGTTTGTGAACAATATAATACATTCCTTATTTACGTTCCGTTCTTTCTAAAGCGGCAATCAATCTCTGATATCCTCGTTTCGAAAATTGCTTTTTCCGCAAATATTATTCTGGTTCTATGTGTACACATCATGGTCAGTGGATGAAATATTGCTACAATTTTTTTATTTGAACAAATTAAACGTATAAGGTTTTCCCTCATTCCCTTCTATCTATTTTTAGTTCAGTATTACTTTTTGTAAATTTATTGATATTATTTTCTCAACATACCATTTATTGTATTGTTTGTCTTTACGTAATTATCTCGTTTGTAAATTATGTTTAATGTTGAATAAATACGGTTTTTCGTGGTCTAACCAATGTTTGGCTGATTAAAATAGTTTAGAATAGACAAATTTATATTTTAAATACATTATAAAAAATGGGTGAAACGTGTCAAAAGCCAAAATTGCCTTCCACAAAACTTTGTATACATTAAATAGCATGATTGAATTTAATTTTCACAGGTTTGTTCACTTCCACAGTATACGTGTCACGTTTAATGACGGTTCTCAGATAAGACGGGAGATTTCCACCAGACACAAGTTTTCTTTCCATTGAGAATTACTTGCGAAAATATCAATTACAAAATTTTTCAAAAATCAATTTCACAAAATTACGTTAAAAGAGACGAGACAATCCATTTTAACGTTTTTTCAAGTCCAGATGGTTTGATACCTCTCATACTAAACCCTCAACACCGCTATGTCGTGCCGAATGGTTGCAATGTGAAAGACGTTCGCAGTTAAGACTCGACCCCAGCTTTCTTTCCATCGGGAATTATTTGTATTTCTTTCGTGATGAAAAAATAAATTCCAAAATTCTTTAAAAATCAATTTAACGAAATTACATTAAAAGAGACGAGTCAAATCAATTTAATGTTTTCACAAGTCCAGACGGTTTGATACCTCTCATACTAAACCCGCAACACCGCGATGTCGTGCCGAATGGTTGCAATGTGAAAGACGTACGCAGGTTAGACTGGAGATTTCCACTCGCTTTCTTTCCGCCGACTGGTTGCAATATAAAAGGACTGCACAATTTGTTTATAATTACAACTACAAATTTTGGATTAGGTAATTATTTTCATATATGCTGAGTTCGCCGTATGAGCCTTTTGTAGAAATCACCCTGCGACTACACTCGTTCACATTGAAACCCGTCAATCTTCGTTCCATGAGAAGGGCCACTTTCGCTTCAATCGTCAAATTTTCTGGTTGGGTTGGAAGTGATAGCTGTCGAACTAGTAGATTATTGTATATGTTATGTGATTAATCAACAATTTCATAACGTGTTTTGATAAGGTCAGGTACAGACGGATGTACGTCGTTATGCCTAGAGTTATTTGAAACATAAAAGGATGTTTTTTATTTGACAGAGAATTTTCAACTGAATTAATTATAGTTTTGAAAAGTTGGAATCCATGTGTGAGCCTCACACTTCACGCCCCTTGGCGCAGAAGATCAAAAATTAAAAATTAAAAAGGGTTTAAAACGTTTCATTCATCCATAGTTAAAATAAATTATTTACATCTACTAAACCACTATTTTGATCTCACAATAGACAATAGACAAAAATGAAATTTGGAAATTTATTATCATACTATTTTTAAAAGTGTTTGTAATTAAACACTCAAAATTAATGTAGACTCTCCCCAACGGAGAGTGTAACAAAAAGCATTTTATTGAGGAAACCCCGTACAGCTTGTCAAAACAACACTTTACAATACCCAAGGCCGTTTCTTCGTAAAAAAAACGTTTTATTAACCTCCGGGATTTTTCAATTCCGAATGAAACACCGCTGCGAACGAGAACTGAGGGCAATAAATGGTTTTGGCCAAATCAAGGGGCAAGGTAGAGTTAATATAGATAAAAGTCTCTCGATCCGCAACCGGCAATTTAGTTTCAAACAGCGCGTTGACCGTGTTTTGTAGGCATTGCCAAATACACAGGAGAACTTTCATTGTTTTCGGCAAACAATCCAATTCGTAAAAAGTACTTAAGCGCTGTTAATATTTTAAAGAGTCAAATTTAAAAACGTTCAGAATTTGTGAAGGAACACTTTCTGTATTTACTGGCTTTTATGTTTTACTTTTTCGTTGATTAGCACGCCTGCATTTTCGATTAATATATTAATCATGCTTTATGCTTCATGTCCAGATGGCTTATGCTTTTGTTTACCTTCTATATTTTGCAAAAAAGGTGTACAAATTATAAGTGAAAAATCGATATAAAAATGTGAGAAAATATAAGAATATTGAGGTATAAAGTACTATTTTTTAGATAAATCAACCAAGCAGTGCAAAGCAAAAAAAACAAAAACAAGATAAGAAAAAACTTAAAAGAATAAGGAATATAAAAATCTAAGTAAATAAAGATTGAAAATATTTAACAATGAAAATGAAACCGCTGGAAAGATAGGTATTACTTGTTAAACATTTGTTTAATCAAACATAACCAAATTTCGGAAGACTGAATAAAAGTCTTTTTGAACCAACAGCAGGGACAATTTTGACAAGACAAAATATTAACAATAGTTCACTAGTTTTTGTAGTCCTCTTGACCAATTAATATCTTTCAATTAATTAAGGTTTTTAGTTGAGATAAAAAATTCAGTGTCACGAGCGGGAAGATCGTGGGTTCGAGATCTTCGGCTAGATACGCCGCTGCTCTACCACTTGAGGTATCGTGACCTTGTTCCACTCGGACACCAACTTCCCACCTCAAACACACCTTTTGAATTTTCCCTCCTTTTTGCCATTTTTCAAATGTGCAAGAGAAATTCAGCCGGGCCATCTAAAAAGGATACTATGTATGATTTCTTTCCCCCTTCACTCTATGATCTCTTAACACACCGTATATTTCACTAATAGTAAATTTACTAAATTCCCTGAAACATAAATTTCTCTAGTCCTCTTTTATCTTGAACCGTCTGTGGAGGGAAGCGATTTGGAAATTGTGAAACCGGACCCGAACCCTGTCATCCCACTTTTGTACATTGACAAAGAAATCGATCAAACATGCGGCTATTCTATTATAATGATTTTGACCAAATATGGTATAAATATAGAAGACATTAAAGTAAAAACCATTTTTAATAATTTCACTAGTTTTCGTGGTCCGCTTGACGAATTAATAACTTTCAATTAATTAAGTGATAAAAAGTCAGTGTCACGATCGGGATTCGAACCCACGATCTACGCCTAGATGCGTATCTACCACTTGAGGTATTGTGACCTCGATCCACTCGGACACTAACTTCCCATCTCTACTCCACCGTTTGAATTTTCTCTTCTTTCTGCCATTTTTCAAATGTCGTGCAATCTATTTGATTCTCGGCGACAAATGAAATGGCCACGGAGAGCTTTAGTGAAGTATACTTCAATCATTCAATTAATTAAGGTTTTAATTTGAGATAAAAAGTCAGTGTCACGATCGGGATTCAAACCCACGACCTTCGGATTGACGCCGCTACTCTACCACTTTACAATGACATTTGAAACATGACTAAAAAGGAGGGAAACTTCGAAAGGTGGGGTTGAGATGGGAAGTTAGTGTCAGAGTAGATCGAAGTTAAGATAGCCTAAGTGGTAGAGCAGTGGCGTATTTAGTTGAAGTTTGTGGGTTCAAATCACGCTCGGGATACTTACTTTTTTATCTCAACTAAAAACCTTATTTAATTGAAAGGTATTAACAATAGTAATATGAAGTTATTGTTATTGGTCACTTACTTGACTACTAATGATATATAGTTGTCTTAAAGTCTTTACCAATCACAAATATAAGCTATTTTTGGTTGGTACAAGTTTAAATTATTATTTTACACAATTGGTGATATAAGGTTTGCTAGCTTTTTCAAATTAACAATATTTTTAAAGATTTTGAATAGTAACTGAAAACTTTACAATAACAATTATAAATTAAACTCGAATAAAAAAGTTTTTCTGCAGCTAGTTTTGAAAGTTACCACACTCCTTCATCAGACAGCAGCAACTACATTTTAAATATTATTCACGTAGTGAAAACATTGGGTTTTGCAATTGGCTAAAAGCTTTCTTTAACTTATTCATTAATTTTAGGCAACTTTTCAACAAGCTAGAAAGGAGCAAATAAATTTTTTATTAGATACAGTTCTTTGGGGTAAAGAAGTACTATTTATTATTGTTTCAAGAAGCTTAAAATAACTATCGCTTTCTTTCTAATTATATTTCGTTTTAAGCGTTGTTTTGTAAAAAAACGCTTAAAAAATATAATATTGGAATTGAATTGTTTACTACTTTCAAATGGACTTTATTACTTCTGTTATTATACTTAAATTGTATTTCAATAATTTTGACCATTTTTTTTATTTTATTACGTTTTTTTTAAGGTTTACATTTATCCAAGATTACGCAATGTTGATATTTGATAAAATTATCTGATAGTCCTTAATATTCTTGTGTTGTGCAATATATTGTTTCTGAACAGGAAGAAGTGCATATTATTTTCGTTTAGGAGAAATTTGTGCTAGTTCATTATCTATCCTGTTCACTTCCTAACAATAAGATTTGAGAAGGAAAGTCAATATTGTATACAAAAATCTAGTTAGTTTTTTTAAGTTTTTTATGATTTATGGTAAATTAACATTAGAATAATGAAATAGTTCATTTCAAGATTAATTAAGGGAAAGGTGAAGTTGTGTTAGAAAGAGGGTGTTTGGTGACAGTTGTGGACTCGCTGCTTTGATATGCAAGAGAATCCTCAAACTCAGATCTATTACAACTAAGCCCCCTTTGGACTTCCTCAAGTCCCAATATTACGGATATTGTGATTGGGGACTGTAATGACTCTTGCATTTGATAAACTTCGGGGTGCCGAGGTGCACGGAATCGGTTCAAATTGGGCTAAATGGATCGCGGTGATTAACCACAAGTGGCCGTTAACTATAATTCACAGGTTAATTCAGTCAAGTTGGCTAATTTTCCTTCTGAACGAAATACCGGCACTAAAACGGTCGAGTTTAGGCTTTATGTCTCCAAGTTGAAATTGCCCCGAGTCAGCGGATTGCAAAATAAACCGCACTATTCACCACATTTCTATTTTCAGTTAAATCAAAAGTTTCGTATTTGCCAGGACTCTTTCACATAAAATATTGAAACAATTTGACAAAATACACTTAACAGTGTTTATAGTTATATAACAAATAATTAAACATTAGATTACTAATAAAATATATAAATTTTAAGTATAGAAATGAAATTCACATAAAATAGCGTAAAATCACTGTTATTATTAAAATAAAAGTAATATTTTCTTCTGAGAAAATGTGGGAAACCTGCTAGAGTTGGGTTCATTAGTGGGATCAAGCAGCCCGTCTCCAGTTGTTATTGGGTTTTTTCTGCCTCACCAGTGTGAAATAGATAGCCTGCTATCTTCAACCCGATTCCGCCTTTTATTTTGTTCTCCAATAAATTTTGTTTTTTGATTTATTTATTTATCTTCTCTCTATCCTTGCCAAATTTTCAAGAGAAACCACTTCACGGGCGATGATTGCTTATAATTGAAGAGTCTATTATTATGCTACATCATCAGTTTGAATTTCGCTTATTTCACTCGTCAACTCTACATCTTCATAGTGTAGCTGACAATATTGCCTCTTCCCCGAAAAAATAGCATTGTTTGATTGCCTTTCTCGTTTTAGAACAGACATTCGTGTCTGGAACTCTAATTGGAGATTAAAGAACATCCTCCGTTATACGTACTATCTCAAGTTGTCCCATTTTGTCGAGTCCGTCAGGGAATTAAATTCTCACCTTATATACGCATTAGGTCGGGTGTTCCTCCGGGAAGCATACATGGCCAATAGCTATTTTCAATATACACTTCAGATATTCTTTACATGTTGGCATTTCAACGCATAAATTCGCTGATGATACAGCGATTCTTTCACGTAATTCGGACTCTGAGTATTTAAAACTCAAAAACACCTGAATGAATTAACAATATGGTTCATAAAGTGGTGAATGAAGATAAACCGTACAAATAAATCTGTTTATGTAAAAGTCTCTGTCCTTGAATGTGTATAATTCGAATTTCATTGCCTACCTTGCGTTATCTTGGACTTTTTATGGAAAAACTACTGCCTTGGAATCTACACAAGACGGAAAAATAAAAAAACAAACGGGTAATGAAATTATTAAAAATACTAATTGACTCACGATCAAATTTAGACAGCGAAAACAAATTATAATGAGACGGTGATGAGACCTCTCCGAGCATTTGACTGTGAAGTGTGAGGGTCAGACAATAATATTAATTCCCAAAGTCTCAAATCAATGTAGTCTAAAATTCTTCAAATTATAAAAGCTTCTTTTTACAATTCAAATTATTTTAATCATAACAACCGACACATCTCGTTTGTACAGGACTTCATCAAAACGCGCTATAAAAAATTTCATCAACCACTGAATATCCACAATAGTGTATTATAAGCAGGACAGTTGACACTTCCAACCCTACACGAAAATCCTCCAAGACGATTGAAGCAAATGTCGCCCCGATACAAAAGATTCAAGTGACAAATCCATCATATATGAAAATATTTATTTATTACAATATTTGTATTGTAAATATCAAATAAATGTACAAAAATATTTATGAATGCTTACTTTTAATCAACTACATTAGTCATTTTTGAAATATCAAGTTTTGCTGTTATCAAGTAAAAATTTAGTCAAATTAAAATTGGAACAAGTTAAAGGATTCTACACGACTTTTCCACTTGTCCAAATGGATATGATTGGAACTCAATTTATGACGGGCGACTGACAGACCCATCTAATTAACCCCGATAAGTTTCATCATGGAGTTCGTATAAACTTGTTGTTTCAAACTTGCGTCGCGAATGCCGGCAACAAGGCCGATCAAGAGCTAAACCGTGTATTTGGCAAAGTTTCTGGCCCGCCATGCCCAAGCGGAGCTGTGCGGACAAATCTTCTCTAATTAAATAGCAAGGGGACGCGGACGTTTACAAATAACGCCGCCCACCACTAAACCGAATGAATTCGATTTACCGAATTACCCCCTGTACTGTACTTACGGGGACGTGTATTCTGTGTTGGGACGCTGGGGCGGCCTTTCCAATGAAATATGGTAATCGAAAAAAGCCAGCTTACCAATAATGTTTCGTCATGATAGTATAAATTCAAAAAATTGACAAAAGCCCCTCTACAGGTTAACAGTTGCCTTCCTGTCTTTCAACACCCGTATTTTGTCTATTTTTATAATTTTGTTAATCTACCCACACATTCTTCCATTAAGTCGTATTAACTATGCTCATATTAACTATCATGATCATAGTAATATTAACATAGTCATTGGCGACCAAAAAATGAAAGTACTCATAAGTTGTGTAGGCGTTTTATAACGTAATGGAAAATATCTATGTATATTCTAAATGTAAAAAAGAAAATAAAAAAGAATCTGAGACAAACCAGTTCGTGTTCTCTTCATGGTCGTTCTCACCTTACTACGCGTACATACTACGTACGTCTATACACCGCGGAATTGTATGCGATTTGGCAAGGGTTTGAGGTGCTTCGACCTTTCAGTGATCGACCCTCTCTTTTGTGTTCTTGTTGGGCAGATATCACGAAACGGAGTTTCCCGGAAAATCGCTGGTTGTTGTCATGATACCCGGACACATAAGTCTGTAGTTTGCGCAAACGAATGCTACGCGTTTTGAGAATAGTTCTTAAGCAGGGAAGAGAGCATCTGGGTTCCCTGTCCCGATTCCTGAAAGAAACACGGTTGTTTTATTGTAAATATTGTTGTGCTAATAGTGAATGTATTTATTAGCGCAATTGTGAATTGTGATGGGGCCGATGATATTGAGTACCCCGTCAAACTCCACTAACTTAGGACGTTATAGGCGTGTAAATAGGGAAGAACGTTTTTAAGAGGGTGTGAATGGGTAGTTAAAAAGGGTTTAGCAACTGCTTGCGTTGGGTGCTGATATGACTAGCTGTAGCACGCGGAACCCTACCTCGGTAGCAGCAGGACTGACATGACGGAGTTCTGACATCGGTCTGCCAACACCCTTGGTGATTATCGAATCCCGGTGATAATTTATTGTAAATTACAAAATCTGGATGGCCTGTATTCTACGATATGTATCTCAACTCTGTACACGCGAGTATTTATGACACACAAGTCCAGGTTCGATCTAAAAAAAATCAGAAACAGCGACAACTATTTTGGTATTTTCAGTTTAAAAAATAGTTGGGTCTGAAAATACCCGCACAACGGTTCACGTTATGTTTTTTTTCCAACGGTGCGATTGTAAATCAATTATTTTATTTATCACATTGAATGCACCATAAAAATTGTCCAATTATATCTAGGAAAAAACAAAAATGTTACGAATAGTAAATGAATTGGTAACTTTATATTTATACCCCAAAAACCACCTATTAAATTATGTCATGTGCATTTGAACAAACTTGAAACCATAACCCTTCTAATAAATCAAATAAACGGTTTGCAAAATTATGTAGAACCACCCCCACAAAAAAATAGATTTATTAAAATAAAACGATTATTTTTCAACTACACTTACGATAATAGACATTTACTTTTGTACATCATGAAATGAAAGTTTCTGATTTATGGTTTTTTTCTTTGCATATATTGTTGCTAAAAGTTCTTTAAAATCCAGAAATATTTAACAAAAAACGAAAGAAACATCGTATTTAATATCTGACTCGGTGATGTCTGATGACAGAGTGGATAGAAGAGGATTATGTGTAACCCAGGAAGTTTCTCTCAATATAAATGGAAATATGCACATAGCGGTAATACAAACAAGATAATATTCCCATTATTTATTACATTTTTGTGATGAATGACATAATATCCACTAATATTCATCATATATTAATAAATAGGATCGATAATAGCACAGATCACACAGAAAAACTGGTGTCAAACTATCTAAATTAGCTGCCATAGAGCAAACAGACAAATAGATAACAAAAATATGAAGATCGAGGTGCAAAAGCAATTATAAATATTCATGGAATGAATACAAAATATCAATACTTAATTAACACTTACCAGTTATTATCTATAATATACTGTCATACTTTATCATAAAATGATCGTCTTGAATTGATTATTTGAATCATCATATATTATAATATCGTTTTCGACATCGAAATAACGGTCAATATATATTTTCATCCTTTTGAAGTATGAAGGTTAGAAGTCGAAAAGCTATTATGAACATTCACATAATAAATGAAAACTCTTGATGCTTCGTTTTTATAATCTATCGATGACCACCTTGAATTCCCCGTCAAATCATATCTGTAAATAACCTCGTTAAACTGGCCAATTGTTCAACAGTATATTGGATGATGTATTATCAATGATTTCTATATTTAGTTTTTTGTTTCTAAGAGATTAATTTAGGTTTAAATTACCGTTGTTTGACCCACCTTTTTCTAACTTCATTATCCGTTTATAGATTCACGTTAAGCTTTAATTTGAAATAAACCTTTCTTAATGACAAACCAACGATTTTTAATTTTAAATTAACCCTTATAAATTTTACATTAATCTTTTTAATGTCAAACCAACTTTTTTAATTTCAAATAAACACTTTTAAACTGCATATTAATCTTTTTTAATTTCAAACCAACTTTTTAAATTAAAAATTAACATTTTCTCAATGCAAGTTAACCCATTTTAATGTCAAATTCTCCCTTTCTAATTTCAAATTAATCTTTTTTATTTTTAAAATAACTTTTTTAATTTTAAATTCATCTTTTTTTAATTTAAAAATAAACTTTTTTAATGGAATTTTTTTCAGACTAATCTTTATTTAATTTCAAATTAAACTTTTTAAACTAAATATCTTTCGTTTTTTAGTACAAATTAATCATTTTACTGTCAAACCAATGTTTTTAATTTCAAATAAAAACTTTTAAACTTTATATTAAACTTTTTTAAATTTAAAATTAAAATTTTCTCATTGCAAGTTATTTCATTTTAATGTCAAATCATCCCTTTCTAATTTCAAATTAATTTTTTTTAAATAACCTTTTTAATTTCAAATTCATCATTATTAATTTAAAAATAACCTTTTTAATTGAATTTTTTAAACTAACTTTTTTAATTTCAAATTAAACTTTTTTAAGCAAAAATTGTTCGTTTTTATTTCAAATTAATCTATTTAATTTCGCTTCAGCCATTTAATTGCAAAGTATCTTTGCTTGGTTTTTATTAACGATTTGTTTTTACTATGTGTAATATGCCATGATAGGTATGTCATCTATAATCATATTATATAATCTTGTGCTGTGTAAGCAAACATAAAATTTGAATATTATTTTATTAATGTAAATAATTTTATGGCACATGTTGACCTGTAGTATGGGAACAAATAACGTCCAAATATGATCGTCTTACGTTTTATATGGTATGAAAATATCTATAAAGAAAGTGGTGTGTTTCAGAAGTGACTGTAAATTTAAATAATTGTTTTAAAACAATTTAAAGTAACAACAACCGATTGTAAAACTTTTGTTGATAACAATGTGCAAGATATTTTTAAGTTTATCAATTTATTTAGGCAGTTGCTGTTATATGGGAATTTGTCTGTGTAAATTGCTCTCTTTAGGGAGATTTGAATAATTTCTATAAGTACGTTAGGAATGAAAATCATTGTCGTTACACATCCTCCTATGGTTTGTAAAGGATGGATTTAGCCGAGATTGGTTGAGGAGAAATTTTAATCCTCTCGGGCCTAGCCAGAGGAGTATCCAGCTATCGACCCCGCCCGGACAACTCCCAAAGCTGTGTCATTGTAGTGTATGTAGAGCCTGTTGACAGAGGTTTAGCTCTGAATAGAAAGGCTGCCTCTGCGATAGGCTCCTTATCAACCTCAAGCAAAACCATTACCTTTTCCGTGCCGAGATGGAATTTCTCCGAGTTGTCGCTTAGCACAGTGGCACGGATTTTTTTTTTTTAAATGAACCCGCTGTCTCGTCGCGGCAGGAAGTTGAAAGCATTCTGGAAATTCTATTAGAACGATATCAAAGGAAACAAACAGACGAGGACTGGAGTGGGATTTTAACAATAAAGGACTGTCTTATTTGCGTACATTGGGTTTTTCTCAATCGACAAACTTTTTGCTTCAATTTTGAGTCAAAATTCAGTTCAAAAATAACGGCTAAATGACTAATTATTTACATATCAATAAATTTATTAAAGCAATTAAAAATTCCAATTTTTGAACGCTACGTTTATGTTAAGATTAATAATACAACACTCTAAATTACAACATAGATTGACTGGGACAAGCATTCCGTCGTTTTCCACTGGAAAAATTGTACTTGTTTTTATCTCTAGGCCCAAAATCATCCTGATCAGCCAAGTTTCAATTTTCCCGTTTTGGCACTATTTTCTTCAATAATAATAGGTTTCAAAAATTTGTTTTCTCAGAATAATCGATAACATTATCACACAAAATAATAAAAAATTAATCTTTTCAACCCTCATTTTGACAAACAAATTTTCCAAAAGTTTTATTATTATTTACCGCTATAAGTGTATTTTCGTTTATCTTAGTTGCAATTAGGATTTGTTTAAAGTAAATACCTTTCGTTTATCCTTATCCCATGAAATGGGGTCTGGATTTACTGGTCGTCGCTACCCTTAGAGGCAAGTTTTATGATCAACTAACTCAAGCCGGTCTCCCCGGGGGTAAAAATTACAACGGCAACCCGCTTCTACAACTCTCCGGTTCGCTTAAGGTCGGGATGGAATACCAGGGATTAAAAAAAAACGAGGAAAGGGGGAGATCTTGTAAATATTGGGGTATTCAACCTTTCTGGGTCAATCGTCTTCTGCGTCGATGCGTTCCAAACTGGAAAAAAATTCGGAATGTGTATGTACAACCAAAAATTACAATACCAAATTTTGGGATGGATAATTGGCTTGTAATGACCTAAAGTCCCCAATATCATGATCAGCTCAACATTATTATCTTATCGTTATCATAAAACACCTGGATTATACTAAAATAAATTTCCCAGACATTTATATTTGGTATAAATTTTAAAAGTAACAAAAAACGCAACGGTGACTGAAAGAAAAGTATATATAGAGAAAAAAGAGAATACAAAAAGGATGTTAATTTTTGCCAAATTTTATAATAATGGTATTTTTTAAGTGTGTTGTATTGTTTACCTTTCCAAGTGAAAAAAAGTAGTCATTTAAAAACTTAGATGTTAAAATTAAAGAAATTAGATAAAGTGGAAGAGAAGTGAACAAAGTAACAAATGGAAGAGCGAATAGAAAATTAAGCAGAAGGTGAAGCAGAAGATGGAGAGAAAGAGAGAGAAAAAGTCAGAGAGAGAGAGAGAGAGTGAGAGAGAGGGAGAGAGAGAGAGAGTTATTCTACATTTTATTGTTAAATGTCTTGTAATTTGCAAATTAAAATTGACAGAAATTAAAATATTAATTAAGCCATTTATTACGTTCTCTTAATACACATCCCGACCAATACATTTACGTTAGATGGTTTAATTTTAATTTAAAAATAATGGTCATGCCCAACATGTGAATATTGTAAATTGAAAAATTCCATAAACAACAACCCACGTGGGATTCAATTAAATTCTTCGAAACCCATTTATTTAAATGCACCACCCGGTATTTTTCCCTGGGGCAGAAGGAACGGCTCAATAACCGTAAAACACGATTATCGCCCTATCAAAAATTGGAGGATTATTTAACGTTCTTACTCCTGCAACACGAAAATCGCCAAGAGTTGCGATGGTAGTGGCGACATAAATAAGGAAAAAGAGGCTGGATCTCCGGCCGCGTTAACAGGCTGTTCACGTATGCAGATCCCAATGAAGCACGTTTAAGGGCCCTTCGGAAGGGTGGCCGCATCGTAAAAACGGCTGAATCTTTTTGAAAGAGGTAAGCCATGATTATCAAGAGAGTTTTCGAGCATAAGGATAAAAATATCGATGTCGGTTTGAAAACATCGGAGCTATCGAAGAGTTTATATATGTATTTTTTTTTTTAAATCATTAGAAAAAAAATCTTGAAATAAATGCAGATGTTCTTTATTTTCACTGATTAATCCATTTCTATCACAAAATTGATGATATATAAAAAATTGATTTTATAAACAATATAACAAGTACTCAATTAAGTATACACAATATTTTCAAAATGAAAAAGTTGTGTCACAGGCGGGATTCGAACCCACGACTTTCAGCTAAATAAGCCGCTTCTGTACCACTTGAGCAACCGTGACTTCGATCGCCCTGCCACAAACTTCCCATTTCAACTCCATGTTTTATTCCAATTCCTGTGAATCGTACACAGTCCCTCAAATGTAGTACAATCGTTAATAAAATTGTTTCTATTTGAAGCCCCGATTTGCTTACAATTCGAATAAAACCGGGAGTCGAAATGGGAAGTTTCTGGCAGGGCGATCGAAGTCTCGGTAGCCCAAGTGGTAGAGCAACGGCGTATTTAGCTGAATGTCGTGGGTTCGAATCCCGCCTGTGACACAAATTTTTCTTTTCCACAAAAAATTTGCATACTTAATTGAGAAATTATATAAATAAGAATAAGCTGATAAAAATAATAAAAGTTAGTATTAATATAACAAGTATTGATATGCACACATTCATGTTTCAGTTTCACATTGCAAGCTTACCTAATTTCATAGGTACAAACATATGATTAAAAACTCCATAAAACCTCAAGCCTTGAAATATAGATTAGTTATTTTCTAATAAAGTTTGGTTTATCGTCAATCTGTCATCATTTGTAAATTTCATGTCGGTATAAGAACCAAATATACACATATATATACATTTCAATATTAAAAAATTATCAAGGATAAGTCATGTTGAAGAGGATTTTTTCCTGGAAAGCTGGAAGAAAAGTCGGAATTTTTTAACATGAAATATAGATCTATATACAATTTTTATTTTGAACATGGCAATCAGGTATGGAATATACCATCATAAAAGCAAGATCATATATGTGGTAACCGTCAGATTTACTTCATAGTCCACAATGAGTAAAAATTAACCAAAATAAAATTTGCTATAACGAGACGCCTTAGATTATTTTGTTGAAAAACCTGGAAGCAAAATTATAAATTTACTTTTTTGTTGGTTTTATTCTTGGCAGAAAGCGGACTTCAATAAGAAGCGTTGGTAATAACTTTTAAATTGATTTCACTGTGCTGTAAAAATAGTAATTTGAAATTAAAAGCCCGATAGAAAAAAGTTATATTTACAATACATTTATATATTAGAGGTTCAATATATATATATCCATTAAAAGAGATATTAACAATTTAAAATGGTCCGTTTGAATCGTAAATTTGGCTTTTGTAGTCTTAGTTATGTTTATTTCTAAAACGTACATCTGCTTTTATGGAAGTTGTTAATGTTAATTGCTCTAGCGTTTACGACAAGGCTAGTTGTAGTTAGGGTGTAATAACTTCTCAAAGAAAGCCGGTCGACGTGGACACTTTTAATTGTGCATTTAATTTTACAAAAATTTATCTTTCACGATTATATTCGATTCATTATTTCTCCTCCCGCATACATTTAACGATTGGAAATTTCTCTCTCTCTCACTCTCTCTCTCTCTCTCTCTATATATATATATATATATATATATATATATGTATATATATCTACCTATTTATTTATCTGAACCTATATTTATATAACGATCCATCTGGTTTATGTCTTTAGATCTTTTCTCCGTCATTTTTCATTTATATTTATTACCTTTTCTTACTCCTCTCTCTCTCTTTCTCACTCTCTGTCGCTCTCTCTCACTCTCTGTCTGTCTGTCTGTTTCACTCTCACTCTCTCTCCCTTCTCTCACTTTCTGTCTCTGTCTCTGTCTCTGTCTCTCTCTCTCTCTCTCTCTCTCTCTCTCTCTCTCTCTCTCTATCTATCTCTCTCTCTCTCTCTCTCTCTCTCTCTCTCTCTCTCTCTCTCTCTATCTATCTATCTATCTCTTCTATCTATCTATCTATCTATCTACCTATCTATCTATCTATCCTTCTATCTATCTATCTCTATGTCTATCTATCTATCTATCTCTCTATCTCTTCTATCTATCTATCTATATATCTATCTATATCTCTTTATCTATCTATCTATCTCACTCCCTCTATCTATCTACCTATTTATTTATCTATCTTAATCTATATCTATCTAACGATCCATCTGTTTTATATCTGTAGAACTCTTATCCGTCCACTTTTCATGTCTATTTATTTTATCTTCTCATTACCTTCTCACTCTTTCTATCTCTCTCACTCTATCTATCTATCTCTCTGTTATCTCACTCCATCTATCTTTTTACCTATTTATTTCTGTATATCAATCTACATTTATCTAACGATCCATCTGGTTTATATCTTTACATATTTTCTCCGTCCACTTTTTATGTCTATTTATTACCGTTTCTCATTATTCTCTCACTTTCTCTCTCTCTATCTCTCTCTTTTCTTTCTATCTAACTACCTATTTATTTATCTATCTCAATCTATAACTACCTAACGATCCATCATTAAATCTTTTCTCCGTCCACTTTTCATTTATATTTATTACATTCACTAATTTCGTGGTCCACTTGACCAATTGGCTAAGTCATTAGCTTTTTTTCATCTCAACTAAAAACCTTAATTAATTGTAATATATTTATTACCTTTTGTCATTACACACTCTCTCTCTCTCTCTCTCACTCTCTCTCTCTCTCCCTCTCCCTTCCTTTCTTCTTACCTATGGCGCATGTAATATTGGGCGGGCTTGAAAACATAGATTGTGCACAACTCAATCTCAATATCCAGTGATATATATATACCTTCGCACATCTGCTTTTCTAATTTTTTCATCAAAAATCAAACTTCAACTCGAGAGTTTTAATAGTTGATTCAGTTACATTTTATATTTACTTTCTATGTGTAATGTTTAATATGATGAAGATATTTTTAAAAATCAAGCTCTTATACTTTCACTGAATTCATTAATCGTACTGGCTTCATCGAGCCAGTCAAATACTATTAAAAGAGCTACACTCAAAATAGAATAATAATTATTGATAAACTTTAAATAGATTTGTCGATTTTTTATAATTTATTTTTTTGTTTAAAGTGTTGGCCTGTATTATAACCTGCCGAGGCAATGCAATTATTATTTATAATTATCGACAGAAGATCATGCGATTGTTTCACAACAATCAAACATATGTTAGACTACATAAGTATACAACACATTCTAAATTTCTTAATGTATTTCTTATTTAAATTCACACAAAATAGTAATACACGCAAAACTATTTAAAATCGTTTCTTCAGTACGGTCGGATTCTGTTTTTGATGCCGCTTCGAAATTGTGAGGCTCTCTAAGAAACTAGTTACGGAATAATGGATATAATGAGTGTGATATGATGACAGTGGACTGGGGCCGTATTGAATTATATGACTGAGAACGTCGTGAGCCGGTTCCGAGCTATGGAGGAGCGGCGGAAGGTGGAGCCATATCAAGGCGAACTGCTGAAGTACACCAACATTTTCAGAGGATGGCAGAATCGTTGGTTCGTCTTGGATTCGGACATGGGCGTTCTGAAGTACTACCAGTGCGAGCCTAGCAAATGCAAACGCCCCAAAGGGAGCATCTATCTGAAAAACGCCATAATATCGACTAGCGACGAAGACCCGCTGTCCTTCTCGGTCGTCTCCAAGGAAAAGTCCTCGGCCAAACTCAGAGCCAAGTCAATGCAAGAGAGAAACTCGTGGATGGAGAAGCTCGCCTTGGTGGCCGAACGGCACTCCGTCGTCTCGGACTCGCCCATCCCACGGCGTCCGACGTCCGTCGGGCCCGACGCCGACTTCAGAAAGGCGCTCGAAGAAGCGGAGCAGAGCGTGACCAAGTCGTGCGAAAGCTATTTTTACCTGTCGAGGGCACTCGACACCCTACCTCTTCCTCCATACGGCCCGTTTTACAACCTCGGACCGGAATTGCAAAGTTTAAAGGAGTGCTCGGAGGCGATGCAGGAATCGCTGACGCGGTGCATAGCGTCCGTCCGGGACAGTCCGATCGAGACTGTACAATCGACCAAATCCAAGGATACGTTGAGAAGCAAGAAGTCTTTGAAAATTCCACCACCGATGTCCCTGGAAAAATCCATGCCCCTCGCCTCATCCAAATCCAGGCACTGCTTCAACGGAGCTAACAACATGGGCGCCACTCTCTCCAATGACACCATCTCCTCCAATAATTCTTTTAAAGCGAATCAACAACCGGAGGTTAAAGACCTCCCCACCGCCTAACTGGTCTCTGATTTTGACTCAAAACAGAGTATCTTAAACTTACCAATCGACTGAAAAAGGGCGTGTTTTTCTATTTAAACATTAAATGTATTCATAAAAAATACTGCATGTTGATTTTGTTTTGGGAAATTTGTTTTTTAGATATACTGATTAAATCTACAAATTTTTTAAATCCATAGTAGGTTTTTAATATCACCAAAACGAAATGACAAGAAAAAAAAACTTAGCAATGACATATAAAATTCGAATATATTCTTTTTAAATCTTTTATTTCTAAAAGCTTCAATATTTAACATTAGAGAGAGGGAAAGGTTCTGCTAAATACTAAAGAAAATAACATTTCATTAAATTAACTTAATCCGACACTTAAATTTCAACGTGCATCAAATCTAACAAATCTTCCTATATGACTTTTAAAAAATATAAGGAAGGGAAAAAAACATATTTTCAAAAACATAATATAAACATGTGATAAAATTGGCTTTTTATACTGGTCAATTGTGTGCGTTGTTTTTTCTTTTCTTTTTCTTCAAGATAGATTTGGCTGTTGGTCATTATAATTGTTTTTTTTTATTATTAGTCTGTCCATTTTCCAACAACGACTGCAAAGAATATTGAATAGCTGGTGACTACACCTGATTAATAGAACACCAGTTTGCTCAGTAAATTTTAGTGGAATGTAATTTGGTTTTGACCTTTAAACATATAACTAAAACAGCACCTTCTTGTGACTTCTCCTTGTGCTACCATGTTACCATACTAACATTCGTAAAAAGAAAATAATTGTGGCCCCTCCTCCAGAATGCCCGAACCGGAAGCATGAATAGATCTTGCCAGATTATGAATTGGCCATACACGATTGATACGTGGGCACTTTCTCTTGGGCCAACCCCCGCGCATATATGCAAAGAAATCATTGCTCGATGTGTCCTAAATAATTGAAGCTTGTCATGCCTTGGCTCCATATAGGGTGCGAATGGGCATGCCGCCAGATTTAAAACGGGTTCTCGGACACAGTAGAGAGTTTCAGGGTCATGTGTTTTATTGTCCTGTTTGTACAAGTGATTGTATTTATTAGCGTGAATCAAGAGGGCTAATGGTTAAATAGCATCAACGTCGCCTTTCGAGCTCTGTGCGTGATTTGTGCACCCATGGATCTTAACTAGATTAATATTGTGTACATGTTGATGGAGTAATATTGAGTACTCCATCTGCTAAACAGAATGAGCACAATGTATGTAGGTATGAATGTATTTGTTACGTATTGAATCTGTGTTGTTATATTTCGCTAGGGGCTGAATTGAACTAGCAGTCTGATGCTTCTGTAAAAACAAAAATAGTTGTAGTCCTGTTTTCCTCGTTATCAAACTGCAAGAAATTTTAATTTGAATTAATTTAAATTTCTTTTTTTGCTATAATAATAGATGAAAAAAGTTTAGTAGTTCATGATTCCGTTTATAGAAAACCATGTAATTTTATGACAATTAATTAAGGTTTTTAGTTGAGATGAAAAAAAGTTAATGGCACGAGCGGGATTCGAACCCACGATCTTCGAGTGGTAGAGCAGCGGCGTATCTAGCCGAAGATCGTGGGTTCGAATCCCGCTCGTGCCATTAACTTTTTTTTCATCTCAACTAAAAACCTTAATTAAAATTCATGTTTTAATTGGTCAAGCGGACCACGAAAGTAATGAATTAAGAACCTGTAATTTTATTCGATCCGTCACCATTTACGATCGGCCTCAGAACTGGCACACCCAAAGTCGAAAGAAACCACCGATGTTTAATTATGGAATTATGGTAAGATAAATTCGGTGAGCGCGAACGGTGAGCCACGACAAAGAGCTGATCCACTTCACTGAGAAAATTTTTCATCCTACCCTCAAAAAAGAGCGGTTTTTCCCATCCGGACTACAAACCATTTGCAACAGTACAAAAATCCTAACAATGTTTATCTGGAAGTCACTTCCTGTTTAAATGATATGAAATACTTAGAAATTTTAAGATTTACGTATACAGGGTGAATTGCTACTCGTGCTACAAACTTCTCCAGTAGATTCTTCACCCTAAAATGAACAAAAAAGTTCATATTGACCATGGTCCGATTCTCAACCATTTCAGAGTAATTTCGCTTTTTATCGATTTTGAAAGATATCACGTCCTGGCGTCGGAAAATCGTGATATCTTTTAATCTAAACATTTCTCTTAAAATCTATAAGCACCGTTGAAATCCCCGTTAATTTTTAGAGAGAATCAAAATCATAATTCCATTGAAATTTTTTAATTTAATTTAATGCCCATTTAGTATGTAATGCTTAAGAAGTTTACAAACAGCTAGAAGGTCAAGGAAGAAAGACCCAAACGTTTTGCCACCTTCATCTTCTTATTGAAAAATTAACGGGGATTTCAACGGTGCTTATAGATTTTAAGAGAAATGTTTAGATTAAAAGATATCACGATTTTCCGACGCCAGGACGTGATATCTTTCAAAATCGATAAAAAGCGAAATTACTCTGAAATGGTTGAGAATCGGACCATGGTCAATATGAACTTTTTTGTTCATTTTAGGGTCAAGAATCTACTGGTGAAGTTTGTAGCACGAGTAGCAAGTCACTCTCAAACATTAGCAATCCTTGAACCACCATTTTTTCTCTTTTTGTCATCAACATCTTGGTCTCACAACCACTAAATAAGAAAATGACGAGTGCGTTGGAAGCGTTATTAAATCAGGTAGTTTTCCTCAAATTTGCTGCCTTCTGAGACTAAAATTAGAAACTCTGGATTACTTTATACACTTTCCGATTTACACAATTTTCCACTCTTTTTGTAGTTCTGGCTGAAATAAAACACAAAAAATTAGCCCAAACATTTTGCCACCGTCATCTTCTTATTGAAAAATTAACGGGAATTTCAACGGTGCTATTAGATTTTCAGAGAAATGTTTAGATTAAAAGATATCACGATTTTCCGACGCCAGGACGTGATATCTTTCAAAATCGATAAAAAGCGAAATTACTCTGAAATGGTTGAGAATCGGACCATGGACAATATGAACTTTTTTGTTCATTTTAGGGTGAAGAATCTACTGGAGAAGTTTGTAGCACGAGTAGCAATTCACCCTGTATATCTTAAAAACATTTCTTGAAAAAATTAATAAATGCACAGAAATTGTACGGAATGGATTATCATAATTATTATAATTCTGGCGTAAAAACTAACAACCACACATTGTGAAATTACATGTTTTCCTTCTCTCTCCTTCAAATACAGACAAAATGGAAAGTGGCAAACCGTCAAAAGGTGGCGCTGTTTGATTGCCTCTTTAATTAAACTACTAATAGCACAGATGCCGCTAATCGAGTCGTCATAATCCCTGTCGTTCTTGAAATTGGAGCCTGTTCAAACAGGCCAAGAGTAGGATAAATATTGTGCCTATGGGACTCGAATTACAATGGCCCTCTCAACACCAGATAATTAAATCCGTAATGACTTCTGTCGGAATTAATTTCAAGCGCTGTTTAATTGACGCAGGCTAATGAGCCTTTTCCATTTCAATCGTGACATACGGGGCCAAAAAGAGCTTTTTGTATAATTTATAAAGAACAGGGTAGGGAGGTTATTTGGTTCACTCTACTAAGGGCTGCTTTTTTTATTATTGTATAAAAAATAATTACATTATAAAAATAAATGTGTTCAGTTGCATGTCAAGTATGCTCTGTTCTGCTGGGTAAATGTTTATTACAAATTAAAAATTCGATCATTAAAATTACAAAACAACTTAAAAAGTACAAAAAACCAGAACTTCACTGCAGTAACTTTATATATATATATAAAACTTAAATGAACCTTTTTTAAAGAAAAGGGGTAATCGTGTAGGCATAAACAAATATTTAAATTATAAATTAAGGAACCCAATGAATTATATATTACTTCAACCTAAATCAACCTTTATGTTAAAGTGTTTTTTTCACGAAGGAACTAACTAGACTCCCAAACCTAAAAACACAACTTGACGTTTATTTTACTGAGAACAGAACTTCCTCAATTTAAAAATTAAATAAATTATGTCTCATTACACATTACACTTGTAACAATTTTGCAATCAGTAAAGCATAAGTGAAAAAATTAATTAATCATGTATGCAGTTTCCTAATTTTTTTCTTTTTGTCGATAATTTATAGCAATTATATTTAATTTCTCAAAATTGGAAAATCCTAGGTACCACTCATTTTTCTCTTTGATGGAAGTTTTCTTATTCCAGTAACCCGACAACCTCCTACCCACACATCCTTCTACAAACGCATCATCCTTATTCCCGAGATATCCAGTATCCTCAAAAAACTAGTTTTAAAAGAATTTATCAACATAGTAGATTTGGCATAGTTCGGCCTGATTATCTTTTCTGGATTATATAGACGGGGATAATTAGGGAAAGGAAAGCCAAATTGTAGAAGAATTAGACTATGTAGAAATGTTTGATGTATGGAATGTAATGATTGTTTTATATGTTATATTATATGTTTTGTGTGATGTGATGATGATACATGTATATTTTTTCACATCCTCCATGTATTTGTACAATTTAAACAATGTTTATAAATCCCAGGCCCTGAAGGTGATTTCAATAAAGATCGAAACGTTGGCACGATAAAGAAAATGTTTGTCTAAAACCTACGTCACACCAGACCTCAACTCGCGATCGCCAAATAATCATTCTTTTTAACTATTTGATTTCGGGTTCCATCATTGTGTTTTGTGCTACCACATTACCACACCGTCCATGAATGAAACCACCAGACAGACCGTTTCCAGAAACTCCCCGAAGACCTCCCTTAACGATTTAGCAATGTTTCTTAATCGGTGACACTTTTCCTACCCTCCTGGGCATAAAGAATCTTGCTTTTGTGCGATTCTGGATCCGGCTTTTGATAAACCATCCAGGTAACCTCTAGAAACATAAACGCTTCCTTGAATCATATTAATTGACCGTTGCTTCAGAGAACGATAGTGGAGGTCTTAGATATTTATTTGACAAAGAAAAGTTGATGTCCTACAAGGGGACATTCTGTGTCCCATCCTATATCCATGACAATTAACAGGAAATATTTTATAAATTCCCATTTATTAAAATCTTTTGACCAAATATTAGCATTGATTTTTATACCAACATTTCTTTATTTTTATAATTATTGTTAAGATATTTTTTTAAACATCATTATCTAGGTTAATTTCGATAAAAGCAACAAACAGTATAATGAACTTTATTTTTCATATAATAGAAAAATTCATTCCACAAAAGAAATATCTTCTTTTTCTTAGAAAAGTCTTTGCGAAAGATCCCTCTTTTCTTGGGTCTCTCTATACCTTATTTTCGGGACAATGTAAAATAATAAATCTTTAAAGTAAAACAAGAAATGACTCTCGAATTTTATTACAAACCCTAATAAATTGAATGCTTTGTTAAATTGTGACGTAAAAACAATACATATACGTTTCGGTTGTATTTAAAATGAATTAATTGATCAAACAAACGTTGATTGGAGATAATTGTTATTTAAACGGTTGTTGATGGATTTGATTAAATAAAACAATTTACAAATAATTGGAAAACGATGTAATTAAATTTAAAGCGTTTTCAACTAATTTTATATTATCTTAATTACTATGAGTTTTTGTAGGATAATATCTTGACCTTAGCATGCAACAGAAAAATTAGTATTTTTTAACACCTGCGTATGGGTATAATTGGTTTTTATTGAAAATTTTTCTTTTCACGTACTGATTGGTTAAGGATGATAAAATATAAGATTTATATAAAAAACGGAAAATACATATGCGTATTAGTCCAAAAACTTTTAATAAAACTAAAAATAATGAAAAATTAAATAAAAAATAACATAAGCTAAATAAAAAATTTGTGAAATACTAATATCCTATGGAAATATTTGATTAAAAAAAATTGTAGCTGATGATGGCTGTAAATTTCCAAAATCTCAAAGAGTGAATTTATAAAAAGTAAAACCGATTAATTTATAAAAAACCGCATGGACATGTTAAAAACACAATTGCAATATGTATGTTTTTGTCGAATTCACTTTCTAGTAGAAATTATGTTAAAATGATCGAGTTACATTTTAACTAATCTTTTTGTGTAAGGTTTTGGTTGAAATGAAAAAGTTATTGCCACGAGCGGGATTCGAACCCACGACCTTCGGCTATATACGCCGCTGCTCTACCAGCGTATTTAGCCGAAAGTCGTGGGTTCGAATCCCGTTCGTGGCCCTAACTTTTCATTTCAACAAAAACCTTATATAAAAAGATTAATTAATTGTAAGAAGTAATTTGGTCAATAGACCACTAAATATAATGGATGTTATATTTTAACTATGCTGCTGATTTATCGTTGCTTCCATCGGTTTTTATGTAGAAAATAATAATTATTTATATAATAAATAATATATATCAAATGTTAAAAGTTGTTATTATATACCGATCAACACTGATTACTTTTATTTGATTTTTTTACGAGGGTTCACAGGCTGGATTCGAACCCATGACCTTCTGCTTATAGCGATGAGCGCCGTGTCAACGCCTAAACTGTTGCGGCCACCGACACCCCCCAACACTGATTATTAAAGTTCGCATACTTTATCCGTATGAACAAAGATTATATAAATAGAAAGTACCGACGGACACCATGACTGGACATTTTTAAAATTTCATATTCCCCAGCTGGCAAAATTTAATTTGGGGTTTTGGGTTATGGAGAGTTAGATTGTAAATTCACACACACTCACATCAGTAGTAGTTTATATCCCGTTTAAATGCCGAAACCGCATTTCTACAGATGTAAATTTATTAAACTCCTACGTGGTGGGAATTAAATCGCACATCAACGATGTATCGACTGGTATTTCAACTGTGCAGATTTATGGTTGCTTCCGTTGGGTTGTTTTTTCAGTTCTATCCAGCCGGGGAATTGTATGTTATAAATATTCAAAAAGGAAACTCATGCGTCAATTTTTTTACGCCTATTTAAACTTCATTCTTAAAATGTCCATTTGACAACGTTTCCTATTTATTTTCGGAATTTGAAAAAAAAAGTTTTTTTCCAACGTCGAAGTTTCATTTTCTTGTGAAAAAGTAATGTTAAGCGATAATTTAATCGTTTTATTGTATTATTTAATCGACGGAAACTGATCGTACAAGTGATTGCCGTCCGACGTGGGGCCCATTTGTCGGATATTTTCTTCGCCGTTGACAAGAGAAGAAGGAAACGGGTGTATTGTGGACCCTTTTGTATCCTTCGGTCAGCAATGATTTCCTTTTTTTGTAATTTAATAGAATCAACCAACCAAAACTAAACTTATTTTCTACGATTTTTCTGTATTGTTAATCCTCAAAACAAGCCTAATAAAATTATTACATTTAATAAAGTCTTGAAATTTCCAAACAAATAATTTACTTTTTAAAAGCGCTAACTGTTGTTACCAATTTAATTATACTTTCCCCGAAACTAAAACGAACAGTCGGAGTTTCAGTTTTATTAAGAACCGCGTAATCGTAATACTTTATTAATGGTACTGTATCTGCCCCTGTAAAATTATAACTTTACAAAATAAGACTCTTCGACATGGAAAATTCCCCCTTTTATAGGTAAATTTATCAACAAAAACCACATGATTAATTCTATATATGAAACTCTTGCTTAGGTAGAGCGAACGAATTTATTTTAATAAAGAGCACTTAGCGAGGAATTCTCTCTGACACTGGCGTTACACAGAGAGCATAAGTCAGATTGTCTTTCTTTCCAGGGAGTGTGTACCTTCACAAATAACCATATATTGATACCATTTTCGTTCCCGAGAACTCATCGTCAACAACACAAGAGGATCTTTAGCGTCCGCACCTGGCCTATTTGGCCTTGAGATGAGAGCTGACGCACCTCCGCATACGACGGAATGGTGTTACCGTCGCAGCATTGGTGTAGAGACGCTCCAGCCCCTAAGGGCCGAGACAATCTCGCTCTCCGCTTGTCCACTCCGAATGGTCGGGCCCGCATTGTGCATCGGGTCGGATGCTGCACGCAAAGAGCTAACAGGCCGAAATACATCAGCCTGTTCTCCCGCGTATTCCTGGATAGAGAAGGCCACTCTATCTCCCTGAGTATAGGGGCTCCCCTAGCGTAGAAACTTCCGGGAACGCCCCGGCAGCGGTTTAGTTTAAAGTGGAATTGCTAACCACCCTTAGATGAGCACCGCCTACGGTAAATTCTCTTATCGAGCTCAGCCTACACCTGCCATGCGCATTCGAGGGACGCCATAGGCTCAGCCTAGGTGGTCCTATCCTTCGCCTCCCCAAGGGTACCACGCCGGTCATACGCACAACAATGCAAAGCATACTCGAGTCAGAGACACCATCGGTGAATCAGTGAATCGCACTACCCGTTTCCGTTCGCTTAATCACGCATTCGAGGGACTATTCAGCATGATCATCGCGTCCTCAACGCATACACACTGTCGTCCGGTCGCAACGTCTCCCGTGAGGCCGGGGGTAATTACGCTGGCCATACGCAAGCTTCACGAAGGTCACACTGCCTCTATCTATGTTCCCACCAGGGGCGTCACCATGCGCCACCACGCGCCACCACGAATCCATTCCCAGTGTAACTAGGGCTGAATTTCGACTGTTTAGTTACCCCGTGGTACAGGCGGCCATACACCCTCCCCCGTCTATGCATACAGGAACTAGTGCACTGGCCCTCATGTGACTCTGCTGAGGCGCTCGCCGCCCATGTCGACCCTAGGTCGACCCGAGTACAGTTTGTGCTTTAGAGAGGTTGCCATGCCCTCTGGGCTGCACCTTTATTTTGTGCCCGGATACCCCCCTTGATACCGAATAAAATCAGAAAATGTCAATAAGGAACTGCATAATCATGGTCTTTATACAGCTGAAAGCGAGTCGATACCAGAGCATGACCCGCAGACTTCTTATTCGGTCGGGCAATTATTTTAAACAAGAAGCGAGTTAGATTCTGTTATTCTTGGACTGTGTTGATTGGGAGGTTATATAGAATGGAATATTTTTTCATTAAAATATGCCAGTTGAGTTAGACTTATTGATTTTTATTATCTCAAGGGCATCATTTTTTCGAAGACGGGATCAAAGACATTAATTAATTTAAGAACATATTTGATCTGAAGACTCACTGAGCATGCCATCGACAGGTCTGTAGATTTTTGTATATACAACTTGAATTGTGGTGGGCAGGTTTACGAACTTGAAATCCCAAAACTGGATATGCTTAGGGATATACAGACCTAGAAAGGGAATAACATACAGTGAATGTAGGGTTCATTGGTACTTTTACTCGATTTAAAGGTTTTTAAATATTAGAGTTCTTTAAAATTTAGACATTTTAAGACTGGGTTAGCTGGGGCAATGGTTTTCCCATGTCAAGTGCACTTTAAAATTTGTAACTTCCTTGGAATTTATCAAAACGCAACGATATTTCAACGACTTGAAAGCTCAATATTAATTTTATCGGCCAATATATCAATATTATAATTTTTTATGTCCTAACGGGCGAGTTATAAAAATTAATTAATAAATTACCCTCAACGTTGGCTTTTATAGCTGCCGTTCTAATTGCAATTAATCAGGTTGTAATTTATTTACGAAATTGGACCATTACGTGCAGTCTTTAGAGCTTTATACCTCAATAAAGTTGTCTGTAAAACTATAAAGTTGTTTTATTATTTATGTGATTTTCAAAAACAAAAACTAGAAGGACTTGAAAGGTGAAAAATTAACAAAACATTTAATATTTGATTGAGGGTTTCTGTAGGTTGGTTGAGCAACGTACAAAATAAGTAAAATACAATTTTTTTAATATGAAACAAAGTAGATAGTCGTTTTTAGTACCAAGAAAATATTTCTCTCCTTTTAAAAATCTCAAAATAACGATTTTTTGTGAAGATCTCTTTGAAGTGTGTTAGTTTACTAAAAAAACACAGAAATAATTAGCCTTAAAATTTTGATTAAAACGTTTGTAATCTTTGAATATTGAAATATTTGGCCGATCCATATGCTTGGCACCCGTACATCCCAATGGGTTGAGTAGGTATGTGTATGTTCAATGTTTTTATTTTAACAGTAATTTTGATTTCTGGTTAAGTTGGTAAAAAAGCATTTTAAATCGTTTATAGAGTGTCTGTTTTATAATCGTGTGTGTGCATTCCAAGTTAGAATCAAATGTGTCCTAAAAAGTTAACTTTGTCGAATTGAGGAAGAGGTTCTTTGTACAAAAAGTAATATGTTGTGACTTTGATGGGTTAAATTTTATTTTGAAAAGGGCAATCTTTTTTTTAGTAAATTTTTCAATTGTTGATATGTGATTTTGTACCATAAGTGAAGCTTGTGTAAAAGACACTTGCTAATATGGCGGTGTTATCAGCGTAGTGGCGGTAACTGCAATCTCGTTTGTGGACATATCAGAAATAAAATTTATGAACAACAGCGGAGCAAGTATTGACCCGTGTGGCACACCTGCGAGTATTTCTTCCATCTCAGAAGTCTCCATACTCTGGTTTACTGCGAAAAATCTCTCCTTTAGGTATGATTGTATAATTTGATAATATGCCTGGGGTAAAAATAATTTTAATTTGTATAATAATCCCACATGCCATATTTTGTCGAAAAACATCTAGATGAGGTAATGAAATCTAAATCGATGAATCTCATGAGTTGAATGATTGATTATGAATGGGTTCAAAAGCCTAATTGATGATGTAGGAAGATTTTGTTTGAAGTAGCAATAGAGATGATTCTTTTGAAAATTAATTTTTCGAATAACCATCCCTAACTAAAAACTTAAATTTTATTCATGACTTACACTAATTAACAGAATTGTCTTCCATGTGTGAGACAATACACTAATTGTTTTTTAAAGTAATTATTGGTCAGTAATGCTTTTTAACATTTGTCAAACCAGAATATAAGAACATTAATCCCAGGGATCGGTTTTGAGCTTCGGAAAAGGCTGAAACATGTTACCTTCAGTAAGTACATTTTTCTCGGCTCTTAGATCCTATTGGAAGATAGTTACTATTAAATATTCTTTTTATTTTCATTCAATGATCCTTCTTGTAAGAAAAAAAAGAAATCCGAGAGGATCGAAGTGACAATAGTTCAGGCGGTAGAGTAGAAGCGTATTTAGCCGAAGGTCGTGGGTTCGAATCCCGCTCGTTACACGGACTTTTTTATTTCAACCAAGACCTTAAATAGACAGAAAAATTAATTGAAAGAAGTAACTTGGTCAATTGACCACTAAAACTTAAATGGATTAATATTTAATAAGTAAAAAAAAATCTCTTCACTAAACAGCTCCCCGTGGCCACTTCATAAGTCACTGAGAATCCAATCCTGATTACACGACAATTGAAACAATTGGGAAAAAGGGGAAAAATTCGAAAGGTTGTAGGTTGAGATGGAGTTGGTGTCCGAGTGGATCGAAGTCTCAATAGCTGAGGTGGTAGAGCAGCGGCGTATTTAGCCGAAGTTCGTGGGTTCGAATCCCGCTCGTGACACGGACTTTTTATCTCAACCAAGACCTTACATAGAAAGAAAAATTAATTGAAAGAAGTAACTTAACTAAAATGTAAATGGTTTTTAAAAAAAGTTGATATTGTAAGTTATAATAATTCTACCTCTATGAGTACAAGTTATGAGTTAATGTAATAGAAGTCAGTAATTTGACATTTTGACATATTTTCAAAAATTGCGATCTCCTAAAGCCCATCTCCTTTATCAATAAATTATTATGACTCAATAACGCCAAATAGAAATATATAAAACCTTTGTATTACGTCTGCACCATTATCTAAGTCCCTTTCTATTCCTAGGTATGTAAATTTATTCAGAACATGGTAATTTGGCTATGGCGATAGAAAGCCGATTATGAAATTTGGAAGCAACTTGAACAAATCGATAAGGGCACGGTAAATAAAGGATGAGAGCCGATTGGAAGGGCGATCGAGAAGGTTATTTGCCGGTCCTCGACCAGGGAGGGGCTAACGCTTCAGGATCATAAACAAACAGAAGATCAAAGCCGTCCAGCAGAGCACTCACCCTCTCTTTAATATCAATAATAATTTAAGCATTTGGCAGATTATTGAAACTTCTTTTCAACATTTATATTCCTGACTGAGGATATAGAACGAAATTCAAGTCTTACAAAAGAATATATGCTTAACGTGGGATTAAAATAATTTAAAAAAGCGGTTTTTTTACACTATGTGTTAATTCCGATATTCCAGGGGTTTTTCTGAAAGGAAATTTGACATTTTACCAGCGAGCCAATCAGGTTGGGCATGGGGATGTTGTTGACACTCGTCGCTCCTGCTGTTGGCTCAGAGCCTGGAGCCCCGACACTGTTAATCATTCAGTGGCGACAATCGCCTCTTTTTCCCTTTTTACCCCTGCACAGGATACCGTTCACTTGAAAATATGCTATAAAAAAAAGATACGAACATAGCCAAATCGGCTTAAAATTCAAGACGACCTAAAACGACCAGTTTTTTAAAAGCAAATTAAACAAAAAATAGTTTATATTATTTAGTCAACAAATCATCATGAACAATAAATGAAACTAGATTTAAAACTGGGGAAATCCTGGCACTATCCTAACTATTCTGGTTAGTTGAAATGTTATCGTATTTTATTTTTAAGTCGTTTCTCAAAGTTGATTTTCCAATAAAATTTCGTATGAAGAAAAGTAGTAAATTTTTTTTGGGGTATTTACTCTATGCCCAGGCTTGTGCGAAATCTTACTGTCGTCGTTTTACAATTTTCCGTAAAAATCTATTCTAATAAATTTGTTCCAAAGAGAAATATTAAATTTCGTAATCCCTGGTTGCGGTTTAGTTTAGAGAAAACTGCCTTACAAAAGTAATGGCATTGATGTCAGTATACAAAAGTAAACACTACTTATTTTCTCTCATCCTCGCAGATCAACTAATATCCTTAAGAGGCAATTGCGCAAACATCTCCTTTCCTGTGATGATAGACGATACCTTCTAAATAATTTTATATTTTTACATTTTTTCATCCTTGCACGATTGGTAGGTAGAACCAATAAGAACTATATAATATTTAATTAATTTTATAACATTTAATTTTAAATATAAAATTTAATTTTATATTTTTTGTTTTCTATTCTACGATCACAACATATTCCAGTAGAATGTAGTGTTGTTTTTTATTTAGAAAAGTAATCCACCTGCTTCTTATCATACCGAAGAAGATAATCTACAGTTTATCCCTATGTAATTATTATTTTATTAAAAAACAAAACGTTTATTAAGTTTTATCTATTTATTATTACATTATTTACATACACCGTAGTATAATTAAGTCATAATGTTTGGCTTTATAAAGCAAAAAAGGAATCCTTTTTCACATAAAATAGAGTATTATTTAACACAAACAGTAACAAACATAAATAAAAACGGGAGTTATACAAATTGAATAAATGATTTTTATTTCTAGCTTTGCTAGCCTGCAATTGTGAAAACTTAAACTTACCATTTTGTAATAGAGAATAACATGCAATTAAAAATAATAAATAATTGGGCGTGTAACGTTAAAAGTTATGAAACTTAAATAAACACCAAATAACCTATAGGAAAATCAACAGACAGAATTGACATTATTATTCAATCAACTAACGATCCTTAAATGTTATCTACACTGACAGGGGAAAAATTCCCCCCTCTTTTAATATAACTTGATTTGTATATATTTTTGTTGTTTGTTTTTTGACGTTTAATAATTGAGGCTTTGTCTAAAAAAGTACGAAAAATGTAAATTGCAAAGGAAAATTAAAAATTTTAAAAAAGACGGACAGGTAAAATTTATTTTAATTTTGTTTTAGATTTTTAATTAACATTATAATATCGCGTATTTCTTCGTCTTGCCTTAATTACATTTCGAAGAGGCCTCGGCATCCTTTCTACCGTCTGGAAATGTTTCTTTGCTGCAGGTTAGCCCATTCTTCACGAATAGACCTTTCAAGATTCAATGTGGAGTGTATCAGGAAGTGATGGACGTGCACTTATTCGTCTTTTGACGTTACCTAAAAATGTTCGATGTGGTTCGACACTGATGTTATGCTGTTGAAAGTACGTTTGTACTATGCGAGCAAGATACGGACGGGCATTATCGTGCATTAGAATAGGATTGTCGCTGATTTCATCGAGGATAGGAAACGCGTGATGTTCCACAATTTCATCTACATTGCGACTGGCCGTCAAAGACGCTCGACGAACAACAGCCAACTCTGTGCGACTCCCCATTAAAATTCCTACCCACACCATCCCTGAATACGTTGAAAAGGTTGGCTCTGGGGAAAAATTACGAACGTCGTACGTTTCATTTCGCCTTCTCTACACTATTTCACGCCCATCTGGAAATTGTAGAGCAAATCTATACTCATCTGTGAAAACCAGACCATTCGTCCAAAGACCATTGGCTGTATTTCGAGCAAATGAGAGCCTCTGTGTGTTCTGGTCAATTCTGGTCCTCTTAAGGGGCGGAAAGCCATCAGTCCATACTGATTTAAACTTCTTCGAGCAGTGCGTTCAGAAATTTGGTCACCTTGAACTTCCTGGAGCTGATGAATCGCTTGAAAAACAGAAAGGTGTCGGTTTCGCAAAATTCTCAAAATCAAAAAACGGTGATCCTGTGGTTCTGTTACCCTAGGGCGTACAGAACCGGGCCTTCTATGGTAAGACCCAGCTTCTGGAAAACGTCTAACGGCGTCTCGCAGTTTTTCGTAGGGAACTCCGATGGCATACCTGATGGAGCGTCCATCATTAACTAGTGTCACACCACACGCACAATCCTCAGCAATAGGTGGCATTTTTAAGTTTAAAAATCGAAATTAAGAAAGCATAAATGAAAACTAAACAGTTTATTCCTTCAGAATTCAAATTCCGTAAAAATTAAACTGAAAAATTCTTTATCCTTGTTTTGGATTAAGGATTAAGTGTGTTTACGTCTAATTGATATTCCCAATTTAAAAAAAAGCATAAACAAATATTTATTGATAAAAACAATGAGACAAATTAAGGGCAGAATTTTCTTTTATTGAAAAAATGAAAAAAATCAGTTGAGTGGAATTTTTTGCCTGTCAGTGTACAAACTAGCTTATACCAAGATCATTATTAACCCCCTGTCCAGTCTTTAGCTTTTAAAAAAGGACAGTTTAAACAATGCCAACAAAACAAGGCCAAACCAAATCTGTAAGCTTTCGAAACAAATAAGAAATAATAGTTGTCCCCTTTTTTCATTAGACTTGCACAATGTATATTCATTTCTCGAGACGTTTTACGGCTGTTCACGCTTTATTATAAAAACCGATTTTCAATCAAAACATAACTGGCTATTTCAACAACCTTTACATATTAATTCAAAATCAAATTCTCTGTAAAATAAGGACTTCTCATTTTCTTTAATTTTATTATAACATTTACATATATTATTGTAGTACTTAAGTATTTTTACGAAAACCCTATTATTTTATGAAAGATAGTGGGTAGTTCATTTAAATCGATACTAAAACTCATATTAACCAATTTAGCGATTTGCTTAGTGTCACTATACTGTGTTATTAAATTCACTAGTTTTCGTGGTCCGCTTGACCAATGAATATCTTTCAATTAATTAAGGTTTTTAGTTGAGATAAAAAATTCAGTGTCACGATCGGGATTCGAACCCACGACCTTCGGCTAGATACGCCGCAGCTCTACCACTTGAGCTATCGCGACTTCCATCCACTCGGACACTAACTTCCCATCTCAACCCCACCTTTTTTTTTCGAATCCCGCTCGTGACGCTGACTTTTTTATCTCAACTAAAAACCTTAATTAATTAGAATAGATAACGTTTGGGAATTCGGAATCAAAATTATGTAAATTCCTCAAGAACTGAGATTTCGTGATGTATTGACCAAATTACTTCGTTCAATTAATTAATCTTTTTATGTAAAGTTTTGGTTGATATGAAAAAGTTAGTGTCACGAGCGAGATTCCAACCCAAGGCCTTCGACTCAATATAATATCGTGACAGAGCAGCGGCGTATTGAGCCGAAGGTCGTGTGTTCGAATCCCGCTTGTGACACTAACTTTTTCATATCAACCAAAACTTTGCATAAAAAGATTAATTAATTGAAAGAAGTTATTTGGTCAACAGATCTCGAAATATAATGGATTTTATTTTACTTTTTTTCAAAATCCAGAAATATAGAAAATGCTTTCTACTAAGCTCCCAATATCCAACATTAAAATTTATACTATACTTACTTTATATTTATACTTACTTTCATCATATAAACCAATGAAGTTTCAGATTATAATAACGAATATAAATTCCAATTGGGTCTTGAAATATAAAAAGAAATTGGAAACTCAAGAAGAAAATTTAAACAAATTTTAAAAAAATCTTCAAAATATTCCCAATTTTTTGTATTTAATTACAACCCACACCTGCACTGCGCATTGCACACTAATGTATGGTATGTTGTTCTAAAATTTTTTCATTTTAGAGCAATATTCTTTTCAATTATTAAAAAAGGCGTGTCGTAAAGTATTGATTTTTTTATTAGCTTTGTTCACTTTCTCTTTAAGATGGCTTATAAATAAAAGTTTAGAAATATGATTATCATAGATATTCGTATGTTTTTACTACCTCTCATTTTTGCCCTGCAAAATACTACTTTTCGTTACGCGCAAGTTTACCGCCATTTTTAAAAAAACAATAATGTTTGTTTTTTTCTAAATTTAAATATGATAATAGTTGGCATTTATCATCAGTTGCATTCCATAGGGAGAGGAAGCAAAAAAAAACACGTTATCATCGAAGTAGACCAGATTTTCATTTTTATTGAATGTTATGCCATGTTATGCCACTACATTCCGAAAATTCCTTCACATCGTTTAAATAAAGCACGAACAAAAAATTTAGTTAACCTTTAAAAAAAAAAAAAAAAAGTTTCCAACTAAACCTGGAATTTGGTGAACGATTTTTCCGTTTTGTAATTTATTTTTGTGTATATTGAATTTAATTAAAACTGGGATGAATTTAACCGTTGACAGAACAAGATCGACTAAAGCCCCGGCTTTTTGGTGTTTTGTTTGGCAAAAACGTGGCGAGAGAGAATGACTATTTAATAGGAACACTTGTTCTCAGACAAACCCTCTTTCTATCTCTCTCACTCCCACTCCCCGGCTCTGAAATTAAAACAAATGAGACCCCACAAAAGGCCCGTAATGAAGCTGTTCGTTATCGGAATAATGACTTTTTGAAGGCATTTAATTTTAGTTCCAGGAATTTCAATTTTACCCGGCCCCGTTCTAAATTGTGCCGGGGGTTTGTTTAAACTGCAGCCTTTATCTAAACGTTCGCTATTATTGGATCGTCTATGTGGTCTTTGACTGATGGTTTTACTCCGTTTATTTTTTATCTTTGTCATGGGAAACGCACTATTTGCAATGTATCAATGTTATACTTGAATGCACATTATAATTTTCTTTGTCATATTTTCAACGTAAACTAATTATTTCAACATAATCATAAAATAATAAATACTAAAACCTTCAATCAAAACAGAAAGCACCAAAAAATTAAAACTAAAACTAAAATTTAACTTGTATGCTATCATTTAATAAATTTCTACGATCAAATTTACCAAATCACGCAGGAACCAGAGAGGGTCAGTTGTGATTTCAACTCCTATCATTGATTTCAATTCAATTTTGAATTCTCCTCAACGAACCAAAAGTGGTGTTACAGTAAAATAATAAAACAATGAAACGAAAGACTGAAATATCGTCACAAAACCTTGATTCTTTGAAGTAACGATAAACTGAAACATCGAAACAAAAATATCCATTTGCAGAATAATCGAAATGTAAGCATCGATTTCCTGAAGTAATTAAATAAAAATATCACCTAAGATACATCGAAACCAAATAATAGATACATTACAAATTGTCCCAAAAAAAGTATTTATTAAGATCTTTTGAAAAAAATCTTTCTAAAAATTATTAAAACAAAACTTGTGCCGATACTTTATGTGTCGATTCAATAGTATTGATATACACAAATATGAAAACACAACAGAACAAATTATCAAAACAAAAAAATTTAACTATTCAATTCATCCAGTGAAATTTTGAATCAAAATTATTGTTTCGCATCTAAAGAAATGTATCGTGTCGAATCTAAATTATTAATACACTGAAATAATGAAACAAAAGTATCTACACTCTAAAACGTCAAAACAAAAATCTTTATTCCTGAACTGATACAAACACTGTAATAACGAAGCGAAAGTATTAATACAATAAAATGAAGAAACAAAACGGTCAATCGAAAAACTGATATATCAAAATGGATACATCGATACACTAAAATGCAAAAAAATTTATCGATACCGTAAAATATCAAAAAAAGATCGATAAACTACAAATCAGAACAAAATTATCGGTTTCCTGAAATTACAGTAGAGAAGGGTCGAAACGCTGCAATATGGAAACCAAGGTTTTGGTTGAAATGAAAAAATGAGTTTCAGGAGCGGGATTCGAACCCACGACCTTCGGCTTAATGCGCCGCTGCTCTAACCACATGAGCTATCGTGACAGAGCAGCGGCGTATTGAGCTGAAGGTCGTAGGTTCGAATCCCCCTCGTGACTCTAACTGTTTTATTTCAACCAAAACCTTACATAAAAAGATTAATTAATTGTTAATTATTCAGAAATCATGAGATGTGGTCTAGTGTGATGTAGGTTTCAGAAAAACATTTTCTTTATCGTGCCAACGTTTCGAGCTTTATTGTGATCATTTTCAGAGCCTGGGATTTACAAACATTGTTTACATTTAACAAATACATATAGGATGTGGAACAGTGAATTTATCCTATGCAAAATATATATTTTATATTCAATCAAAGTATTTGTACTCACTCAAAGTGTTTGCCTTCTGTGTAATTGTGCCATTCTTGCGTGTCGTGTTGAGAGTGCCAGTGAGATTTGGCTGTTTTATGTTTATATACGTTGGATTTTGAAGGGGTGGGGAAGGAAGTCGGTATAGAAAAGACATTTTTGTATAAGGCGTCGGCTTCTTTGAGGTGAAAAGAGCCGACAAAGGGAAAAAATGTGTTGGTAATCCGGTTTTCTGCGTAATTGTGCCACACTTTGAGTGAGTTGAAATACTTTGATTGAATATAAAAGAATATTTATTTCCATTGTATAAATTCACTTTTTTCCATATCCTACATGTTTTTTGTTAAATTTAAACAATGTTTGTAAATCCCAGGCCCTGAAGATGATCAGAAATCGTGAGATGCGGTCGGGTGAGATTTAGGTTTCAGAAAAACATTTTCTTTATCGTGCCAACGTTTCGGTCTTTATTGAGATCATCTTCAGGGCTGTTTCAATTGAATTTCTTAATGTTTGTTTTTAATTTGGTCAAAGTGGACGTCGTATGCATCTTTTTGATTTGTGTAAAATTCTTTTAAAATGTCTGTAGGTATTATGTTGGCGGCACTGAGTTATAATTTGTGTAATTTTTGTGTTAATGTCTTAATGTTTTCGATGCTCGTGGTGATTTCTATGTTTAAAATGTTTCGTTTGAAATTTATTATGGCTTTATGAATGTCGTTAATTCTGGTGTTTGGCTGTGTTAGTGTGGCATTTGTGACGTTAAAATTGTTTTTGATGTGAGTAGGAAATACCTTGTGTTGTCTGCATTTCAGCAAAAAGGTTCTCTGGTTGATAGCCGATGCGAGTTTCTTCTCATTGTTGGCTATGTCCTTCAGGATACTTTTAGCTGCGTGTCATGTACATGAAATTTGTTCATAGAATCCCATTTCTTCGTTCTTCTCGTGTAGAAATGTGTGGTGATTAGTGACCGTTAATCGATAATTAGAAGATGATCTCAATTAAGATCGAAACGTTGGCACGATAAAGAAAATGTTTTTCTGAAACCTACATCACCCCAGACCGCATCTCATGATTTCTGAATAATTATCGATTAACGGTCACTAATCACCACACATTAATTAATTGAAAAAAGTAATTTGGTCAACATGTCTCGAAATATATAGATATAATAGATTTTATTTTTTACAATGGTGTGAAATCTAAAAACGAAGAAATGATTATTACAAAATATTGTTTTTCTTTATCTTCAACATAGCTAAAACCCCTTTCGCAATCCATGTGTATTTCTTAAAATAAAAAATAAAAACATTTTAAAAAATTGTATTTTAGATGATGAGTTAGTAAGATAAATTTTAGCAAGCAATTCATTTGTTGCAATTGTAGTAATTCCAAAAACCGGAAAGTTGTTGGGCAATTTTGAAGTAGAATCACTGCTCTGCAAAAGGAATTGTGTAAATTATTACAATATCCCATAGCGCATTACTATTAAATTTACGAACTTTATTGTTGAAATTAATTGTGTTATAATACTATTCTTGAATGTGTTGATTTGTGTTTTTTAATACCACGAATAATTTTATGTTCTCAGGCATCAATGCAGAAAATTCCAGGTCGACAGTATTGAATTTATAATAAAAACAGAGTTATAATTATTTTAAAATGTCTTCCTCATTTTATGTGAGAGTAAAAAGATTAAACTGCTAAGATTTGTAAGTTTTCCCGTTGTCAACAACAGGCCATCGGAAATGAAATTTCATGCATAAACCTGTGAAAGACCTATTTTTATTATTAGCTAAACCATCACTATTTTCTATTTGAACTTAATAAGCAATTCGTGCTGAATCTATTTTAAATTTGTGTTATAAAAGTCGAATAGTATTGAAACTGTTATCGATTTTTTTACATTCATTGTGGACATTTTATCACAACTTGTATTATAGTAATAACAGTTAATAACTATTTTTGTTTGTCCTCTAATTGTTCTACTTTTGGAAAGGGTCTTGACGATGGTAAGTTTATCGTTTAAACTGATAGATTGCCTTTCGTTCTAAAGTCGTTTCCTATGGCAATGTTACGTGTCCTGGAGGCGAAATTGCCAGGGTGATGGCGACGGAGACCGGCCATTCAATTACAAATCGTCCAGACATTTTTTCCGCGACCTTTTTCCACAAGATTTTATTGGGCGGTTTGTTAGGGCTGATTCCGCCTTCTTGAGAGTCGTTTTATTGGTTATTAATACTTGTCAGGAAAGACCCATAAAACTGAGTCGGTTTCCTCGGGGATTTATACGACCAATTGGCCTTTCCTCAATTTTCCCTGTATCCTGCACACGAGCAACGAAATGTTCCGCCCTAAAAAGCCAATTTCTCGGAAAGTGGTATCTGAAACGAAAAAATTTAAATAATGTCGTCCATAATTTGGTAATTTATATATTAAATGTGTGTATAATAATAAAAATATATTGATTGGTATCGAATTTTAAGCAATATTTGAACCAGAACTACGATCAATTTGTAATCCTTAATCAGTACGAAGCTAAATTAAATGGGTTTTTCATTTATAAATTTGAATATATAAATGCTGCAGCAAATTCTTAAACTGCTTATAAACTGCATGAGAAAGATAATTATTTTAAATTAATTAATCTTTATGTACGGTATTGGTTGAAATACAAATCCAGTGTCATGAGCGGATTCGAACCCACGACCTTCGGCTTAATACACTATTGGAGTTGATGGCATCCCTATCCATTTTCTTAAACTCTGCCTCCCAGTATTACTACCTATTCTACTTCACATATATAACTACTCACTCCAAATCTCTGTTTTTTCCGACAGCCTGGCAAAAAGCTCTTGTCCACCCTGTCAATATAACCACCAACCCTTCCTCCCTTACAGACTACCGTCCCATTTCCATCCTCTCAAACCTGTCCAAGCCCCTAGAAAGATTAGTCCAAGCACAAGTCTCTAGGCACGTTGAATAGTCCCATCTTCTACACCCCTTCCAATCTGGCTTCCGCCAAGGTTATTCCACCCAATCAGCACTAACAAAAATTACCAGTGACCTCCACTTAGCAATGGGCCAACGGAAAGTTACTATACTTGTCCGTCTTGATTTTTCTAAAGCCTTCGATTCTGTCCCTCACTCTTCTCTCCTCTCTAAACTCGAATCTTTTTCCTTCTCCCCCAGCACCATCCGTTGGTTCCACTCCTACCTTACCAATCGCCACTAAGCTGTCTCGCTTCCCAATGGTCTTACCACCTCCTTCCTCCCTCTTAAATCTGAGGTGCTCCAAGGCTCTAGCATCTCTCCTATCCTTTTTTCCATTTATATCGATGATCTGCCCGACTCCATTCAGTCCGATTATCACCTATATGCCGATGACTCCCAAATATACATATCCTTCCACTCTTCCGATCTTCACTCGGCCACTCTCAAGATCCAAAAAGACCTAAACTCCATCAACGAATATGCCCATAAAAATTCCCTAGCCCTCAATCCGTCCAAATCCACCGCCATAATTATGGAGTTCAGGCAACTCCTCAATTTCCTCCCCAGCATCCCACCTCTCATGCTAAATAACCATCCGATCCCCATCTGCTCTTCGGTTAAAAACCTATGAGTAGTCTTTGACCAAAACCTTTCCTGGCATTCTCACATTTCCCAAATTTCCCGCTATTCCATTGCCTCGCTCAGCCTGTTTCGTCGGTCCTGGCTTTTCTTACCTTTCTCCACCCGCAAATTCCTTGTATCTTCCCTTATACTTCCCTTCTTCGATTATAGCTGTTTGGCATACGGTGGTCTCTCGGAGGGGGAGAACGCGCGATTGAAGCGTATTATGAATTGTTGTGTAAGATTTGTGTACGGCACCCCACGGGGATCCCGGGTGTCAGGGTTGTATTCCCAACTTTCCTGGCTATTCCCCTCCTTCCGTTCACAGTATTTTCTAGGTTGCTTTCTTTTCCAGTCCATCCACACTCGTCGTCCTCCTTACATCATCCAATCCCTCCAATTCCACTCCTCACATCTCACTCGTAAGACCCGCTCACCCCCAATCGACCTTATCCTTCCGCAACATACAACCCATACCTTCGAAAGATCCTTTCTGATCCGAGCCCCTAAACTCTGGAACTCCCTTTCCCTTTCTATTCGTCACGCTACCTCCTTTTCCTTCTTTAAATCCCACTTGTATAATCACCTCCTCTCTCTCCAAGCAGAGACCTCACGTTAACATTTGTTATTTTTGTTTAATATTCTCATAATTTTTTCTTCTCTCCTTCCTTATTGGTATATATTGTTCCAAAATTTCTATCTTTTTTTGTACTTTTATCTTCATAGAAGGAACTTCCTTTATTTATTTCAAGTAAATTATTCTTAGGGGACACCAGTCCCAGAATAAAGTTATTTTTCTTCTTCTTCTTCTATCGTCACTTCGATCCACTTATTTCAACCAATACCTTACATAAAGATTAATTAATCGAAAGAAGTTATTTGAACAATTGGACTACGAAATCTAATGCATTTAATAAGTAAAATGAAGTATGTCTTCATTAAAGCTCTCCGTAGCCATTTCATTTGTCGTAGAAAATCCAATAGATTACACGACATTTGAAAAATGGCAAAAAGGAGGGAAAATTCGAAAGGTGGGTTGAGATAGGAATTTGGTGTCCGAGTGAATCCAAGTCCCAATAGCTCAAGGGTAGAGCAGCGGCGTATTTAGCCGAAGGCCGTGGGTTCGAATCCCGCTCGTGACACTTGCTTTTACATTTTAACTAATAACTTACCTAAAGATTAATTAATTGAAAGAAGTTATTTGGTCAATCAGACTACGAAATATAATGGATTTAATAAATAAACCCACGTATATTTTCACTAAAGCTCTCCTTTATATTTATAAAATGGCAAAAAGGAGGAAAAATTCGGAAGGTTGTTGGTTGAGATGGGGAGTTGGTGTTTGGTCTGGTAGTTTTCGTGGTCCGCTTGACCAATTAATATCTATCCATTAATTAAGGTTTTTTAGTTGAGATAAAACAAACATTTGTCGCTGAGAATCAAATAGATTACACGACATTTGAGAAATGGCCAAAAGGAGGGAAATTTCGAAAGGTGGGTTTGAGATGGGAACTTATTGTCCGAGTGGATCGAACACACAATAGCTCAAGTGGTAGAGCAGCAGAAGATCGTGAGTTCGAATCCCGCTCGTGACACTGGCTTTTTTATTTCAACCCATACTTTACATAAAGATTAATTAATTGAAAATAATTATCTTTTTCATGCAGTTTATAAGCAGTTTAAACATTTGCTGCAGCATTTATCTATTCGAATTTATAAATGCAAATCTATTTAATTTAGCTTCGTACTGATTAAAGATAACAAATTGATCGTAGTTCTGGTTCAAATTTTAAAGAAGTAATTTGGTCAATTAGACTACGCAATCTAATGATTTGATAATTATTTTTTTAAGATGGTTACAAGTTTACAAATATTAAACTATGTAATTATGATTTTGGAATTATTATACAATTTTTATATTTTCCTCTTAAAAAAGCCTGTAATTAGAACAATTCTAAGTAGAACAGGCAAGGTAAACTTTGCGTAAACATTCCTTGCAAACATTTGCCTAGTCTAGTAAACTAGGCTAAGAACCAAACTTGTTGTAAGAGTTCTCATCCCTGAAATGTTCTAATTATGCTATTCCTGCATCAAAAATACTGAAAAGTAAACTTTTTGCATGTCTTTTAAAGAAATTGAACCGTTTTGTTTCAGGTGGTTTTTGGAGGTGGGAGGCGTCACTGGATGCCCAAAGTGGCCAACGATCCTGAACAAGAGAAAGAAGAAGGAAGAAGGCTAGACGGAAGAAACCTGATCGAAGATTGGCTTAGGGACAAAAAGCGCCGTGGCATTAGAGCCCAGTACGTCTGGAACAAAGAACAAATGGACAAAGTCGATCCGAAAAGCGTTGATCACATCTTAGGTAAAGTATTTGTAAGTTTTAATAAATGAATATAAAATCTAATGGATTTTAAAATCTCCCCTGTTTATAAGCTTCTTAATTTTTCCAAATTATAATTAAATTATCGATCAGACACCTACATAAAGAGGATTTTTACGTATTGTGTCGTATTTTCTTTAAATGTTTCCTGGGTTCCATTTCAGCTGACGTCAAGAAAGACAAACAACTAGATTTACACGTCACTGGCACATTTTCCTCAAATCATAAATAACCTTTTACCGCCGTTTTGGCAGCTATATTTGACGTGATACCTTGTTCGATTGGAAGATTTTAATTTACAACGTGTAATTTACGGTTCATAAATCACCCTCGTAATAAAAACCAGCCATTTAGGAGCTTACCGTTCAACTATTTCATCTGTTTTCACTTTTACAGCTCTTATCAACGGGGGAAATATTAATGGTTGAAGAAAACGGATTTTTTTTATTTACAAGTGTAAAATTTAGGGACGATTGTCCATTTTCCTTGTAGAGTTAATACTGATTTTGTTTTAAAATAAAAAACATTGTTTTCAGTACACGTAATTATTTTTATGAAAACTCTTTCTGGAAACTTACTGAGATATAAAAAATGGCCAGCCGATTCTGTTTTAGAGAGATTTATATTTATATTAAATCGGACTGGCTTTGATCCTCAAAATCGAGTTAATATTTGACTAATTTTAATATTGCTTCACGAGAAGAATTTCAAACATCTTTCAATTTGAAGATAAAATTTAGCTTTAAAATTTCCGATATCTATATTTTTTTATATTGTTTTCTCAATCTACTTGAATCTTCATGCAAAAGAAAAATTATAATAGAGAAAAAAAGAGCAGAAAAAAACAGTACCTCACTGAGGAAGGCTAAATGCAGAAACATGTTCGAGTGTTTCAACAAACCAACAAGGCACAATAAGTGAAGCATGTCTTTTCTAATAAAAAGGCTTAGATCTTACACCGCTTCACCATGAAAAAGAGAAACGTTTCATTTCTTATTTTATACTGATTTTTTTGAAAAAAAAATTAATAGAATACACAACATACAACCAATAGTAATTATAAATTTATTACAATAATAGGAACGTAATGCCAGGAAAAGACTATCAATTTTTTAATTTATTTTCTTTAAAATCTAGAAATTAAAATACACGCAATATTATTATATACAAGCACTCAGAATTGTTTATAACCAATATATAAAACATGTAAGTTTTTAATTAAATAAAACTCTTAATATTTCATAAATTATAAAATAAATTTGCAAGGGTTATCACTACAAATTACATTAATACTATTTATGTTTATTTTAACTTATGTTTACAATTCTGATAAGTATTATGGTTCTAAATTATTTTATCATTTGTTTACAATTTATACAAAAATAAAATAATATATCATGAAAGCATTCCTTTTTAGTTGAACAGTAATTATTAGGGAGCGTCGGTGGCCGCAACGGTTTAGGAATTGACTCGGCGCTCATCACTGTAAGGTAAAGGTCCCGGGTTCGAATCCCGCGGCCCTTCATTCGAACCCGACATACTTACAAATTTTTTTTTTTTGTTCAAAAACACCGGCACCCCGATGGTTGATATAACATCTGCTGTTACTTACCCTCGTAGAAAAAAAAATTATATTCCTTGCCTTTTGATTGCTGTTGCGAATCCTCGTAAAGAAAAAAAACAGTAACTGTTCAAACTTAATGTAATTACAGCACTCTAAGAATATTTGGTTAAAAATGTAGTCATGAAAATAAGGTTCTAAAACAGCAGTATACAGTATTCATAAAAAAAGACAATTCGTAGAAATACAAATGCGTGCCTGCATGTAATGGAAAAAATGATAACATGTCTGTCTACCAAATGATAACGAGAAGAACAAAAACAAACGTATGATCAACTTCAATAAGGAAGACTAGGCTCTTAAGAAATGTAAACGTTCACAAAGTAAATCATACTAATGATTGATTATCTGATGGTCATGACTCATAGGGACGACAATTCAACCAAAATGACAAGACTAGCGTAAGTACCGAAAAAGATTGTAAAATGGAAAAATCCTTTCAGTCAAGTAAAAAAAATGTGTTGCTGCAACTATAGATCTAAAGCCGATGGATATGTACAGCAATATCTAAATTTCGGGATACTTATTGTTATGCCTGTTGCTGTCTGTTTTCCGAATCCAAAAATATGTTGACTTAGTGCGCAAAAACGAATCATCTCTACTTTGCCCCGGAATAAGTGGGCTGCAAGAATGCGGCTGCTAAACTCTTTTGTAGGATTGGAATTCATACAATGAATATCTTAAGAAAGAAGACATGGTGAAAAAAACGGAACAATGAATCACTCACTGGACATAAAATTTTTATTCAAGTTTTGAATGAAAAAATGACAGAATGTGTGGTGATTAGTGACCGTTAGTCGATGATTATTCGGTAAGCGTGAGATGCGGTCTGGTGTGACGTAGGTTTCAGAAATTTCCGAATAATCAAACTACAGAATGCATCAAATCCTTGACCATTCGTTTTAAAAACGTCGAATTAAACTCAACACCACAAACCCTTTTTAAAAAAGATGGTTCCTACTCACATTAAGTCATCCCATCATTTATAATTTCTATTAATTTGCTAGTCAAAGCAGTAATGGATTATAACACTATCAACAACATTACCTCCACTTACTTAAAATCTGCTAATAAACAAAAACTTTTAAATCTTTATTATAAATTGAGACTTTCATTCTCAAAAATTAACAAATCAATCTAGTTAAATTCTCAATGTCTGAAATTAAATCTGACCCCAAAATTCGTTCTTGCTAAACTAAATATTAAGAATTGTTCAACTCTCTTACAACGTAAATGCCAAAATACCATTTTAAATAATGAAGTACATAAATTGTACCGTCAAAGAGATATAAAACGTTTTTATCAATATATTGGACAATTAGGCTTGCGTCATTATTGTCTCCAGTAGAATGGGACGAATTCGATTATGATACGCGATCAAAAATTACATTTATCATTGGTAAAAAACAAAGTATACTAGATAAAAAAATTAAAAACTTAAAATACGGTACACTTAAAAATAAAAATACCCTAAAGACCCAAAAACTCCAGTTAAATTTTAACCAAAGGTTATAAACTTAACAAACATGGTACTAAATAAAGAAGAAAACAATTTATTAAACAACAACAGAACTGGATACAAAAAAACTACTATCCCTTGGTTCATCGGTAGATTGTTGTAACATAAATACAAATATCTTAATGTGAGTAGGAACCATCTTTTTTAAAAAGGATTGAACTCCACTCTCACCCCATCATTTATAATTTCAACACCACAAATTTCCAAAACATAACCTTCACCTATCATCCCACCTATCTCTAATTTATTATAACTTCAGCACCTTTCTACCGACCGTCATGCGCTTCTTTAGATTGTCTAGAGAAGCTACTCAAAAAAATACTGAAAATAACATTGAATATAAAACTATTTGATTTAAAGAAACCAACATCCACAGACCCGACAAACACTAATCCTTAAATCCATTGTGAACCATTCTGTCTTAAAGTTCCAACCGCACCATCCGAAACTACCTAAAAGTTCCTTTCATAACAGATGTTGTAATATCGTGCTACTAAAAATTTTACGCTAATCTCAAATACCACTCTAATCCTCACGTACAAGGACTTCCCACTCAGCAATCCTCCTCGGCGTCTATAACGAAACGAATCAATATTTTAGTATTAGTTGATACGTTCAGCCTCGATTTATGGTATTTTCTATGTCTATGTTATCTACGTCATTTATCGCGCTTTGCACAGATGTTTCTTGATGAAAAAAAGATACTTGACATGGCACTGTCAACACGGTACATACAGATTTTACGTAGAATCCGCAACGCGCCTATAAAGAGTTTGTGATGTCCCACGTATCCGCAGGAAAAAGTGCTTTGGGTCGTACATCGTAACCGGAAAAAAAAAATGTGGCAAGTACACTTTTGGTTCACCAAGTTTTCGGCGATTCATATCGCCATCTTCAGGGCCGTTTTATTGAAAAATACATACATTAATACAGTTCCAGTGAGATTTTGAATAATTACATTGTTTTCATATAAAATGTGTACTTCCTCACAAAGACCTTATGAGAACACGTCAAAAATCTTAATGTGATTATTATTTACTTTCAGATCGATAAAAACTCCAACTTCATCAATCACTACTATTTGATTATAAAAAAAATTTTTTTTCCAAAAACTTATATAAAAAATAAAAAAGTAATGTGTGGTGATTAGTGACCGTTTGTCGGTGATTATTCAGAAATTGTGAGATGTGTCTGGTGTGATGTAGGTTTCCGAAAAATATTTGCTTTATCGTGCTAACGTTTCGATCTTTATTTAGATCATCTCCAGGGCCTGGGATTTACAAACATTGTTTAAATTTAACAAAAACATGTAGGATGTGGAAAAAAGTGTATTTATACAATGCAAATAAATATTTTTTTATATTTAATCAAATTATTTCTACTCACTCAAAGTGTTTGTTTTCTGCGTAATTGTGCCATTCTTGCTTGTCGTGTTGAGAGAGCCAGTGATATATTGCTGTTTTATGTTTATATACGTTGGATTTTGAAGGAGTGGGGAAGGAAATCGGTATAGAAAGACATTTTTTTATAAGGAAACCCCCAAAACACATAAAATAGCAATATCTCACTGGCACTCTCGACACGACACGCAAGAATGGCACAATTACCCAGAAAACAAACACTTTGAGTGAGTAGAAATACTTTGATTGAATATAAAAAATATTTTTTGCATTGTATAAATTCACTTTTTTCCACATCCTACATGTTTTTGTTAAATTTAAGCAATGTTTGTAAATCCCAGGTCCTGAAGATGATCTCAATAAAGATCGTAACGTTAGCACGATAAAGAAAATGTTTTTCTGAAACCTACATCACACCAGACCGCATCTCACGATTTCTGAATAATCAATAAAAATTTAAGATGTGCAGAAGGTACCCTCATCCTGTACACCACAGTGCACATAATTTGCATTAAAAAATGGTTTATGCTAAAAGATTATAAAGATTTGATGCAGCGAAAATTATCGTGGAATATTTTTCATACTTCTTTAAATTGACATTTTCACGATTTTAATAAAGCTAGAATGTGATTTTTTTATGTTAAAATGGATTTTTCATGCTTGGAAGCAATAAGTACATTCAGGCAAATGGCCCTTTCGTGGTTCGTGATCCGTCCATACATCAAGCGGTCCAATGAACCGAAAAGCGCATTGCATCAGTCAAACAATCCAATTTTCTAACTTAACCAACCGTCATGATTAACTTGTTATTCCCTTACATATACACAGTTTCAAAAATGAGCATAAACAAAAACATATTTGTTTACAAATTCATAACAACCTTGCAATACTGATATCCTGAGCAAAATGCATAACAAATATTGGTTTAGATAATTTTTTTTTTTTGAAGTCCTGAAGAGTACTATTTTACACAATCTTCAACAATCAAGTCTTCTTAGAAAAAATTCCACTCTATGACCTAGCTAATAAACGCCCAATTCCGTTACTGCCCATACCGCTTGCTGCATTCGTAAACAGAGAGTCAAGAGTATTATCTACTTTTCACTCTGCTGGAAACGGAAGAAAGTACGAGTTGGTAGCGAACTTAGTAAGTTGCTAAGCCGGCTACTATTGGTATTCAGCACCGACTTCTACTCTCTTTCGTCTTCTTCCATCTATTTCCAAACCTTTTCCTCTCTCTCCCGACGGACAAATCGGCCAATTCCAGGTTTTCTGTGCAGTGCAATTAGAATTTGCTAAATAAAAAATAAACTATTCAATCAACAATGTTTAATAAAAAAAACTCTTTTTCATATTTTTCTTCAAATTACCACCGCACAAAGACTTCTTTGTATATATTTTTACATTACGACTTTTTTTAAAAACACTTTTGAATATTCATTATAAGAAAATTAATTTACACTTTTTCAATAATGGCTTTTTATAAAATGTTTATTTCTAATAAGTGAATTTTAGTTTAGATTTTGTTCAACTCTTGTTCTAAATAGAATTAAAAGAACTAAATAAGGTTAATTAAATCTAAGTAAAGTTAATTTAAAAACATGCTGTCAATACGTGTAATAAAAGTAATTAAAACTGAAATAAAAATAATAAAGAGAAAACTCTTGCAACTCTTATTACGTTTTCATTAATGATTTAATTTGAGATTAAATTTTTAATTAGATTTTTATTTCGTCTTTTAAGCATTTTTAATTACTCTCATCAACCTCGCGTTAATCTTATTTTTCCAGTGTATTTCGCTCACGACGTCGTCAAAGGCTTTTTAAAACCCAACAAATTGCTCAGATGAGAGTTTTACACTTGGTTGCACTGATATAATAAATTATTTAAAATCAAGGTTCCCGTTTGGAATTATTATTTATAGCATTATAATTTCGTTTGTGATGTGTGCATATAGAATAATTAGAAAATAACGTACACAAAGTGGATGAAAATTAAAATAAATAATGCTACACCAAAAATTTTTTATCAACACTTTTTCACATTTAACAACAAACATAATTGGTTTTTTGGCATTCAAATTCTCAGAAAATAAAGTACTATACATAGTTATTCAGATATCGTGAGATGCGGTCGGGAGTTATGTAGGTTTCAGAAAAACATTTTCTTTATCTTGCCAACGTTTCGATCTTTTATTGAGATCATCTTCAGGGCCTGGGATTTACAAACAATGTTTACATTTAACAAATACATTTAGGATGTGGATAAGTGAATTTATACAATGCAAAATATATTTTATATTCAAACAAAGTATTTCTACTCACTCAAAGTGTTTGTCTTCTGTGTAAGTGTGCCATCCTTGTACGACACACAATAACTATCGATTAACGGTCACTAATCTCTACACAGTACTATACATAGTTTTATTAGAAAATAAATTTTGGAGAAAATCAATTATATACAAACTCTAGTGAGCTTTACCATTAAAAATTCTTCCAGTCTTATTTTTCTAGAATTTGGTTTCACATGATAAATAGTTTATTTAGTATTTTACAATAACCTTCATAATCATAGCAATCCGGTGAAATTAAGTGGCATCGTTCAGATCCCGGGTTCAAAATTCATCAACCGAAGAATAATGATACAAAATTAAGTTTTTATCGTTTAGTTGGGTGGTCAGCAGTGGTGGTCAAGTGTGAAAATATCATCTTATAATGTAATTAAATGTTGATCTATAAATGTTACAAACATAAACTTACAAGCTAACATATTTACATATGAGATGGATATTGGTTGCATTTTAAAAGGCAAGGAATATAATTTGTTTTCTTTTTTTCTACGAGGGTAAACAACAACAGAGCTCATATCAACCCTCAGGGTGCTTGAAAAAAAGCTCATTTGTAAGTATGTCGGGTTCGAATGCAGGGCCGCTGGATTCGAACCCAGGACCTTTACTTTACAGTGCTGAGCGCCGTGTCAACGCAACCGTTGCGGCCACGGACGCCCCCTACCCGCCAAGGAGTATAATTCTTTTTCCGGGAGTTGTTAGAATAAATCCATTGCATCAAATAGACTCATACATTTCTTATCGGTCTTTGTCGCAAAAAACTCAAAATGGCAGCTGGAGAGATTGGAATAGTTGATGCCGGGTGTTAATCTGCGAACGTATGGACTCATGAATTCTTGATGAACTGGCATTCGGTCACTTATTGGGTCCGTCTTGACTCGAGAGCTTTTTGAACTATTCAAACGAGTTTCTGCATTGCGCATTTCACTGAAAAACTGTTACTTGAGATTGAAGAATACCCCCGTTGGAATATTAGAAGAATGTGCAATTGTCTAGATGCGGCAGTATTGGTCTGCCATATACGATTAATATATAAAAGGTGAAAGAAAAGACTCGAGAAAAAACCCCATACCTAATGGAACATTTCAAACACATCGAGAAAGCATTAATTTTACTGCACAAAAGAGATTGATATACTTCCCTTAATTACCTTTTGGATAGTACAATAAATTAAGCCGAAAACAAATTTCTGGTGAGGTATGAAATTTGTAATTGCAGCTGTTTATATTAATCGTTTTTTTATATTTTCTTTTAATTTGACAAAAAAAAAATTGAATACAGTACTGTAGCTTAGATTTCAAACGTTTTGGGATTTGTTTAAGTTGTCGTTTTCGATATGCTACAAACAGATTCTGCATTTTTTTCCCGTGTAGGAACGTGTGGCGATTAGTGACCGTTAATCGATAATTATTCAGAAATCGTGAGATGCGGTCTGTTGTGATGTAGGTTTCAGAAAAATATTTTCTTTATCGTGCCAACGTTTCGATATTTATTGAGATCATCTTCAGGGTCTGGGATTTACAAACATTGTTTACATCTAACAAATACATTTAGGATGTGGAAAAGTGAATTTATACAATGCAAATTATATTTTTTATATAGAATCAAAATATTTCTACTCAATCAAAGTGTTTGTCTTCTGTGTAATTGTGCCATTCTTGTGGCGTTCTCTCAACACGACACGCAAGAATGGCACAATTACACAGAAGACAAACACTTTGAGTGAGTAGAAATACTTTGATTGAATATAAAAAATATATTTTGCATTGTATAAATTCACTTTTCCACTAAATGTAAACAATGTTTGTAAATCCCAGGCCCTGAAGCTGATCTCAATAAAGATCGAAACGTGGGCACGATAAAGAAAATGTTTTTCTGAAATCTACATCACACCAGACCGCATCTCACGATTTCTGAATAATTAATTATTCTGCATTTTGTTGTTGTAATTAGGGCATGTCAGTATATACACAAAATATCTTGTTTCCACTATAGTCATATTCAGTTCATTATAAATTTTGAATATTGATTTTTGATATAATAACGTTATAGATAGAAATGTAATTATCACCTTAATTGGACGCCAACTCGTTAGTGTATGAAAATTGACGGTATAACTTTTTCCTTTCTTTCTTTTAATTTTCTTCCAAACCCTTAGCATCAGTCTCATTATTATAATGGGAGAGGATAAAGGTGGATTTTCCACAATCCTTAGGAAAAAATATAAGACTTCCAATTAAAGGTGGGAAATAAATGTAGTGAATTTAAAAGGAATGTAGTTATGCCGTAGAAATCACTTTTTTAGTTAAAATATAGAAAATCTAGTTCTATTTTTAAACTTTTTGTCATTATGGCAACACTAAAATCTGAAAGATGTAGCTTAAACTGTTATAAATAATTTATTAAATTCTAACAAGAAGACATTTCCCACGATTTAAATAAATACTTCTCCACAACACAAAAAACTTTCTATTTAAGATGTCTTGGACAAAAAACTAACCTTCAGGTGAAGTGCTGCTTTATTTGACTCATATACTTTTTATACACATCTGGATCAATTAAAGTTTCAATTTATTAATCTGTCACTGACCAAATATATAACAACAGCTGTTTAGCAGCAAACCATTTTCATTATGATTGATGGCTATTTTTTCTTGTTCTACAGCTGCAGATTGCTTAAGCAGCTCCATCCTATCAAAGCTAAGTATTGACAAGAAAAAAGTTCCACCTCGCATAAAAATTAATTAGACCATTAAAATTCACGACGGGCTAGACAGATTTTAATCAAGGAAAAATTAATATTAACTTTGTACTGTTTTTATTGGATTTTTGTTTTTACTTAATGCGATAAATATCTTCAATTTCTTTACTAATATATATTACGGTAACTACGAGTGATCTAAATTCTTCAGTAATTTTCCAGTCAGACAGAAACATTACCATTTAACAGTTTAAATATATTTGTTGGATTCGTGAGGAGCAATTAACGAGGTAGTTTTGAAAAACAACATTGTCACAAATTTTCAGCTTTTCTTTCTGTCACCTGAGGAATTCTCAATTCTTCAAATGTTGCCATCTTTTATCTTAAATAGGGTGGTGGACTGAGTTTTATATTTAAATCTGCATTGTATTTCTTTCCAATCAACGTAAGTTTTGTAAATCACCCAGGCCCTGAAGATGACCCGAATAAAGATCGAAACGCCGGCAACAAATCGAAAAATTTGTTTCTCTAAACTACCTCATTCTTGACCGCTCCTCACGAATCCAACAATTTATTAAACAGCCGGTCACTAAAAAAACACACAGTGGCTACAAATAGAACAATATAATGGCGGAGAACTAATTACTAAAACTAATAACTAACTAACAAAAATCTAAAGAATAGTAGGGCTTTGCTTCACCATCCACCACACTATATATATTAAAGATGGCGATATTTGAGAAATTAAGAATTCATCTGACAATAGAAAGAAAAGAACAAATCAAAAGATAGCTGGCCATGTAAAAACGTCCGAAATTAATATTAACAATATCTGACTTATCAGAGAAGATCTTATTTTAAAAACCATTCAATTTAATTATTGAAAAGCTAAAGAAATGGAAAGTACCTATAAACCTGGAAATTTCTAAGGTATATGGAGGGCTAAAAGATGAGAAAAGTTATGTGTATGGGCGTAAATGTGCCTTACGTTGATCATCACATTGCCCTCGGCTCAACCACAACTAAATTTTAAGCTGAACTTATAGGCATAGAAACAGAAACACTTGAAATAAGTAACAAAGACGCAAAAATAACAGTAAGATTAGATTGCCAGACAGCTCCCACAAATCAATGAGATCAACTCGAAACTTATCTGGAACGGCCTATATACCATAATAAAATCTAGGAACTAGAAATAATCTCACGCTATCGTGGGTCATACAAAATTTCAGCAAGTTTGCAACAAATATAGTAGAAAGAAGGGGAATCTCTGGTTCTTTACAAAAGAATTCAAGAAAACTCGGAACGTACGCCAAGCATGAGGCAAGCAAAAATAACCTATTGGAAAAAGGAAAAAATCTCGACTTTTTCACGGTCTGAATTGTTATATGTCGATTGTTATATGCCAAACCAAGTTGTTATCACCCAAAACAATGTTGTTTACGTTTAGAAGAGAGAGAGGGAGAGAGAGAGAGAGAGAGAGAGAGAGAGAGAGAGAGAGAAATGGGGAGTGTGAGAGAGAGAAGAAGAAAAATAACAAATAGGAACAACCAAAGACGCAAACCATTATATACTCCCAAAAAAAAAGTAAGTATTGCTTTAATAAAGAGAATAGTTTGGTATAGAATCGAAATTCAGAGAGAGAGAGAGAGAGGACGGGAGAGAGAGAGAAAAGGTAAGAGAGTGAGAGGGGGGATGGAGAGAGAAAGACAAAAATAAATAAGGAGAGAAAGTGGGAAAAAGAGAAAGGAGAAAGAGTAAGAGTGAGAAAAGGAAAGGTAAGTATTGCTTTAATAAAGAGAATCGTTTGGTATAGAATCTAAAGTCAGAGAGAGAGAGAGAGAGAGAGAGAGAGAGAGAGAGAGAGAGAGAGAGAGAGAGANCGTTGATGGCATGTATTTCTGCTTGAAAGACCGAAGTATACTTCCTCATAAAGATAATAGTTTGGTATATAATCGAAAATCAGAGAGAGAGAAGAGCCTGGATAGATAGATAAGATAACAGATAACTTGAGAAATATAGAGAGAAAGGAGAGAGAGAGAGAGAGAGAGAGAGAGAGAGAGAGAGAGAGAGAGAGTGAGAAGGAGTGCTGGGATAAATAAATAAGTTGACAGAAAACTTGAAAAATATGGAGAGAAAGTAAAAAAGAAAACTGAGCAAGAGTGAGAGAAAGTGAGCCGGGTATAGGTACAAAGATGAGAGATAGATGGATAGACAGAGAAAAAATCAAAAGTGGGAAAGGGGATGAAAAATAAAGAAGAGAAACGCAATGGATTTAAAACATTATGTACACAAATAAATATACAGGGTGAATCATTTTTTGACGCACCATAGGAAAATCAACGCTGGTGCGTTTAAATCTGACTCCAGGTCTTTTGATTTTAACATTAAAAAAAGGAAGTTAGTCAATTTTCGGTGCACCATAGGAAAATCAACGTTGGTTGATAAAAAATACTCTTAAACTTTAATCAGATTAATTTATGAAGAATTTTTTTTTTAATTTTTACATTGTGTTTGAATAATGTTTTAATAATATTGGTTTTGTTTATTTTCCTTTCAAACTACTAAAACTAATTCGTAACGAATGGTGCGTCGAAAAGTGACTCGCCTATTTTTTGGTACGAGACTAACAAAATAAAATGTGCCGTGCGTCGAAAAGTGACTCGCCTATTTTTTGGTACGAGACTAACAAAATAAAATGTGCCGAGTCATAATTAGACGCACGAACGTTGATTTTCCTATGGTGCACCGAAAATTGACTCCCTCTCTTTTATTAACGTATTAATCAAAGGAAATAAGCCTCGAGTCAGATTTAAAAACACCCGCGTTGATTTTCCAATGTTGCGTCAAAAAATGACTCACCCTGTATAAGTTTTGCTTTAAAAAAGAAAATAGTTTGCTACTGGAGAGAAAGTGAGAGCAGTTGGGATGGATTTCGAGAGGAAGAGATGAGAGAAAATAAAAATTAAAAAGATGGACATCCATGGACATAAAACATTGCATTCACGAAAAAATTTATAGAAAGACATAATGAATGTCCAATTCAACGTCTTTTTCAATATCTAGGAAAAGACTGTGATACATATGAAAGCCATTTTTGTGCCATGGAGACCTTGATACCTTGAGTTGAATTCTGTTCTTTATAAAAGAAACTAAAATCTCCCAGTAATGTATTAACAGAGATCGTACACAATAGATAAAAGTGTACTAACACGTCTACAGATAAATATCAACATAGTTGCATTTTATTGTAGATAGCATTTACCCTGAAATCAACGATTTTGATTTATCGTAAATGCGATAGATTGGAGGCTTCTGAATAAACGGTAATATTAAGGATCTATTATTGAAATTGGCAACCATTATAAATATCTCCAAATTACTATCAAGCTCAGTGCAAATAATTGTGGCTCTTAATAATATTGGGGCCTAATTAGAGGAAAGTAATTAGTTCATCTGGTCTGCAATTCGTTTTATCAAAGGAAGTTTAATTAACACCCAGGATTATTTTTCACCTGGGATTGTCACCCAGGAATCTTCTTTAGTTATATTGAAAAGATATTATGCCATATTTAATATGCAACAAATTGAGGTGTTTAATTTTGTGATGTAATAAGAGTTAATTTAGTCCCGTTTCTCTTTTTAATCATAATAAAACGCTAATGAAAAAATTTAAAAAGACCCGATTGACTATTGAATCAGATAATCCTCTCTTCCACTCTGTTTTTCCCCAAAATTCTACATACTCAAGTGTCAATTTGACCGCATTGGGACTGCATTTGAAATAAGGTCGACGATTAGCATCTATTTTAACAAGGCGAGACCGGTTCCTTCTACTCCAAACTTAACAAGGATGCATGGGGACCCCACGTATTCCCTGGAAAGTACTTCGTTTATATTCACGAGGAGGTGATCGGACTTTTATAGGCCAATTCGTGGGACATTGACGCCCTGGCACCTCAAACAGGGCAGTCGTCCGACCAACGGAAAGAACTGAAAAACAGATTTTTGACCTAAATATTTCACTATAAATCAACACATGTTTTTGTTCAAACCAATCACATTAGATTTTGACAACAGTATTAAAAACGTTTAATTGTTCTTTGCTTATTACCATTAAACAATCACTTTATTGCAAGTTGGAATGACATATAGAAAATGTAACCCTTAAAAGTATATTATTATTTTTTTATTTTAAAATAAACAGCTGTGTATTACAACGAAATGTTAATTTTATATTTACTTCTAGCTACAACAATGCTATAAGGTTTCTTTTCTTCGCTTTTTCCCACTAAGCCGAAGGGGGTGTTGCGCATGGCAGTATCTTTGATCCAATTCTATATCCATTTACTTTGCTGACTATCCGTTTCGAAAGAGTACACCTGACAATTCTGGCAATACGTTACATAGACATACTACTAACTTTGAGCCCCACACTAGAATTTAAAAAATGAAACTGAACTGACGGTATAAACTATACAAAAGACTAGTCGACAACAGAAACATGCTCTGGACGAGGACACATCAGTCGTCAATCTGAGGTTTTTCAACCAGGCCTGACTACTCTTCAGTCACTCCAGTTCAAAATCGTTCAATCCATTGTTCAAATACACTGTTCTTCAACCTTAAAAGGTTAACGGTTATAAAAAAGAACCTTTAATAAGGCTTTGAACACGACGATCAATATCAGTCATTTGGTAATGTTCATCATCGTCTAGAACTCGTCGTTAAGTCCTTTAGGTTTAGGACTTTCCCCTCCCAGGAGTAGGCATCACTTTTACTAGGCCTACGCACCAATAGAGGACATATAAGCCTTAATTATTTTTCCTTGGCTCTGCTGCCATATGACCAGAAATTTGCAGTGTACAATCAGCTCCTAGTATAATTCTACTTCCACTTTTATTTGTGAAAATTTCCCCTTATTTCTGTTCTGTTTGGACTAGATACAGTCTGGTTTAACCAGGGAATTGTGGCTTGACATAAGCGATAACCATAAGAGAGGTGGTCACAAGGTCATCTGCACTTCGACCTTCGCAGATCTATTGAACTCCTCCAGTTTTACAACTCATTGCCCATCTACATGTTGATAATCAAACTCCTAGAGTTTCCAGCTGCTTTTTAGTGCAGGAACTCGCTTCCTGCTTTTCCTCTTCTTTTGCAAGAATCACTCAAAAAAATATAAACTGTGTTCAGCGGTCTCCTAACCTTCCTGGTAGTATCTGGACAGTGCGTCTTAAGTTACTCCTTTCCGTTCAATGTGGCTCCTTGGCCGGCAGTGCTCTGTCAGGAGTCCAATCAGAATCCTAGTTTTCTTTGGCTTACCTGCCAATAATTTCTTTGTAAATCTTACTTGTACTTGTAACAGATTTGTAGCTATCCTTATTAATCGACTCTAACTCTCTAGTGCCAATTACTCACAAACGTCTATTTAAAACTCAAAACTCCTTTGTCCAACATCTATTATCTTGAATCTTTTCTGATAATTATCTAAGACATCTAAAACACCAACGGCCTCAGCATTAGTGTTAGAAAGAGGTGTAATTTATGTGATTTGTTCTCTATTCTTGTAATAAACAATTCTATAAAGATAACTGACTTTTGTACTTATAGAAAATTAACAAAACAAAACACCTACACTTACTCAGATTTTATTATATTATATTAGCAGTAGACAACAGAAAAATTGGTATCGACAAGTCTGCTAATTGACACTCAAAAGATGGAATTTTTTTATTTTAAAATAATCTTATAAAAAATTAACCTCTGTTTGAATGTATCTTTCGGCGGAAATTATTAACTTCCAATATGCAGGTCGTATTTTATCTTTTTAGCCAAGGGGCCTAGCAACAAATTTTATTAATCATCCCTCTCTCAACAAAAGTTGACAAACAGCGAATCTGCATTCTGAAAGTATCGACGGCGTTATAAATGGATAGTCGCCGGCCGGCTGGTAAAATGGTGATCAGACCCGATCCGACATTAGTTCCAGCATTACTCAAACGTGGATTTATTTATGTACGGCCCGCCGAGCAAATTTACATGGTGAATTAACCGCCCTTCTTTTTATAAATACAGCTTAACACATCGTCTCTTATCACATGATCGATCATGAGGAAATATGACGTAGAATAGACACCAAATGTAAAACATGTTATGTTATCAAGGTGTTTTTATATATAACAAAAATTAACATATATTCAATTTATTTTGTTAATTCATTTATTTTTATCTACAACTGTACGTGTATTATATTCAACCTGTAGGTTAGATTTTAATTAATTAAGGTTTTAAGTTGAGATAAAAAAGTCAGTGTCACGAGCGGGATTCGAACCCGCGACCTTCGGCTTGATACGGCAGCTTGAGCTATCGTGACTTCGATCCCCTCGGGCACTAACTTCCCATCTCAACCCCACCTTTTTGAATTTTCTCTCCTTTTTACCAGTTTTCAAATGTCGTGTAATCTATTTATCTATCTAGCCATTATAATGTCAGCTCAATTAGAAGAGTAGCGGCGTTTCTAGCCGAAGGCGGTGGGTTCGAATCCCGCTCGAGATACTGACTTTTTTTCGCAACTTCAAACCTTAATTAATTGAATGATATTAATTGGTCAAGCGGACAACGAAAAATAGTGGATTTAGTGAAGTTAGATTTTAATTTATGTTTGTGGCATTACAGAAAAAGCTACCCATTCTGCAGCCACTCTAGATTAATAAAATGATATTAATCATTTAAGAGGCCTCTTACCATCTTCTTTTTAGATATTTACTTGGTAATCGTGAGGAACGGAGTAATCGTATTTGTGTGATTTTAAAATTTACTATGAAAAGTCTGTAATATCTTCTGATGCGTGAAAAAACTGTTGGCATGTGAAGATCCATATATGAAGTGTGTTACTATTTACGTAAAAAGGGACAGAAACAATTGGTCTTAAAACTTTGGAATGAAAACTTTGTATTCTCTGAATATTGGTATACTCGCTGGTTCCATAGGTTTGAGTAGGTATGTGTGGGGTTCTGCCAAGCCATGCAAAATCCAGCACATCCAATACATCAAATTAAAAGTTCTCAGACAAATCGTCAAAGCTCCTTACTACGCCACTTACCTCACTTTCCAAAACTACCTCAACATTCCACGTTTTCAAAGAATTGATACCGATTCGATAGGTTTCCCACCAACCCTACTGCTCGGTTCTCGCTACACATTCCCATCCCGAGAAACCGCCACGTCACCATAATCGACGATGACCTCGGGACCTCTTGCCACTTAGTCACACTGAGTGCCACAATTGGATGATTTCACATTGCGTATGCCCGCCGGGTGCAGCTATTGCTTTAGTGGTAGTACTGTCACCGTGTGAAAAATGTTTTGTGATCACATTTGTAATATTTACAATTATGCAAAGGGTACAAATAAAATAATTTTTAAAAATCTAAAGATTAAAACTTAATGTCTTAAGGCAATTATTAAAAACGAAACACATAGAACACAGAAACAATCGTACCATTTATTAACACTTACTACATCAAATTAAATTGGATAATATCTAATGTTATTAAACATGTAACGAATATTAAGGGCTATTTATTAAAGTTAGATTCAAGAATATTGAAGAAGTGAATTTCATACCAATTGAATTCAAATTGAATTATGGTTTAAGGGCTGATAAGATTTATCGGATATAAAAATGAATTAGTTTTAAACTTTTAAAAAAATCATAAATTAGAAAAAGTAAAAAAAGTAAAATACTGTTTAAGACAATTAAATTATCCATTACATATTATTTTATTGAAGATAAATCGTTAATTTTTTATATTTATATACCTGTGATGTAACATTAATTAAAACAAAATTATTTTTTTAGGTCTCTTTGCCTATTCGCACATGGACTTCGAGGCTGATCGTGACAAAAGTCCAAAGGGCGATCCCTCTCTAGCAGAGATGACCAAAAAGGCACTGAGCATCCTGCAGAAAAACTCCAAAGGATTTTTCTTGCTCGTGGAAAGTAAGTCTACTTACAATTTACACTTTTTATAATGAATTATTTAATTTATTTACACAATACACCAGCGCCAATTTTTCACTTTCAAGTAATTTGATAACATGTAAGAGCGCAATGCAAAACAAAATTAAATACAAAGATATAAAAATCTACATAAATTCACTACTTTCGTGGTCCGCTTGACCAATCAATACACGACAATTAATTAAGGTTTTTATTTGAGATGAAAAAAAGTTAATGGCACGAGAGGGATTCGAACCCGGTGGGGTTGAGATGGGAAGTTGATGTCCGAGTGGATCGACGTCACAATAGCTCAGGTAGTAGAGCAGCGGCGTATCTAGCCGAAGGTCGTGTGTTCGAATCCCTCTCGTGCCATTAACTTTTTTTTCATCTCAACTAAAAACCTTAATTAATAATCTACATAAATATGAAAGAAGAGGAACTACTCATTAGTAGTCATTCTTGAATGTTAGCGTAAATCACGTTACTAAAGAAGTTGCGAGGCCAGTGATGAGGGTGCGGCATGAAAGTTTCTGACATGAAGGTTTGTGTGAGAGGATATTTGTTTGTAAAACGTCTTTTAACGGTTTTTCGCCACTTCAACGATATACAGGATATTAAGGTCATTATGAATGTTGAGATTGGATACGTAGAATTGGCGATAGTTTGGAGGATTATGGGTTGTAGAAATTAGGTGCGTTGGCATTGATGTTGATGAGGATATTAGGAAGCGGGGTTTATGCTCCCCAGGCACTGAAGCCTTCTGGCTTATTGTACCTTCCTAGTACCCTGGTTCAGTGCAATCGACTCAATCCTTCTTCTCAGATGTTTTAGTACATTGACTGTTGTTACTACAATTTCATTCCCTAGGTTTTTTATGTATGCTAGGTTATGTCTTCATTGAGCCATTGCTTCACATCGGAAGATGATATGGATGGCTGTTTCCTCCTCCCCATCACACTGCAGATCATCGTTATGTATGTCTATGTTGTGTAGATGTTCTCACAGATGGCATTGAGTGTTAAAAATCCTATCACTCCTCTGAGTCTGGCCGTCTCCAACTGCAGCACTGTGTTTGCCAGTCTTGGTGAGGTTTGTTTTAGCATAAGTTTACTCGGTCTAGCGCCGCCATTTATCCACTTGTCGTTTTGTTTTATTTGGATCTATTATGAGATGGAGAATTCTGTATTTATTTTTGATTTTCCAAGTATAGATTTTGGGGCTTACCAGAGGGTCTTGCAGATCCTCCTTTGGCCAGTGTGACTGCTTTTTCGATACCGAAAATTTCTTTGTGCCCTGGCACCCCAGGTACCATCAGGTTGTTGTTTCCCTAGTTTTGGAGATTTTGGATGCATTCACTGACTAATTTTGATGTGATTTTTTACACGGTGATGCTTTAATAGCTGTTTGGCTATCGAATCGTATGAGTACGTTTTTGCTAGTAATACTTCTTTTATGATTTTATAGGGCATTTCTGCTAGAAAGACCGAAGTGTACTTCCCTAATGAGTTTGATTGCTCATGTGGCTTGTACAGTAAATGATCCGGTTCCTTCGTTTGTTTTGGAGCCATCTGTATGTCTGATGCTCTCCTGTGTTCTTCCTCTAGTTTGTAATTCGTTGAGGCTTTATAGAATGTTGTAAAGAATGGTTCCGAGATCATATAGTCAGTCTCCATTTCCAAGAATTGTTTAGTTACCATCCAATTTGATTTAATTTTGAAGCCTAAATGGGCTTTTCGTAACTTCCCCGTGTATGAATATTTCCAGTGATGTAGCTTTAGCAAAATTTCTGGTGCATTTGCAGGGGTCGATCTCATTACCCGTGTGATACTTTTTGCTAACCTAGTGTTTGGGTAACTAATTTCTGTTGAGCTTTGGCCCACCAGATTAATGATCCATAGGTTATTTTGAGTTTTATTACTGTCAGTATAGCCAATGATCCATTTTCGGTTTTAACCCACATGAGTTGCCTAGGGTTCTTATTGTGATCATTAGAGACTTCTTGTGGTTCTTTGGCGGTTGGAACTTTTTTTGGACACCAAAGTTCTATGCAGTATATTTCTCAAAATAGGATTATAAATGAATCGTTTATTTTGTAGTGACTTTTGCTGTTTTTCCAGCAATACTTTAGAAAGTGTGAAGCAAACTCTTGTTTTTTTGAGTCGCATGTGAGGGTTCCAATTAAGTCTTGGTCGATGTGCCGCCCCAGGTAGAGGATTGTAAAAGCTGGTTCCAAAGTCTAATATTGTAGTAACTGAGAGCAGTGGCTATTCAGCGAAGGATGAAATATGATGACATGTCTGCATGTGCATTTGTTCATTGTCACATTATATCGCTTCTACCACTGCTGAAGAGAGGTGGCATGGGTTGGCAGTTTTCTGGTTGAGCTGTTATTATCGTATGGCGGTATCATCTGGATGGGAGTAAGTATCGCTTCAGAAAGAGTAGGAACGTATGCGGTGTATAGTGTGTAGGCGATGGGTCCTAAGATGCTTCCCTGTGATACCCCTCCATCTGTGCGATAGCCGCTTGATAAATAGGGGCCATTGATGCCACTTTCAGACTGGAAAGCTTCTGTAGGTTCGATATGATTTTAAGATTATGTAATAGGTAAAAAAGTGAACTCTTTCTCAGGTCGGATATCGTGTGATAATTCGTCTTGTGAATTTTGAATAATTTAAGGAAAAAAGCTGTAAATTAAAAAATCAACTAAAAATGTAGGGATAAGCCTTTTTATCACCCTTTGTTTATATGTATGAATCAATAACATATTTTAATGTATGTTGTTTCATTCGCCAAGCGAGAATTTTACTTACTGTTGCAAATATTTAGATTTTATATTAACGTTATTCTTAATTGGTTCTTATTGGGTTTGATTTTTTCCCTTGTGTTTTTCAGGTGGCCGTATTGACCATGCACACCACTATAACAATCCGTTCCGAGCCTTGGACGAAACTTTGGTTTTGGAGGAGGCCCTGCTCTCAGTTTTGGAGTCGGTCGATCAGTCGGAAACTCTCATCGTCGTCACTTCCGACCACTCCCACGTCCTGACAATGGGCGGGCTGGCCACCCCGAGGGGCAACCCAATTTTCGGTGAGTCCAATATTTAAATTTAATCCAATGTCATAAAAGTGCGCCACCCGGGCGAAATTACATAGGGACTCCGGCCGGATCTACCCCTTCGAACTTATCCTCAACTTAGTTTCGGAAATAAACAAAACTTGCAGGTCCGATGGATGTTGAACATTCCCGTCTACTCCGGCCCCTAAGGTCAACCCGATTGTCAGTTTCTCTATTATTTAACATAGTCTTGGGGTACGAGTAGAAACGCAACTCGAACGAAAACACTTTATAAAAGACAGTTATTTATTCAGTAAACAGAACAACTTCCAACTAAGCCAGGAACCTTCCACAAAGAGGATTTTCTAAATGAACCGAGATACCTGGCTGTCTAATGGGGAATAAGAAATTATTAACAGTACCCTCTTTCGAAGATTTTCTGGAATTTTTCTTTTCTGTGTTTTTTAATCTGACACAAAAAAATTGTTTTGTTTATATTTAATATTCATGAAAAACTAAAATAGTATTTACAAAAACTCTAACAACACAACTTACAAAATCCATCATTGATATAGAAAAAGTTCCACACTACTTTAAATACAATAAAAATAAATAATGGAAAAACTGGAACACAAGAAAAACCAATCTCTTGCTTGGCAGAACATAAAAGAGGTGAATTAATTGAAAAAGTTGGCACATGTTTCAGAAATATACGAACATAAGTTTTTCTTTAAATTTATTGATTTTTGAATCAGTAAAGTAATTATAATAGTAAAAAGTGATGTAATTTTAAGAACAAAAAAATTTTATTACATTTATTTGATATTTACAACTAATAATATTGTATTAAGCAAATATGTTCAAGCATGTTGAATTTGTCATTTCAGTCTTTTGTAGAAGCAGTTGCCCAGTGGCAGCACTCCTTCACACTCAAATCTTTTCAATCTTCACTCAATGAAAAGGTCTCCGAGCCACTTTCACTTCAATCGTCTTGGAAGATTTTCAGGCAGGGTTGAAAGTGATAACTGTCATAATGATGGATTATTGTGTATGTTCAGTGATTGATGAATTTTTGTGTAGCGGGTTTTAATGAGTTCATGTATAAACTGGATGTGTAGGTTGTTATGAATAGTGTAATTTGAAACGTAAAAAGGAGCATTTATAATTTGACGGAGAATTTTAGATTGGATAGATTGTAGTCGCTGGGAATTGGATTCCGTAGTTGAGCCCATCACTTCACAATCGTAAGCCCAAAAGGTCTAATCATTGTCTTGTAAATTAAAAGTATGTTTTCTATGTCTAATTTTGATCGTTAGTCAACTAGTCTTTTTACGCAGGTCGGTCGTTTATCCATGAAAAGTGTCCAAGATAACGCACAAGGTCAGTGGTAGGCAATGGGATTCCATTTACATTCACTGCAGGACGGATATTTTTACGTAAGGTAAAATTTATCTGTACGCTTTTCGTTAGGTTTATCTTCATTCTCCAATTTGTGAACCATACTGTTAATTCATTCAGGTATTGTAAGAGTTGTGTGTTAATTGAGGAATCGGAATTATGTATAAGAGTCGCTATAACATTGCAATATGTGAAGTGTATATTGAAAATATAAATGGGCCAAGTATACTTCCCTGAGGAATAATCGCCCTAATTACACCCTGTGACCAGGGAATTTATTCTACCTCCTCCCATAGTGATTGCAGGTATTTAACAATCCGTATATTACATTATATACATTTTTGATAAATAACAGTCTTAGTATCTTTAAATTTATTGCACTTAGTTATCACTTAATAGTTTGTTCATGTCAATTGAGTTTATAAATTTGAACAATTCCAGGCTATAGTTTGGACCCACACAGATTCATGTTGTGGCAATCTATACCCTCTCAAAATTATATATATTATATGAGGCATGTCCTTTCTTGGTCGAACATCCAGCAACTGAATACAATGTGTGCCCCAGCCATTACATGACCATGTTGCATCATCCATTACGCCAAGTCGAGTGAGATGTGACTGGTGCTTTCTACGACCTGACAATGCCATGGTGGTTTTGTGAGTATGGCTGATGCTGCTTTCATACGAGATTCTATGGTCGGGAAGTATTTCCTTGTTTCACATCCATTTGCGGTTTGTCTCCATTCAGCTCCCATATTTCTAGTGATTCCTTTTCCATGTTCTTCTTAATATAAGAAAGGGGAATCGCGCTGAATACAACTTGCAATTCTGCGTTGCTTGCTGCCTCCTTTGCTAGTTGGCACGCTCGTTCGTTTCCCTGATGTCGTTCATGAGTCTTTATCTATTTTAAATGTGTACAGTGTCCTTTTGTAGCCCTCATATTATATAGCTCTTATTTCTTTGGGAAGGGTGTTGTGATTTCGATGGTTGGTCAAGATATCTAATGACACCTTACTATCTGTACTTAGGGCTATCCTTACGTTATTTTCACTCATATTCTGTTGCATCCAGCTGATTGCTTCTCCGATGCTCAGTAACTGCGCGTGATTATTTGAGCACCATGGTGGCAGCTTTAATTTCTCTCCTTTAATAATTTTGTTTGTTGTCTTTCTTGTCAATGATTGTGAAGGCGCATCCCACTTTATCCTCCATGCAACTTCCATCGGTGAAAATTACGATATCTGGATTATACAATTCCTTTCCTAAATTTTCTACTCTGGCTGGAGCGGCCATTTTTTAATGGGTAGTGTGTTCAACTGATACTCTGGCCCATATGTGTTGCAGGTAACCATTTAACATTTCCCATAGCTCCGTGTTTTTTTTTTAAGTTGACATCAATACGTAGAAACCCAGCCAATGTGATTGCTGCATGGAATGAAATTATATAGTATATATAATAGTATGAAAGAGGATGTGCTTCAGTTTCCAAAGCAAGCCCGAGTGCCAGTCGATCGAATGCCAGTTCTAAATTGAGAAATACACCCAAGAAATGCTGGTTTTGTTCGACAGAAGAGGCTATATTGTCAGCAACACGATGCAATTGCCAAAATTTTATAAAAACTACATTTCCGACGATTATTGCTAATAATTGAAAATTCTTATATTATTCCAGATCATCAGATTCTGCAGATTTCGCTCGACAATTTAAAAAAAACGGGATAAACATTGAAGATAACTAAACGACATATGGTGCTCATAATGATGAGTATTAATAACATGACTGAAAACTTTAATGATTAAATAAGAAAAAGGCTCTTTTTTCATTCTTCATGTATTAGACTTCTTGTATTATTCACCAATCCTCGAGCGTCACGTGCTATTGGCGTTCCAGTCGTCGTTGGTCTCGGATTGTAGTAAAACTGATCTGAAGTACCAGAATAAATGTGTGATGATTAGTGACCGTTAGTCGATGATTATTCGGAAATCGTGAGATGCGGTCTGGTGTGATGTAGGTTTCAGAAAAACATTTTCTTTATCGTGTCAACGTTTCGATCTTTATTGAGATCATCTTCGGGGCCTGGGATTTACAAACATTGTTTAAATGTAACAATAGAAGGATTTGGAAAAATGTGAATTTATACAATGCAAAAAATATATATTTTTTATATTCAATCAAAGTACTCACTCAAAGTGTTTGTTTGTTTTCTGCTTAATTGTGCCATTCAATAGAGGGCAATATCTCACTGACACTCTCTACACGACAAGCAAGAACGGCACAATTACGCAGATAACAAACATTTTGAGTGAGTAGAAATACTTTGATCGAATACAAAAAATATTTTTTGCGTGGTATAAATTCACTTTTTTCCACATCCTATAAGTATTATTTCTTAAATTTAAACAATGTTTGTAAATCCCAGGCCCCGAAGATGATCTCAATAAAGTTCGAAACGTTGACATGATAAAGAACCTGAAACCTACATCACACCAGACCGCATCTCACGATTTCCGAATAAGTACCAGTATATTCGCATTGTGAGGACAGGATTATCTAAATTTATGAGTTTGTACTAGCTATTTTTGAAACAAATGGAATATTAATGTCTCGGCATAGGGTGATGTTAGATACATAAATAGGAGGGATAACATTTTTTTTTTTATTGGAACCTTTAAATGAGTTGGGAGTTATCACGCATGGCTGACCCACCATATTCGATACCACAAGTCATCAAATCAATCAATATAGTCTAGTGGCAGTTTGGATTATCTCACGAATAGTGGTGACAATATTTTGTAACGTCTGGTTTGTTTCTTTTTGTTTTATTAAAATTTTAAGTTAACAATAGTTTCTCCTACTCTTAAAGACCACTGAATACAAAACGTTTATTTAAATCCTTCGTCAAAGGATCGAAGTTTTGGTTAAAAATAGGAAAGGGAAAAGAAGAAAGCCGAGAACGGAAATGATACCATTTGATCCTCTTGGGCAGAGGGTTTTTCCATAAGCGTGGAACACATTAGATACGTACAACTATCTTGACAAGGTACGGAGGAATTGCCTTATTAGATTTTCCAATTCCAGGGAATAAAGTGGAAACGAAAAGGAGGCCCTTTCAAAAGACCTTTATTCTCCCTGGTTTTAACTTAAATCATTCAAAATAAATCCATATTTGTTTAATGATCATAATTAACCATATTACTTATTCCAGTTAATTAGTAAGTTGAAATTTATATTTGTTAATTTTGGAACGTTGAAGTAAGCTGTATCGCATTGTTATGCGGTTAAGAACTTTTTGCGGTGTAAAGAAACCGGATGAAGGTTTGAACAGCATATTTCATATTTGTCGTGAATTGCTGAAAATTTATTGTCTGACCATCAGTAAGGAAATAATCCCAACATTATTCAGACTTTCTTTTTTGGAGTTGTAGATGTAGATGTATTACTTGGGATGTATATTATACTGCGCTCTTAAAGCCGGGAACACACGTATCCGATGCTATGCCATGCGACGCTACCCGATGCTAGCCGACGCCTTGCCACGTTTTGGTGGGGTGTGCACATCTATCCGACGCAAGCACAAGTCGCGTACAGTCCACAGCGTTTATCACAATAATCACTATCACAATCGCAACGCATCTTTTGTTCTTAATGCACTATTTTGAGCAAAACCTTGTACAGCCATGTAATAAATTGTTAGTTAAATTTTATGAGCACAACCATCTAATAAATTGTTTGCTTAACTTAATTGTTTTAATTGTTTTAAATAAAGTTACTCCTAACCATTATAATTAAACAATGCTTATAAAAACGTATGCATTTTTGATCATGTTTAATTTGGTTTACATTAAAATAACATGTTGTAATTAATATAACGACAAAATTACACGTACTTAGTTTGAAATAAACTACAGAAAATATGAGTGTCCTGTTCTGATGGTACCCGACATTAGAAAATGGTATAGTTTTACAAGCAAAATTATGAAATAAATTGTTAATTACATTTTATCAGCAAAACCGTGAAATAAATTGTTCCCATTTTAGTATATGTACCGCCGAAGCGAGTACAATAAATTGTTAGTAAAATTCATTATATCAAAAAATCGTATTCCGGTATTTTCTACCAAACCATTAAAATTAATTTTTTAAATAAAAACTAATTAATTTTTAATCACAGTTAATTTGGTTTATATTAAAATAAGTATGTTGTAATTAATATAACGGCAATAATACATGTAGTTTGAATAAAAATATGAGTGTCCGGTTCTTTTGTCTTCGACTGTACTCGATGCGACCCGACGAAAATCTGGACAGTGGGGATCGCAGAGCGTCGGGTAGATGTGAACGGGGGTAATGCAACCTTATGGAAAATCGGAGTTTGGATTTGCGTCGAGTAGCATCGGGTAGCGTCGCATGGCGTAGCATCGGGTAAGTGTGTTTCTGGCTTTAAGACTTGTTGTATCACCCGTTCAGTGCTTATAGCACGCATGTAAGTCCTTTTTTATTTATAATGAAATTGATTAGTAGGCCCAGTCCCAGTGGTTGAATTTCTTCTACTGTGGCATTACACGTCCCAAAACAATTCATCTTTCAGGTAGGTGTAGCAGCACAATTTGTTACTAGGTGTGTTAGTGTTGCTGCTTCTTTGAAGAATCTTCACTTGCCGTGTTTTGTTATACCAAAATTCTTCAGATGACCATTCAGTTTGCGGTCTCCTGTTAGGATTCGCAGTTTTTCTTCCTGCTTTCTTTAATGCATTTGGTAACTTCTTTCCTTCCAAAGATAGAAGGATAGAAGATTTGTATTCTATGAATGACTTCCATTGTCCCATAATTTTGGCATCAAACAGAGGGGCCCGGATAATACAGTTCCCTTTTTTGGAAGGGCGTCCGCTTTCCCGTTTCCTTCTACGCCCATGTGTCCTGGAACCCAGCAGAAGGTTATTTCGTTTTGCATACCCAATATGATAAGTTAGGGCATTGGGCACTCTCAACACGACATGCAAGAATGGCACAATTACACAGAACTTTGAGCCCTGTAGATGATCCCAATAAAGATCGAAACGTTGGCACGATAAAGAAAATGTTTTTCTGAAACCTACATCACACCAGACCGCATCTCACGATTTCTGAATAATGATAAGTTAGGTTTGGAAATTCAACACCCTCTTTGAACTAATGTTTGAGTGCTTTGATGGCTTTTTGCTATATGACATCTTGCTTTTTTGCGCTTTGTTCAAGTTGATTTGGGTACATTTCTCGATTGTATGGACTTCGGCTTGGAAGGTATTGATGTATTTTCCATGGGTTCTGGGAATTTGGTTCCAGGATGGACTCAACTCCTACCACAGAACTCTCTAGATTTCTTGATTCGTATCAACAGGTGGTGCTTAAAGGAGGTGTTTTTCACTCTTTCCCATTCTTGTCATCTCTTGGACCATAAGTATTGGATGTATTTTCGTTATGCTCTTACTGTATCTCCATTTTAATTTTATGAAAAGTCGAATCTCTGTACGAAATATCTGTGCCACTTCATCTGTCAATTAGCTATAGATTTATAAAGAATGAGGATGACAAATTTCAAAAATGCCCATTTTATCATGGGCACAGAGGGGACAAACAGATAAAGGGATCTCAGAAGGATGTCGAATAGGAAAGGCATTATTCCAGAGAGGCCTTCGATCTGATCCCTTTCTCAAAGCGTAAAATCAACAGTTACAATCAAGCAAGTGTTGTTTCATTCAATTTCAAATCGCCTTATCGGCAGCCCAACCTTACTCGAGGGTTATTTTGATCCGCTTTATGTTAAACCGACATTGTCTGACTCGATAAACATTGTCCTTTCTTCACAAAGCGTATTCAATTCAATCGTTTTTGGAAAAGACTAACTTGGAATTAGTTGACTTGGACAGAAAAAGGGTATTGTAATAGAATAAACTTTAGTGTCAATTAAATTAAAACCATTATTATTATTATTATTCAATGAACTATAAAATAATATTTTGTTTATTTGTAAACCTCAAAGCATTTAAAAGGATAAATACAACATGAGATTCATTTATTTAAAAAAACTGATCTCGTATTTCAACTCTTTTCCTTATCTTAAAATTGTTTTTCGTGTTCTAAATCATTACGAATAAACTTAAATTCCATAAATAATTCAACGTCTGAATTAGGTTCGCTAACTGCATAAGTGATAGTGGTTAACAGTTCGATCATTAAAGATGGGGTTTAGCCTATTAAACTGGAGTACAGTAGATGCCAATAACAAGTTGATTTCATTAAAACAGACAGTTTATAATGTACTCCGACTGAGGGATGACTGGTAGCGATTATAGGGATAATAAATCAGTTTAAAATAATTAATACTGATTTGCTTCTTTCCAATAAAAAATATCCAAACAGAACAATGATATTAAAATTATTTAAAAAATATAACGGTAATTTTGTGATGAATGTTCACTTTTTAAGAAAACTTTGGCCCTAAAGCCAGGAACACACTTACCCGATGCTACGCCATGCGACGCTACCCGATGCTACCCGACACCTTGCCACGTTTTGGTGGGGTGTGCACATCTATCCGACGCAAGTACACGTCGCGTACAGTCCACAGCGTTTATCACAATCATCACTATCACAATCGCAACGCATTTTTTGTTCTTAATGCACTATTTTGAGCAAAACCTTGTAATAAATTGTTAGTTAAATTTCATGAGCACAACCATCTAATAAATTGTTTGTTAAATTTAATTGTTTTAAATAAAGTTACTCCTAACCATCATAATTAAACAATGTTTATAAAAACCTTGGCATTTTATATCTCGTTTAATTTGGTTTACATTAAAATAACATGTTGTAATTAATATAACGACAAAATTACACGTACGTAGTTTGAAATAAACTACAAAAAATTGAGTGTCCTGTTCTGATGGTACCCGACATTAGAAAATGGTATAATTTTACGAACAAAACTATGAAATAAATTGTTAATTAAATTTTATCAGCAAAACCGTGTAATAAATTGTTCCAATTTTAGTATATGTACCGCCGAAGCGAGTACAATAAATTCTTAGTAAATTCATTATATCGAAAAATCGTATTCCGGTGTTTGGTTAATTTTCTACCAAACAATTAAAATTAATTTTTTAAATAGAAACTAATTAATTTATCACAGTTAATTTGGTTTACATTAAAATAAGTATGTTGTAATTAATATAACGACAATAATACATGTAGTTTGAATAAAAATATGAGTGTCCGGTTCTTTTGTCTTCGACTGTACTCGATGCGATCCGACGAAAATCTGGACAGTGGGGATCGCAGAGCGTCGGGTAGGTTAGCGTTCAATGTTATGGAAAATCGGAGTTTGGATTTGCGTCGGGTAGCATCGGGTAGCGTCGCATGGCGTAGCATCGGGTAAGTGTGTATCTGGCTTAATTCCTTAGTTTCGTGGTCCGCTTAACCAATTAATATCTTTCAAATTATTAAGGTTTTTAGTTGAGATAAAAAAATCAGTGTCACGAGCGGGATTCGAACCCACGATCTTCGGCTAGATACGCCGCTGCTCTACCACTTGAGCTATCGTGACCTCGATCCACTCGGACACTAACTTCTCATCTCAACCCCACCTTTTTGAATTTTCCCTCCTTTTCGCCATTTTTCAAATGTCGTGAAATCTATTTGGTTCTTGGCGACAAATGAGGCAACGGAGAAATTTAGTGAAGATACACTTCATTTTAACTTATTAAGTTCACTAGTTTCATGATCCCCTGGACCAATTAATATCTTTCAATTAATTATGGTTTTTAGTTGAGATAATAGATAGATAAATAGATTACACGACATTTGAAAAATGGCGAAAAGGAGGGAAAATTCAAAAAAGGTTGGGTTGAGATGGGAGGTTAGTGCCCGAGTGGATCGAAGTCACTATAGCTCAAGTGGTAGAGCGGCGTATTTAGCCGAAGGTCGTGGGTTCGAATCCCGCTCGTAACACTGACTTTTTTATCACAACTAAAAACCTTAATTATTTTATTCTAATATTGAGTTTTTTGCTATTTTACAATATACTTTCTTATCGAAAAACAGTAACAGTCTTTCAGTTGAGTAAAATACCAATAGATACTAAAATAAAAATAATAAAATATCAGTGTTGAGGCAATCACAATATATACGAACATTTAGATTGTTAACTCCAACAGTTTTAAGGCCATATGTTTTTTGGTTGATAGGTAATTAAACTCTAAAGTATAAAATAAAATTATTTCAACGCGTCTTGTATTTTCAACAAAACATAAATATGTCATTAATTGGAAATGATGATACATAGTTGTCAGAAGGCGAGAGGTCAGACTATAATCAGAACAAAGGGATATTACGCAGGCTTATAGAAATAATAACTATTCTTTAATTTTGTTTTGTTACTTTTATTACTCACTGTCAATAAACTCCCAACAGACGGATTGTCATTCTTGTAATACTTACGTTTTTGTGAATGAGGGACAAAATGCTTAGTGTATACCTCGTGTCTTAAATTACAAAACATCGTCAAAACAAATCAAATCAGTATACTGGAAAATCCATAAATGTCCGTTAACAAGGCCCTTGTTTGTCAGCTATGACATAATTTAATACAAACAACCTTTCATTCAACGGGAAACTGGTAATCACGTGCTCCAAAATCCCTAGAAATAAATTTCAGTGTTTAGATTCTATCTCAATGAAATAGCCACAAAATAATATTACCCTTACCAGCTTGATTATAATTAACGAATTGGTTTCAAATTTTTGGTCAATAGTAAGGGTTAGAATCAAATTTTCATTGTAGTTATTTCTTGCTTATTTATCAACCTGAGATATATTTAAAAATAATTAAATGTCTTGACTTACAGTAATTTATAAACACGACTTAATAAACAATAAAATAATGCAGGTTTATTTCTGTCACAACTACAAAGAAGAAATAAATCGGTTTTCCAATTTAACATATTTATAACAAAAATTAAAAAATAATTGGTTATGAAATGAGGTAAGAAGCTTCAAGTTGATACGGCGCATACTACTTCTAGAAACATTAAGCAATATCTAGGACACCTGCTTTTGAGTCAAAACTCACCCAGATGTACCGTTTGTAGAGAAATGTTTCTCAGTGTGTCACATCTGATCAAGGAATGTCGAATGACTTGGCCCCTTACAGGGAGCGAGTAGGTATGAGCTCTGATATAAAGATGGTACTCGGGCTGGTGGGTTGGGGTGGTTATTGATATAGGTGGATATAAGGATATATAATATTGCATATACAGGGTGGCCCCCAATCGATTCCGCCACACTTCCAGATCTTATCTTTTTCGATAAAAATGTCAGAAATGGTAAATTTTCTACCCCTTCACCTCCTAACTTCGAAAAATCGCCAAAATAAAATTTTCGGCCGATCAGGCTGGGTTTAATCTCATTCGATGCAGAAATTAATCCTCTACAGATGTTGTTTCGAGCTGTTTTACGGTCAGGCTAACGATACACTAACAATTTCACGAATAAGGTCAAAAAGCGTGGTTTTTCATGGTTTTTTGCCTGTAGCTCGGAACCGAATGGTTTGCGGAGACAGGTTCATAGCACCTTTTATACTCAGCGTTCAATTTCCTATAAGATCTGGAAGTATGACTGAATCGATTGGGGCCACCTTGTGTGTATATATATATAAAAAAATTTCGGAAAGTTCCCTATTTGGAAGATATTCTTCAATTTAGGTTTTTACAACTTTTCACTTCCTTACCACATAACAACGCTTACAACTTCCAAAATGTCGAGACTACAATAAATCCAATTACACCATTTGAAAGAACGCTAAATTTACTATAAGATACTTCTATTTGTAATAATCTGAATGATATAACATGTTAGCCAAAATCAGTTGGAACATGTCAAAATTACAAAATTTAAAATTATGGTCATGATTGCACGTTCTACTGAGGTTACAAAAAAATACCTACAACTTGTCAAATTTCACAAAAACTTCTTCATTTTTACGTTGATTTTTCAGCTCTAGTAGAACGTTATTTATAAACCTGGATATATCAACGTAAAGCTTATTAGATCAGGAAGTTTTTGTGAAATTTGACGTTGTAGGTATTTTTTTGTAACCTCAGTAGAACGTGCAATCATGACCAAAATTTTAAATTTTGTAATTTTTACATGTTCCAACTGATATTGGCTAACATTTTATGTCATGTCGTGTTAACTCGAATAGAAAAATGACCAGTAAGTAATTTTCCCATTTTAGGGCTGAGCCTACATATCAACTTGGTGTCGAATTTCCTTGGCATAGGTCACTTGTGTTTCAGAACGTTTGGAGAAGTGGGAAAGAAATTTTTAAAATATGTGTAATTTTTAATAATATAATAATATGATCTATTTTAACACAAATCCTACAAGGCAAACAACAGGCTTAATTCATTACAGTAGCTAGTCCATAGTTAGAAACGAGATATGAATGGAACTAGTATGAACAGTATTGGGATAATTCAAATTTGAAAATGTAAGTTAAAGCCAAAGACAAAAAGTCCACAGACTGCTGTTTCTGATTTTGAATGAAAAAATGAACTCCATATACATTCCATTGAAAGAAGTTGTCTTCTCATGCTTTCCACATTAACAAACAAGAGAAACTAGGGGTATTCACGATATTTGTAAAATGGTAACTCGAATAGAGAAATGTCCAGTAAGATCGTGAACGCCCCCTTCTTTTCTTACTATGTTTAACGTTAATTTTTCCGAAATGCTGCGCGTGGTAGAACCAAAAATAAAGCTATAACAGTCATTTAAGGCTTGGTGTTGTTTGTTTTGGGTTAAATTGTAAGATGCCAGAAGATAATAAAAAGGAAAATTGATCAATTCTTTCATTCAAAATGCCATCTGTGCATTCGAAAAGTGCTAACAAATAACACGCTTCAATTCGTACCGACAACCTAACTTGTAGCCTAACATCTAACAGCCTACAACTTTATAGGATAGGAGATGTATCTACTAATAAGGAGAGTATAATGGCAGGTCAGAAATTGACAAAAGAAATGCATTGGTCTGATTTAATTAACGCGCATTTAACAATAAAAATACGTATAAACAATAAACAGCTGTTAAATTCATGGCTGCCATGTTGGTTACCTATGCCCTAACGGCTAGCAATGTAACTACACTTTCGACCTAACATTTAACATTGGCTTGTTAGATCGAGCAATCTTAATTAGCAGAATCTTTCATGTCTACGTCATCATTTATCGAACTAACACGTTCTAACAGAGTTAATTAGGCTAGATGAACACTAGTTCAAGGCAAAAAAAAAAAAAAAAAAAAAAAAAACAGAGTTAACACAAATAAATCGTGAATACCCCTACTATTAACATTTAAAAAACCGCCGTTTAAATGTTGTAGGTGCAGTTTGCATTTATTCAAATATATACAGAATTAACACCCCGAACGACAACAATAATTTGGTTTATGAAATAAAAATCGTTTGCGAAATACCACGTAAGACAGAAATTATAATTATTACTTTTATTATGTATAATCATTCTTCTAAGTTAGAAAATCTATGATTCGGACACATTTTAGTTTACGATCTCATGTATTATAATCCAACCAGTTTTTTTTCTATTGTTCCTTGTTTTGTCTGGAAAGAATTGACTTGATGTTGGAAAATATAAAAAATAAATGAATCTAAAATACATTGCACGAGTATATAAATGTCACGTGCAGCATAAACGTCCGTCGTAAATCATCCCGTTTTGTTCTACTGGAGAAATCCTTCTAAAAGGTGAGCTGATGGCGGAAAAGTGTGTTAAAACATGAATTCCAAATGTGTCACTCTTTTCCGACGTTTTTTAATATATTCTATTGTATATAGGCTAAAAATTGGTTTATTTGTTTATCAATATTTTCAAGTGGGTTGTTTTTTGTTAATTTGTTTAACAGTATATATCAAGTTTTGGCATATGGATTAATTTTATAAAAATAAACACTTTATTGTGTAATTTTACATCTTCATTGGAAAAGGTTGGCAAGTAAGGGTGAAAAAGTAAAACAAGCATCTCCTACAATAGAATCTTCATGAGGGCCGGTTCTCGCCTGCTTTTTGATTAGGGCCGGCAGAGTAATTGAGACCGCGGCTTCCTTTCTCGCTCCGCCGGCCCTTTCCTGGTGAGTTTAATGGCAAAAAACAGAAGGGCTTTGTGCCGGAGTGGGCGAGGGCCGGGGCTTTATATTGGCCCGTTACTGGAATGTTGTCTTACTCCTGCAGGGCCTCTATCGGTTTTTGATATCGTCCTCATCACCTGCTCCTTGCCCCCGCCTTGACAAAAGGCTTTAACTCCGCCCTTAATCTTTTCTCATTGATCTTGTGCCCCCTGCTTTTACGAGCAAACCGATGATGAGATCCCACCAATGTTTACTTTTACAATGAAGTATAAAAAATAAATTAATTAGATTTCGTGGTCCGATTGACCTAATAACATCTTTCAATTAATTAATCTTTATTGAAGGTATTGGTTGAGATAAAAAAGTCAGTGTCACGAGCGGGATTCGAACCCACGACCTTCGACTCAATACGCCGCTAACCACTTCAGCTATCAAGACTTCTATCCACTCGGACACCAACTTCCCACCTCAACCTCACCTTTTGAATTTTCCCTACTTGTTGCCATTTTTCAATATCCGAGTCTAGGGTTCGAATCCCGCTCGTGAAACTGTCTTTTTTATCTCAACCAAGGCCTTGCATAAAAAGAATAATTAATTGAAAGAAGTAACTTGGTCAATTGGCCACTAAAACCTAAATGGATTAATTTTTAATAAGTAAAATGAAATATATCTTCACTAAAGCTATCCGTGGCCATTTCATTTGTCGCCGAGAATCAAATAGATTACACGACATTTGAAAAATGGATTTGTTAAATCCATTGAGTTGATGTCTGAGTGGATCGAAGTCACGATAGCTCATGTGGTTAGAGCAGCAGCGTATTGAGCCGAATGTCGTGGGTTCGAATCCCGCTCATGACACTGACTTTTTTATCTCACCCAAGACCTTAAATAGAGATTAATTAATTGAAAGATATATAGAAAGTAATTTTCTAACATTTTCAAACAAAAGGATAGATTCGTAAATTAATTTTTACCAGTAACATTTTTAACAGTACAATAAATTAACATTAATTTAAATGTTTAAAATCATTATTTTCCTTCAAAATACTTTTAGAAGAATCAACTATACACATTTGAACCAATATCTGTAACTCCCATTCGCCTATGGGCCAAGGTCCGAGAACATAAAGATCTAGACATGGCGTAATAATACAAACGGCTAGACGTGTACAGAATGTTTGATCTATCAAGGGATCAGAGAAAGGAACGCATAACAATGACCTAAGAAGAGAGTCGGTAAGCTACAGACCTGCCATTTTTTCAACCCAACCCGAGGACTAATATTGTATTTGAGCCAAAAAATCCATCCAAACAAAAAGCCAGTTCTCGTATATTTGCGAGAATACTTTTACTATTCTCCAAAAAATATTCACAAATTTTGTTTTTACTTGTTCTTACAATTATTTTTTATAAAGATGTTTACAATATGTTAAGGAATATGCTATGGGCATCGGCATAAATGGTTTCGACTTCACTGCATACATTTTTCAATCCGGGCTATGATGCTGCTAGGCATGAAAACATCTGCACGTGAAATACACAATAATTATTTCATAGATTCAAAAGTAATTAGCCATGCCTGTGATACCACGAATATTAATAATTCTCTAAGACAGCCAACAGCTTAGAAGTCTCTCCAAGCCTACGAGATCACCCGTAACTTGTTGGAACTGCCTAAATACCCTAACAAAATGGGATATTTAAATAACATTACAATGGGTCTCAGGTCAAGAGAGAATGTCAGGGACCTTACCTCACACTGTTCCTAGGAAATTGTGGTTATTTTGATATAAATATAATGGGGACTTCGGACAGCCACTGGTTGACATTGAATTTTTCGTTTAAATCATCTTCTACTGAATTGCTCAACAAAATTTTTCTTTTCTCCAGGTTAGATTGTCCATTTTTCATATTATTATGATTGAAATCTTACCCAAGAGATTTTGGCAAAAAAGAAAAACATCTGAAATGAGAAAGTCATGATAAGAGATGGTCTATCTTTCAAAGTTATCCCGTTCTTCATTTCCTAATCTTTTCTAGTGATCTCTTAGAATTTAAAATCAATGTTCTAACAAAGAAAACAAGTTATATATCTATCGAACACGAACTTTCCGAGAGCATTGCATAGAAATTGTCGAATATCCCTGAAAGCCTACAAAGACCCCCTTAACAGAATTAACGGAATTAAAAATTGGAATATTTATAGGACATGCTTCAGAAAAGTACCACATTAAAAAATAGAGCCACATAATACTGAAAAATTTATGTGCTGAAGGGAGAAATCTGCAGGTACAGAAAAAACAAAGGGGCGTTAAAATAAAAAACATTGTTATGTTAAAAAAACGTGAAAACTAAAAATTATTACATTACCAGAAACCTTAGATACAAAGATATTTTATAAACGTATAAATATTATATACACCTTGTACAGTCGATTTTCGAAGTAGAACAAATCTGTTTTGAAATGGAATCGGAATTGTTTGTAGGCACGCATAACACATCAATCGAAACTATTTTAAGTTAGCTTAACTATAAAAATAATGTGTGGTGATAAGTGACCGTTAATCGATATTTATTGGGTTGTCCGGAAAATAATGCAGGATTTTAAGTTTTCATTAAAAAAAATCTATATAAAATATTCTGTTTACGTTTACAGGATTACTCATTTGTATGAATGTCAACACTTATTAATCCTCTTCCAAATGATATTGTTTGTTTACCTCTGTAGCATTCCGCTACTTGGAAAT